>NC_080740.1:70956034-71259064 GCF_020826845.1 Diceros bicornis minor | reverse complement strand
TTAAGAACCACTGTCCTAAGTGAAGAATCAAGCCCAGCATGCAGTTTTAACTTCCCATGTAATGCAAGAAAACAGTTTTTTATAGGAAGTTGGAACAACATAACATAGGAGGGACAACTTGTCCTATCTTGCAGCCCCTCCTAGGGCCTCTTGGAGAGGAGCCTTTTCAAATTGGCTGATTATCTGTTCTTGCCTGTAGGGAGGCTATTGCGGTCGCCAAGGCCCGGCTTCGCCCAGAGGACCCGACCCTGAAGGACCTGTACCTCAGCTGGGGAGCCATCCTCGAGAAAGATGGCCATTATGCCGTAGCAGCCAAATGGTAAGCCTGAGGGAACAGGAGTGGACCCAGACATAGAAGAGCCATGACAGAGAAGAGCAGGACAAGAACAAAAGTTGTGAGTTTAGAGGTGGAAGTAAAGTGACTAGAAATAGAAAAAGCATATGTGTATTAAAGCCGGCTTCATAAGACTCATCAGGATCTACCTCCTTGGTGTTTATGTAAATCACCATAACTTTTCAAGAAACCAGTAGCAGACTCAGAAATTATACCTTTTTCTAATGATGTATCATCAAATAAGGAAAATGGGAGAGAATGACTCCTCTGCTCGGGTTCAGTTCAAATGTTGAGGTTCCTTTATGTCCTTACCCCATATGGTGGTGTCACTCATCTCTGTGCTTTGAGGGCCTCAGCCTTCACAGGAACAGCCAGAGACAATGACACACCTGGGACCACAGGAAGGCACATGAGGCAAAACGGACAGAAATGATTCACCCCTCGGGAGCGAGAGTAGGAGATCTGTTTATGACACTTTGAGTTTTCTTTTGTCTTGTAGCTATTTAGGGGCCAATTCTGCTTATGATGCAGCCAAAGTTTTGGCCAAAAAGGGGGATGCGGCATCACTTAGAGCGGCTGCAGAGTTGGCTTCGATCGTAGGAGAGAAAGAGTTGTCTGCTTCCCTGGCTCTCAGATGTGCCCAGGAGCTGCTTCTGGTCAGGAACTGGGTGGGAGCCCAGGAAGCCCTGCAGCTCCACGAAAGTCTAAAGGTCAGTCTGTTGTTGCATTTCCTGGTATTTAAGGGGAAGGGCCCCAAATCTTTTTCTAGTCAAATTCCCAGTGAATAACCCAGTTGCACAAGCTGTACCAATTTGGCAAGTATTCTTAGACGTGTCCAGCCATACTGTCCCACTGAGGTACCCTGGCTTGTCAGTTGCCATATTCAGAGTAAGATAATGTGGTCATTCACAGTGATTCCCATTGCTTATCAGTTTGTATTCAACATCTACGAATAGACTTTAGTCTGCTCAGCCCCTGGGCTGGCAGTCCAGGGCTTCTACACTGATGCCATCAGCACATCAATGAAGAGGGAGAGGGTCTTCTTTGAAGAGGGAGAGGGATTGGCCTCTCACAGAAATCATGGTGCTCTGCCTCTGGCACCCGTCTAGAGCTATAAGCCATAAAGAAGTGTGGTGAAATCAAAACATTTTGGTAAATGTTCCCATTTGGTTAAAAATGAGTAACTTACCACTGCCTTTTTTGGCACATCAAAATTGAGATTACTGTAAAAGCATCATCACTCTCACCTAGTTTCCAAAACATGTGAACATTTGGTCCATTTTAGACGACTTGGGCTGGTGAGATACTAACGTGAACTTTTTCAGTTCGTCTTTCCCTAGTAGAGTGACTGGGCCTCAAGACAGTTCCTAGCTGGATATGCAAAGCCCAAGACAACTGCTGGGTCAGGAGGGAGCCTTCTGGGAACCTCAAAATGGACACAAAGTAGTACACCCTCAAAGACACTGTCACTTAGTATATTATTTATAAAATGACCAACTCTAGCTTCTAATTTATTCACAACAAAAAAAAGTTTCCAGAATGGTTATTTAGCATTTCTTTTTTTCTCTTAACCAGCATCCTAAACAAAGCAAGAAAACCCAAAAGTTTATGCTAAAAGTTGTTCTGATAAGGGCTATTTTGGCTGTATGGAAAAGAGACATTCACAAGCTTAACTGAGAAAATATTATTATGGGGTACACAAGGAATCTATGGCAACCGAAAATCCAGCAAAAATGGAGCTTTTTCCAGGCCTTTTCTCTGTGCCTCTGTTCTCTTCTCTTGCAGCTGACTCTCCGCTCTTCCTGCTTGGACACAGCCCCTAACCACTGCCGCAGCCCTCAGATACACACAGCTTGTCTACTCCAGCACCTTCTGCCCATTACGCTTAGTACTTTTGTGTTCCTTAACCTAGAGTTTGGGCTGGGGGAAAGAACTGGACGAGCCCAGCACATCTTTTCTCAAACTGGGCCACAAGTTTCAGGTGGCTGGCCTGTATGTGGCTTAAATTGCAATAGGTAGGGCTATAGTTGGAGTTGCATTTTATAAAAATGGTTGCTCGGGCTCCAAGGGCTATGGGTAGAAATTCCCCCGAAAGGCATCTAGAAAAATTGTCTATTAGGTCACCTCTTTTTCCCCCTCACACATGACTCACACTGCGCAGGCAGCCCACGAAAGGAATTTGCTGCAGATGCAAAGGGGAGGGGGTACTCTGAGAAACTGGGGGAAGCTCAGACACTCAAGCACTTCCTCTGCTTAACAGTTCCTCTCCTTTGTTTTGGGTTCCAGGGTCAGAGACTGGTGTTTTGCCTTCTGGAGCTACTGTCCAAGCACCTGGAGGGAAAGCAGCTTTCAGAGGGCAAAAGCTCCTCCTCTTCTTACAACGCTTGGGCCGCAGGCACCGAAGGGCGCTTTGTGGAGAAGGTGACTGCGGTATGGAGGAGCACCTTCAGCCTGGACACCCCAGAGCAGTATCAGGCAGCATTTGAGCAGCTGCAAAATATCAAGTACCCATCTGCTACAAATAACACTCCTTCCAAACAGGTACCCCCTCTGCAGGAGCTTTTGGTGTTAATCACTCAGTAGTAAGACTTCCTTAATCCACATCTAGTATAATAAGGAAACAAATGGAATGCCAATTTGCATTTCAGAAAAGACTAAGGCAGGCCCAGGCAACCTGGAAGGATCCCTCAGACTAAGTAAAGCCCTTTAGCTTTGAGGTTAGTCTTAGATCGGCATTCCTTTTTAAAAGAAAATAAGTCTAAAAATATAGAAAGGCACAGAGAATTATAAGTATCCATCAACCAGCATTAACAACTGTTCACATTTTGTCATTTGTGCTTCATAGAGTTTTTTGATTTTGTGTATTCTTTTGTGTTTTGGTAAAAGAAATACAATCAAGTTGAAGTCCTTCATGTTCCCTTCCTCAGTCCCGTTCCCCTTCCCTAGCTCACTAGAGGCAGCCCCTATGTCAGACCATACGTACTATTTTGTGACTTACTTATTTCAGTGACCACTGTTTATAAAATCTATCCATGTTGGTGCAGAGAGATCAAGTTGATTCATTACAACTGCCATACCCATCCTATGAATATACCTCAATTTATCGACTTTCTCTTTTGAAAATGGGGGTACATTGTTATATTTTTGAGGAACAAGATGTCTTCAAATGGTAAAGCACTTTGGAAAACAGTTTCTTATCGTTAAACATACACGTGCCCCATGACCCAGGAATCCCACTGCCTAGGTTTTTCACTTAAAGAAATGAAATTAGGTGTCCACACAGACTTGCACACAATGTTCACAGCAGCTTAGTTCACAATAGCCAAAAACTAGAAACAAGCCAAATGTCCATCACTTGGTGAATGGATATACAAACTGGTGTATCCATACAGTGGAATACCATACTATGCAACAATAAAAAGGAACAAATTACTGATGCACAAATAATATCAGTGAATCTTGAAAGCATTATGATAAGTGAAAGAACTAAGACACAAAAGACTGTGTACTCTATGGTTCCATTTATATGAATTCTAGAAAAGACAAAATTATATTGGCAAAAAACAGATCGGTGGTTGCCAGGGGATGGGGAGAAGGGAGTGACTGCAAAGGGGCACACAGGACTATTTTACGATAAAAATGTTCTATGTCTTGATTTTGGTGGTAGTTATACCATGTGTATGTACATATATATTTGTCAAAACTCATCAAATTGCACACTTAAAATTGATAAATTTTCTTAATTATATTCCAGGTTTGTTCTCTTTTTTATTATTACTACAGTTGTTAGTTCCAGAAACTAACTTTTTGTATTAATTAAATGCAAATGTCAAGGCATTTGCTTAGCATGAACAAACTAACACCAGACAGTGTATGTTGCTGAGCAACTAGATGTGAAAGTTTCAGATGGAGAAGCAAAAATGGGTGGTAGAGATAGGAGGACCTTTCTTAAATGTGGACTGTGTGTACTTCTTTCCAAGAGCAATTAGGAACATTTCTGGTGTCATCCCGGTGCTTGGTTTGGGAGGATGTTTAACTGAGACTCTGGGTCCTCCCTCCAGCTCCTGCTTCACATGTGCCATGACCTGACCTTGGCCGTGCTGAGCCAGCAGATGGCCTTCTGGGACACGGCAGTGGAAGCACTGCTTCGGGCTGTGGTCCGGAGCTACGACTCGGGAAACTTCACCATCATGCAAGAAGTGCACTCAGCCTTTCTTCCTGAGGGTAAATGCCCCCCGCCTCTGCTGGGACACACCCACTAGTAGATGGTAAAACCACCACCGATGGTGTGAAATTCAGCAGTGCATAGGTTATTGACAGATAGAAACTGCCCAGTTGTGCCATTTAGTAGAAAGTGGAATTCTCTCACCCAGGCTTCTAAGAGGTAGCCATAATGACTGAGTTGTTCTCCGTTACCTGGCCCTACCTACCTTCTTGCCTCCTACAGAGCTTTCCTACACACAGTTTAAGAGAGAGAAATAGCACTGTGTTCACAAGTTAGTAAGAATGGAGAAGCACAGCAAAAAGATAGACATTCCTTGAGCTGCAGAATTAGTCACTGAACTAAATCATTGTGATTTTTCAGAGACACAGTGGGTTCTTACCCCAGAGGCTTCAGTGGGACAGAGGGAATACTTTTTCTGTCATGCCTGGAATGACTTGTAGCCTGAAGCAACAAGAAGATTGTCCTAAGCCAGGAAATGTTTAGCTCAGATTGGCTTTTGGTGGAAGTCATGTGGTCCCATGGACCACTGCTCTCCTTTTTCTTGGGGTCTGCCTCTTGGGTTATAGGAAACAACATGCAGAGAGGAAGCCAGATTTCTTACAGATAAAGAAATAACACAACCATAAATCCTTTTCTTGTCCTAGGCTGTGACCAGCTAAGAGACAAACTGAGTGACCATCAGTCCCCCGCCACACCAGCTTTCAAAAGTTTGGAGGCCTTTTTTATTTATGGACGTCTATATGAATTCTGGTGGTCTCTCTCCAGGCCCTGCCCCAAATCCAGTGTCTGGGTAAGGGCTGCTGACAGACAGATGGCCTCTGTTGAGCAAAGCCAGCAGTTGGACGACGCCAACCCTGAAGAAACTCACCCCAAAGCTTCTCAGCCAGAGCCAAGCAGGCCTCCAGAACTAGACGTGAGACTCACAGAAGAAAGTGAACACATGCTGAACGCTTGTAAGGAGCTCTTTTCAGAAAAGCACGCCAGTTTCCAAAACTCACAGAGAACCGTTGCTGAAGTCCAGGAGACCTTGGCAGAAATGATCCGCCAACACCAGAAGAGTCAACTCTGTAAATCCACAGCGAATGGTCCTGATAAGAATGCACCTGAACAAGATGCAGAACATTCCCTCTCTGGTCGTCAGAGCCAGTGGTAAGTACGGAGTCAATACAAGGTGGAATTAAAAATATCCTGCTGGATTCGCATGTAATCAGATAAAAATCAGTACATGATGAGATTGATCAGGTCACTTGGAAGCAGCATAATGGAGGCACAGGCTTTGGAATCAGATGTGGGTTCTAATCCTGCCCCTGCTGAGTGACCTCAGGCAAGATTCTTAATGTCTCTGAGCTTTAGTTCCCTCATCTATAAATGGGAGTACCAACTCCTACCTTGCTTGTTTTGAGAATTAAATGAAATCACAAATATTGTTAATCACAATAGTACAATAAAATCCTACCTTTGTGCAATAAGTAGATTCCAAAAAAAACCTCAATTATGTAAAATGGGGAGTTGCATTATTGCATCATTAATGAAAACCATTGTTTTCTAATTGTTCTATACTATCACAAAAAATACACAAAAGGGTAGTGTACAAAACTGCACACTGGACTGAGAAAATCCCAGATGATCGGAATGTTGTAGCATCCTAATCACTTCCCTTGAAAATAGGGGCCCAGTGGATAACAGGAGCCAATCACTTTGCAGCTCGCATTATTACAGGGTGCTTTGCTGTGGGCAGTTGCAGTGATTAACAATTATTGATTGGATATTATGCTGAGCGCCTTTTACCTTGATTATGTCCCCCAGCACAGGGCCTAAAACATAGTGACTAGTACAGTCAATAAACTTACAGCTATTATTACTAAGTTTAAAAATTAAAATTAAGAAGCTTTGAAGCCCTTATATTTATGCTCTAAAAATACTCCCATTGAAATCTTGAGTCAGAATTTTGAGTCTTTTCTCCAGTAAGCTACCACAGCTTTAGGGTTTGGTTTTAGTAACAAGAAAAATACTGAAAAGTTCTCTAACGCAGCGGCTCTTAACCTTTGGATCACAGGACGATTTTGAGAAGCTTAAGACACTTCCCAGAAAAATGTGTATCCATACACCCCATGGTTAGGAGCCCCACCTCTGTCTAACCATTCCCCAGAGAAATCCAGCCCCTCTTGTACTGGGCTGCAGGTTGAGTCCTCTAAAGGTCCTCAATTTTCACTGGGGCTGTGGGTCTAAGAAGTGGGGATTTGGAAAATGGTGAGGAGTAATATTACATTTTGAAAGCTTTATATCACATCACATTAAATTGCCTTCTCTTGACCTTTGTATTAATGATGGGAGGTAAAGATCCAGGTAACAAAGGAATTTTATTTATAGATAATAGAGTTGTAACCCAGGTAAGACATATGACTTATATTTTATTATTATTATTACTAGTAAAGAAGAAAAAAATGAGCCAGTTTCTTTGCCTGAATTAACCAAAAGGCTTACGGAGGCGAATGAGAGAATAGCTAAGTTTCCTGAGAGCATTAAGGTAAGATTTATAGCAGTTCATTTGATAAAATATTACTTTTTAAACTATCAGTTGACTAAACCAAATTCATTAAGGTCATCTGCTTCTCTGTTCAGTTTCTGAAATTTCTGTGCATTTGTATGTGCTTAAAAATTTAGGCTACAGTTGCCTTTGTTAGCTAAAAGGTTCTGGGAGAGTGGAATTATTGACCACAAGCAATTTTATACCTCAATCTTCAGAGAAATCCAGCAAATTTTGTAATCGAGAGGTAAAGTAAAATTAAAATTGGTACCATGTATTTTATAGCTTACAGATGGATAGGTGAATTTGGATGCGGCCCTAGTAGTAACAGAAGCATCATATTTTGAATTAATTTGAGTAGAGCTCTAGAAAAAGATTGTATCGTTTGAGAAGGACATCCCAGTAGCCATCCCACTTGTGAGTATCCTTTCTCTTTAGTCATTGTCTCATGAGAGAAGTGGCTCAGCCGTGCTGAGACTTGGAGTTAGTGGTGCCTTCTGTGCAGGTGTTGGTGGCTCTTTTGCAAATGCTTCCTTGTTCATCTTCCTGTCGTCTTTCAGACCTGGCCCTTCCCAGATGTGCTGGAGTGCTGCCTCGTCCTGCTTCACATCGGGTGCCAGCATCCTGGCTGCGTTACCCAGGAAGTGCAGCAACAGGCGCAAGCGCTCCTTCGGAAATACGGCAGCACTAAAGTTTATAAAAGACACTGCCAGACCTTCTGCACGTGAACTTGCAGGGACCTTTAAGAAATTGTGCCAAATTCAAACGGTTTGACACCTTTTACCTCTGCAGTTGCACCTCGCCAGACACTTACTCTGATCCCTAGATGTTTTTGCAGTGATCCAAATAATACAAATGAAGTTCAAGTTTCAATCAGCTCTACCCTTAGACACAGTGGACTCTGACTTTGGACTTGTGGTTTCCTACTGGAGGAAAGAGCGTGAAAAGCCAGCAGCAGTTATTCAGAACTAAGAACTAACACCTGCAGAGTGATTGTAGGCCATCTCTAAAGCCTTATGCCAGGTTTCACCCAAAGAGGAGAAACTTTTTTAATCACCCAAAGTGTTATGTTCTTAAACACAAGCTACCTTTATAAATGCTTCACCTGATCATAAACATGTCATTCTTGTTCAAGATAGAATTGCTGTATTTTATGGCTATTGGCATCATTTTTTAAATTGTTTTTGTTAGCTTGGGCTCTGCCCGTCTACTCTTTCCAAGACTGAAGTTTGAACGTGAAACAGTCCTTGCTCATCATGCTCTTTACCCTCTTACCCTCTGCCTGACCTTTAGTTCGAAAATTTCGTTTTACTGTTTCATGTAATTGCTTATTTGGACAAATCACTTACTAAGCTTTAGAAGCACAAATAACTAACTCAAATGTATCTTATCCCTTCAGTTTTACAAGAAATGATTAATGGTGATCAAAACAGCTCAGGAAGAAATTATTGTTTCAGTGGTTCTTCATCTTTTTTGGATCACAGGGCCCTTTGAAAATTAGATTAAAGCCACAGATGATGTTTGAATAAAAATGCATATTCCTAATTTTGCATATATAACTTTTGGGTCATTGCATAATGGGACCCTACATACTATTTAATTATAAATCCTTGTTCCTCCCCGCCCCCCACTAATGAAAATTCTCTTGGTCTGTTCTCTGGTTATGTAAATAGTTGAACAATCTCAGGAACAGATGATGTTTCTGTAAAATCTCAGTTGTCAAAACATAAAAATCAGACCAGTCTAGGGTGGGGTTGGGAGAGAACACTGTTTCCCAGTAATTGAACTATTTTTGGGGGCAATTCATTGTGAAGGCTTTTCTGCTTGAGTGTCCAGGTTTTTTTTCCTAGGGTTGGGGTTGTCGTAGGCAGTAATAATGAAATTAACAGGAACTGTCTAGGAAGGAAAAAAGTTTAAGAGGCAGTTTTCAAGATCTGACTTACTCGGTTGTCTTGTTTTTGTTTTTTGGTTTTTGTGTGTGTGTGTGAGGAAGATCAGCCCTGAGCTAACATCCAATGCCAATCCTCCTCTTTTTTGCTGAGGAAGACTGGCCCTGGGCTACCATCTGTGCCCACCTTCCTCTACTTTATATGGGACACCTCCACAGCATGGCTTGACAAGTGGTGCATCGGTGCATGCCCAGGATCCAAACCTGCAAACCCCGGGCCACGGAAGCCGAGCGCACGCACTTAACCGCTGCACCACGTGCCACCAGACTGGCCCCTGTTTGTTTTTTTATTAGACCTAGCTTTAGAATTTAAAAATGCTAAACCCAAGAAAGGAAATATTGTATAATTTAGATCCTCATAGTTCTTTACACAGTTAAGTGAACTCTAGGAAGAAGATGTATTGTTACTAGAGGTTAGAGAATCTTTTTGGTTGCAAAGATATAAACAGGCATGGCTAAGTTGAGAAATATACCAGTTCTACAATCTTTGCTAAAATGAACGAATGTTTCACTTGCAGAGATGGAAAAATATTTATTGCCTTCCACTTTGAGTAAAGAGCAGTATTATTAAACTAGAAATTCTAAACTCCTTTGTGATTGACCAAAACCATCACCTGTGGGTGGAGGAATGCTGCACACTCCTCAATTACTGCTTTGGTAAGAACAAGAATTACTACCTGACAACTAAGCAATAAAACTACCCAATAGCAGAAGATAACAGAAATGACACAACTCCATTTCCTCTCAAACTCCTCTTTCCAATATTATAATGTACTCAAGCTATTCTAATTTGAATCAGTGATTTTCATTTCTATCTCCTTAATTGTCACAACCACAAAGAGCCAGAGCACTGTGGAGCTGACTCAAGCTTTCCGAGTGGATAGGATATATCCCTAAGCAATGAAAGAATTATTTTTTGTCCTTTACCTCATCCAAAGTAACTTTATCTCTAATAGGTAACTATATCTCTAATACAAACCACCGTTCCATTACCCAGATGACTGCACTCCTCTCCCAATATGTCTCTCTAAATCTGCTCTCGTTACTAATTCTCCATCCTTCATATATCAACGAATATTTTTTTTTTTTTTTTTTTTTTTGTGAGGAGATCAGCCCTGAGCTAACATCCGCCAATCCTCCTCCTTTTTTTGCTGAGGAAGACGGCCCTGGGCTAACATCTGTGCCTATCTTCCTCCACTTTATATGGGACGCCGCCACAGCATGGCTTACCAAGCAGTGCGTCTGTGCACGCCCGGGATCCGAACCAGCGAACCCCGGGCCGCCACAGCGGAGCGCGCGCACTTAACCGCTTGCGCCACCGGGCCGGCCCCCGAATATTCTTTTTTTTTTAATAATTTTATTTATTTTGTTCCCCCAAAGCCCCAGTAGATAGTTGTACATCATAGTTGCACATCCTTCTAGTTGCTGTATGTGGGACGCATCCTCAGCATGGCCGGAGAAGCGGTGCGTTGGTGCGCGCCCGGGATCGGGCCGCCAACAGCGGAACGTGCACACTTAACTGCTAAGCCACGGGGCTGGCCCATCAACAAATATTCTAAATTGCACATCAAATCTGGTCAATTCCCTCTTTAAAAAATCTTTCAGTAGTTTCCCATTGCTATTGGAAAAAAGATAATTTTGAATGTGGCTTACAAGGCCCTGCCTGATTCTAGACTTTTACCTCTTGGTCTCCAACCCAGACACTCATCCTTGCTTCTAGATTCCAGCCACGCTGGTCTCTTGGCTGCTGGGACCTATCAAGTATCTCTTGTCATCTCAGGGGGTTTTGCCCATGTTGTTCCTCTGCCTGGCCCACTCTTACTCCTCTCTTAGATCTCAGCATAAATGTCCTTTCTGTAAAAAGACTATCCCTGAACGTCAACCTCAAGGCCATAAGTGTCCTGTACTTGACAGTTCACAACTTGTATTTTTGTGAATTCTTTGCCTAGCAACAGAGGTAGGTTGTAAACTCCAGTGAGGGTAGAGATTATGTCTTCCATGTGCTGTTTTATCCCTAGCATCTACTTAGTGTCTAGTAGGTGCATAATGGAAACTTATTGATGGAATAAATTAGGAAATTGAAAGAATACTCATTAATAGCTTGGACTTAAAGGACTCGCAACTGAGTTCACTCATATTAGCACTGGCAGACAACTAGGCTTGTGGCTAGTAATCAAACTTATTGGGTTAGCAGAACACTGGAATTCGAGAACGTTGGGCAGTGTATGTAGAGGGATTGATATTACACCCAGTTTGCATTCTCTTGGTTACTCTTCAGGACCATCCCTTTCTGAGGATAACCACTCACACAGCCTTACACACACTCATGTACACAAGTTCTTGCCATTTCTACTAGACTTGTGCCCCTTCTTTAGCACCACTTTATTAAATAAGCTCTTCTCTCTCCCGTGCAATGACCAGACCACCACTCAACACTGAATTCCTCAACCCTTCATCTCAACATTTCTCCTGACATGTCAGTCTGTCTGTCTTCAATTGTGGCACAGATAAATTCCCTATTTTAATCCAAGTTTGGAAAGACATCTGTGTAGGGCATGCCAAGGCATCTTGGTTCAGAATCCCTGAGCTATGCCACTTTTACCATGAATCTAAAATCTCTCTCTTCCTATATGTGAATATCCCAGTCAACATCCTAGATCTGCTCCTGGACCTGACTTCTTACAAGCCCACGTTTTTTGTGCCAATAGAAAGGAGTGGAAACAAAGTCTAAGCCAAATCTGGGATATCAGTTCAATTTGTCTAAAAGAATTCCACTAATTAACAAGCTAATCCACCATATATAATGGAGTGGCCCCAGGAAATATAATTAAAACTGATTTCCTATAAGGCCTGACAATTAGCAGGGAGTATAAAGTGAAGAGATGATTCCATTTAGACGGTTGTTCATTAAAAGACTCCTACAGGCCAGCCCAGTGGTGTAGCAGTTAAGTTTGCGTGTTCCACTTCGCCGGCCTGGGTTTCACCAGTTTGGATCCTGGGCATAGACCTACTCACCATTCATCAAGCCATGCTGAGGCGGTATCCCATATAGAAGAGCTACAACTCTACAACTAGGATACACAACTATGTACCAGGGCTTTGGGGAGAAAAAAGAAAAAAGAGGGGTTGGCAACAGATGTTAGCACAGGGCCAATCTTCCTCAAAAAAAAAAAAAAAGCTTCCTACGGAAGTGAGACATTTTGTATTTTGTATGCAAGCCAACTTGTGGAAAATGGAGACAAGAGTTTAGGGAAAGACAAGATGCTTCCATGTCACAGACAGCAAATGACCATCTTCTAGAGCCAATGATTAATAGCTATGAAAGACCAAACCTTCATGCCAGTGGTTAAAAAGAAATCTTTATTTTACAAAATTAAAAACATAAATAATATTTACAAGCATCTTAAATATCAGCTTATAATACCTGAAATTTTTGAATCATTTCAAAGTCAGTTTTCCATAAGCTTTTAAAATGTAAGACTATTCATCCACTTCAGTGAGTTACCAGTTTTCATTTCCACTACTCCAAAGGGGATTTTGGTCTTTTGAAATTAGCCACATTATATTCATTTGAAGAAAAAAAAAACTGTGTACTTTTTAAACAACTAGTTAAAAAAGAAAAATCACAGTCCTGAGCTTCCTACCCCAGTTGTGGGATATTACTCCAAGAAAACTCTATAAACCAAATTCCTTACTGCCCTGTTTACATGTAACCACTACTAACTTTTTAAAGACACTCCTGGTACTCACATTAATCCATTTCCCTAACTTCTCAGGTTTGCTGAAAGGAAAAGCAGGGAAAACAGAAGTGAGGTGGGAGAATACAGATGACCATCTGAAATCACATGACTGAAAATACAACAGACTTATGATCCAAAAATCTGATTCTACTAATTTCCTTCAGGATCAAATCCAGGCTCTTTTATTATATGAAAACTTTAAATGATGCACATGTGACAGCAAATCTCAGTGGCACAGTGGAACATAGACTTAAAGACACTTAAGTGGTTAACTTAATACCCATTCTGGAGTTCCTCATGAATGAAGGGGAGACAGATTCAGTATTTTGTTTTTTAAGAAAAATTTTCATTATCTGGTCTTCAAATTTTAGCACTGAGTAATTCATTTCCATATAACAGTACCTAAAAACAGACTAACAAAGTGTGAGGAAAGCAAACGCCCTCGAGAAGGGTCAAAAAAAGGCAAGGAAGGAAGGGAAAGACTCAACATCTATAACCCACTTCCCAAGAACACCATTTTGTTCCACTTTCCCCAGAAGCCCTCAGCTCAGCTGAGAATCATAGCAAGAAGTCTTCATCCTCAGAGATTAGCAAAAAATTTAAAAGAAAAAGAATAACAACAGGTAAGAGTTATATACATTATACTAGTTTGTCTCTCACTGGTCCTGGATATTTAAAAAGGTGTCAAATGCGCCATGGATGCTGGTGGCAGGAGGCAACCGGAGAGGAGAGGCTTGGGGATGAGGAATAGGGAAGACTCGTTTACAAATTCAGAGCAAACTCCCCTCTTCTGGATCTAAAATAAAGACATCTTTTGTCTTCAGTAAAACAAAAGTCTTTCTGCTCAATGCAGATGGTAGGTACAGTTTGCTCACAAGAAGCACTTTCTCTTGGGGAGGAAGGTAAGTATACACAGCACAGTAAGCACCACTCTGGATCGGGCCGATCCTACAGAGCCTGCCGCCATCACTGCTGCATGTTGTTGATGATCGCCAGGATGCTCATCTTCTCTTGGGCAGAGTCCACATCCTCATTCTGCTTCTGAGCCACTCCTGTGCCTAGGCCATAGAGCCGCCCACAGTACTTGGCATCATCAATACTGTCCTCAAAAAACAACTGCAGAATAAGACAGAGAACTCGTGGTGAGAATTATGTCACGAGTCATGCCAAGTCTCAACACTACCACATCAGCACCTACCAGCTCTCTTAAAGCCCTGAAAATCTAGCCAACTAGAAACTAACTTCATAAAGAAAAGCTCCAAACCTTTCAGATACACTCTTTTCATGCTTCTTTCTCTAAATATAGGCTCCCTTTTCTGAACAGACTTCTGCTTTCCATGAGTTCTTTTGCTGCCAGGATCCCTGTGCTGCTTGGTACCATCGCTCCCATCTCCTCCCTTCTCTGTAACAGGCAGTGCAAAAAGCTTGGGCTCTAGACTCACACAGACTCACTGTGTGACCTTAGGAAAGTCACTTCAACTCTCCTTAAAGCCATGGTTCCCTATCTATAAAATGGAGTAATAACAGGTTATTATGAGTGAGATCATGGACATTAGTCACTTACAGCAGGGTATCTCAACCTCGGCACTCCTGGGCAGGAAAATTCTTTGCTGGGGAACTGAGGGGGCTTGTCCAGTAGACTGCAGTACCCTAGGACGTTTAGCAGCATCCCTGGCCAGGAGCACAACCGCCCTACTCCCGGGTTGTGACAACCAAAAATGTCTCCAGACATTGTCAAAAGTACCTCAGGGGGCAAAATCAGGAAGCATGATGCCATCAGCTTTGTTCTTCTTTCTCAAGATTGCTTTGGCTATTTGGGGTCTTTTGTGTTTCTATACCAATTTTAGGATTGTCTATGTGAAAAATGCCATTGGAATTTTAATAGGAATTGCACTGAATGTGCAGGTTGCTTTGGGTGGTATGGACACTTCAACAATATTATTTCTTCCAATCCATGCGCACAGAATATTTTCCCATTTATTTGTGTCTTCTTCAGTTTCTTTCATCATGTTTTACAGTTTTTAGTGTATAGGTCTTTCACCTCCTTGGTTAAATTTATTCTTAGGTATTTTATTCTTTTTGATGCAATTGTAAATGGGATTTTCTCAATTTCTCTTTCTCATAGTTTGTTATTAGTATACAGAAACGCATCAGATTTTTGTATACTGATTTTGTATTCTGCCACTTGACTGAATTCATTTATTAGTTCTAACAGTTTTTTGGTGGATTCTGTAGGGTTTTCCATATATAATATCATGTCATCTGCAAACAGTGACTTTTACTTCCTCCTTTCTGATTTGGATGCCTTTTCTTTTTTTTGCCTAATTGCTGTGGCTAGGACTTCTGATACCATGTTGAATAAAAGTGGCAAGAGTAGGAATCTTTGTCTTGTTCCTGATCTTAGAGGAAAAGCTTTCAGCTTTTCACCATTGAGTATGTTGGCTGAGGAATATTTGATAATTAACAGAACTTAGCATAAAATAAGTGGGTAGTATAACAAATGTGTTCATATTATAGAAATCAGAATAAAAGCAAATAATTGCAAGGATTAGAGCTGCCAGGAACACCAAGTACACTTCTAAACTTGCACATGCTGAGTGGCCTCCATTTCAGAATGCTGCTTTGCCTCTCAAACTACATTTAATATATTGAACATCATAACAAACAAAAAAAAAATCCAACTGCTTTCAAGGTAGTCAACAACTTCCAAAAGAAACTATAAATTTTCAACAAACCTCAGCCCATAAAGATCACCCACCTCGTTAGCCTTACCTCTTTCATCCTGAAGAATGCCATTCCCGTCAGCAGCGAGTCTGAGCCTGCCTGGTGCTGCCTTCCAATTCTCTGCAAATCCAACTGATCAGCAACTTCCTGAAGACCTCCCTGGAGACGTAAGAAAAACAAAGATAATATTACAGACCCAACACTCCTCTGTTGGAGTCAACTGAGTCCATTCTTGAGTTTACTGCTTTTAGTGACAAGAAGTGGAACAGGTCATTTACTTAACAGGCCTTATCCCGGCAGTATCCTCTTTTTAGCCCTCCAAATGATACACTGTGTTATATTCCACTTTTCACTCCCTTCTTTTCTATATCATTAATTTTGTCAGATCTCTACCCGTTAAAGTCCTAACTGCTGTAAAACAAGGTTGAGGAAATAGCAAATGCCAATCCAATTCTAAACAGCAAACCTCTTATGTCAACAATTTAAGAGGGTAGTGAGCTCTTAAACTGTCTAGGATTAAGAACCCCTCTCAGAGTCTAGTACACTACAGACCCCATCCCTAACAAACTGCACATACACCTCATGTTGTCAACTGGGGTTCATGGGCCCTAAGGGAAGAACGCCTGCCTTAAGATGAGAGAAGCAGAGGGCTCCCTTCATACCCAGTTTAAAGACAGTTACCACACAAATCCTTGTGCCAATCAGCTCTATATACACCTTGTCTAGCACAATGTTGGCACCTAGCAGGCACTCAAGAACACATGCTGAACAAATAGCAATAAAGCAAAATAACAAGTCTTTTTTTCTCTTTTTGTCATTGTTACTAACATTAGGAAAAATATTGTATACCTTAAGATTTTTGCAACTCTTCATCAGGTATTTCACATCATAAATGGATGGGAAGAAAAGGTTCAGAATGTGAAAGAATTCATGCTCCTCTTCTGGCAAACGAGAATCTGTAAGTAACTTTACCATGTAGCCAAAATCATAGCCACTACAAGGAGAGAATGAGGCACTGAGGTGAAAAAGCAGCAGTTATTAGGCCCCAGCATTCAACCGCTTTATTTCTCAAAGCTTTGATGCTACCTCGCGTTAGGAACTTTCAGTCTTCCAAAGTAGTTTATCCTACTGAAATCTGAACTTTTCATTAAATAACATACCAACATAACAGACCAATATGAGAGATATACAAGATATATAAGAGAACTCGAAGGTTTGTAAATGTCAGTTTTATTCATCAAAAATTCAAAAGTACTTGAAAAGGTAAAATAACATCTCCTAAGGTGAATCTGGCTTTTGAGTACCTGGGAAACACCAGGCATTCATTTAAAAGACAAGAAAAAGATGACGAACTGCTTCCCTCTTTCCACTTGGAATACACCCACGGACAGCCACATGACAGAGCCCAATACTGTGTGAAACAAACCAGTATGAGCTCCCAAGTGTTTTTTGAAAAACTGAAACACAAGCAACAGTTACCATTTCAACTTCTTAACTGCTACTGACTAAGAGAAGGGAGCCAATAGGACTGCAAGAATGACGTAAGAATCTCTCTTATTCCCAAAGCAAGAGAGAGAGACATTCTCCGGTACTGACCTGTGAAATGAAAGCCATTTGACGTTGTCACAGAGAACTACCCCTGATGTCATAAGCAGCTCTGCAAAGTGCAATGTGTCAATCCCTTCCTCTTCATGCTTCTGAAACTGCAGTCCTGAGTTAGCAAGGAGATCTATGGAATCCTGGGAGTACATATCCTCTCTAAAAAAGAAGGTATTCACTTCTTAGCTGATAGTAAATAATGTAACAGAAGTAGTGGGCAACAATATTACCATCACCTTATAATTATAGAACAAGTATTCTTGAAATGCTTTCATAATTCAACAATAAACCAATTCGTTCTCTCCAGTATTCCAGCAAGCATACAAAGCAGATAATCTTATCTCTGTGACAGAGAGAAAAATGGGATTTTCCCCCACAAAAATAAATTTCCTAATTATAAAAGATCCACATTTTCTCATTGTTTAAAGAAAAAAGAAATCAACCAATATAAAAATATTTAAAATAGCAGAAAATGAAAAAAAATTAATGTTCTTATAATGCTGCTCCATGGAAATAACTGTTAACAACTTGGTTTATATATCATCGCAGACTATTTTCTCTACCTACACATACACAGCTCCATCCCTACGTCTATATTTCATAGACCATCTTTCAAAATCAATACCAATAGATATACCACATCCTTTGTAACTCTGGCATAATATTCCACTGTAAAGATATATCCATTAATTTAAACACAGGAATATTTATAATACCACATAATCCAAAATAGTGAAATAACTCTTTTTTCCATTTTAAACAGCCTTAGTGAGATATAATTCACATACTAAACAATTCACACATTTAAAATATACAATTCAATAGCTTTTAGTATATTGACAGAGTTGCAACCACCATCACAATCAATTATAAACCATTTCATCACCCCAAAAAGAAACCCGTACCCATTAAGCAATCACTCCCCATTACCCCATAATCCACCCTATAGATTTGCCTATTTTGGACATTCCATATAAATAAAATCATCCAATATGTGGGCCTTTGTGTCTGGCTTCTTTCCCTTAGCATGTTTTCAAAGTTCATCCATGTATAACATTTATCAGTCCTTCATTCCTTTTTAGTGCCCAGTAATTCTCCATTGTGTGGCTATACCACATTTACTTTATCCATTCATCAGATCACGAACATTTGGATTGTTTCCACTCTGGGGCCCTTACAAATAGTGCTGCTATGAACGTTCATGCACAAGTTTTTACATGGATGTATGTTTTTATTTCTCTTGGGTATATGCCCAGGAGTGGGACTTCTGATTCATATGGTATGTTTAACCTTTTGAGCAACTGCCAAACTGTTTTCCAAAGAGGCTGCACCATTTTACATTTCCAATAGCAATGTCTAAGGGTTCTAATTTCTCCACATCCTCACCATGTTATCGTCTTTTTGATTATAGCCACCTACTGGGTCTGAAGTGGTATTTTGTGGTTTTGATTTGCATTTCCCTAATGACATGATGGTGAGCATCTTTTCATGGGCTTATTAGCCATTTATGTATCTTCTTTGGAAAAATGTCTATTCAGATCTTTTGCCCATTTTTGACTGGATTATTTGTCCTTTTATTGTTGACTTGTAAGAGTCCTTTAAGAGGGACTCTACTTTCTGAGATTCCTTATCCCATCCTCTGCTTCATTGCTCCATCCAACCCTTACCTGGATTCGGTGGAAACACAACTTAAAATTAATAAAATCAGTTAGAAATTACAGTCTGCATAAATGTAGCAGGCCTAAGAATAACTCTGAGAAGTGTCTCAGACACTTACGTAAGGTTGAATTTGAAGTTGAACTGCCAAGTGTTGATTCCAGAAGGATATTCTCCCTTCTCGTTCGTGAATGTAAGGCCCAGCTGGATAATTTTTAAAAGGTCAACATTGCACCGTAAAAGCTGATACTGGTAATCTATGGAACTACGAAATTCGCCAATTGGTCGCACAACAACCCCTGGAAATTCTGTGTCCTGGAAAGGGAAGAAGCCTCTCATCATAAGGTTTCACCAAACAGTGGATGCTGAATTGATCATTCACAAATAAAATTTTTACCTTAATTTACAAAAGTATGTGACAAGCCTCAAGCTTGGACACAAAAATCTATCTTAAAATCCTGATCTTGTTGACACAGGAGCACTAAAATCGTGAAGCTTTGCATAACAACTTGGAGATCCTAAGCAGGATGTGAACAGAAGTACTTGACTGACTATAGGTAGATAAACAGTCAATTAAGAACATTCTAGGTTGAGAATAATATATGAATAAAAATACAGGGAAGTGAAACAGCCATTCAGAAAAAAACAAATAGCCACGTTTAGCTTGAGCAAAACGACTGGAACAAGATCACAGAGAGTACTAAATACAGGCGAAACACTTAACCGTATAATCTCTACAGCAGGAGTCACAAACTCCAGGCAGCTCATGTAAAGGAGTAAAAGCAGACTGGGGATGAAAATGGTTATGAGTAATGGGGACTGGAGCAAACCAGAACTGAAAGAGGCCTTTGAAATCACCATGATACGTATCTCCCTCCAGCCACTCAATGTCAGACAGGAATGTGGACCCTATATTGCCAGATGTTCCTATTTTTTCCAGAGATGCCAGAAAGCTGGAAGTTAAGTGAGATCTCTTGATTTTTAAATGCTGGCAACTAATTTTAAAAAATCGTTTTAAACACCACACAAATTCACCAAATCTGCAGGACAGATGTACCCTATGGGCTGACAGAATTTCTGCTTTAAAAACTTTCTAACACAGAATAACAATACAAAAAAAATCTAAGATACTAGAGGTTACATCCTTCTCAGACACACGGGCTACCTTGATGTTTCATAAAAGCAATACAATTTTCCATCATATTGAATTTACCATGGCTTTGGTGTAATCATTTCTTTCAAAATCTCACATTAAATATTCCCTGAGTCTATACCAGAAGGTGAGTCAAATAGAGTAGAGCTCTTTACCATGGCAATGTAACTGTAACTGAGCACAATTTCTCGGATCTTCCTCATCTCTTCTTCTAGATTGCTGGCCCAGACTTCACAGATAACCTGGCTATTCTCCACAAGTGCTGCAGGCATCCTGAAGAAACTTGAAAAGTTGCTTTCAGTTGACTATGTTAGAGGGCAAGCCAATGGTTGATCTGATCTAGATTCAAAAACACATTTTGAAATCACATAAATTTACACCTTGGCATAAGATGTCAACCAAAAAAAGATATCAAAACAATATTTTACTATCACTTCACCAGTTTAACCTAAAACATTAAATCTATTATATTTATTCTCCATTTTACATGACGGGGAAACTTGCTTTTGTCAAGACACACTCCCTCTCTCTCTCTCTCTCTCTCCCCCTCTCTCAGTTCTTTAACCTGAAGAAACTAAAATTACTTGAGAAACCTGAAGAATCTTTTGTCCAAGGTGCCCTTAAGCACAGAAGTAAAACCACCACCTTAAATTATTTTTTAGCCCTCTCCAGACTACCTACAGACTAAGAGTCCCCCGTGACCACAAACATGCCCTTATCTGTGACTTTCACATCACTTTGCACAGAGACCAAATGACAGAAACATTTCTAAGGTAATCACTTCAGCCAGTTTAAATGTATCTGGGATCTCGGAAAGCCTAAAAGAATGTCTACCTAAACTCCCACACTTAAAGTCTTTACACCCATATGATGAATATGGGCATGGGACTCCCCTCTAACCCCCAAAAGAGGAAATTCTTTTTACCCTCCAAATCCAAGTGTCAAATACAACTAGAAGCAATTAACTAACTTAATATAGGGCCTCTTTAGATTTGTGCAAACAGATCATGAAGTGAGGAATTTGAGTGGTAAAAGCTAATCCCACTTGCTAATTTCAACCTTTAATGAGAGTGAAAATATGAATTTGACTTCTTAATGTCTACTTTTAAACACATAATATTGTAAAGAAACCAAGTAGCAATTCAACAATAAAGACAGAGAAGATGGCAGGTATAAGTAATTCAACCAAAAACAGAATGATTTATGGTGTATATTCTGGCAGAAAACTGGGGAGAGGACAGTATTCTGTAAGATAAAACTCAACATGGTTCAGTCTCAGAGTAACGCTGTTAGCACAGCAAACTCAACATCAGATGCTTAGTTACAAAAGGAACTTATCATAAGGGCATTTACTTAAAAGGCAACCCCACCACATGGATCCTCAACATAACGTAAGAGTGGGCTCCAGCGTAGAGATTCAGGGGGAAATTCCTAGAAACAGTAAACGAACGTGAGTGATTTCCAAAGGAGAGAGCAGGGAAAATTTTGGCTTCCTACTTTCAAGCTAGGTAGGCGCAACAATAAGAATCTGGAACAAAAAATTGGTATTCTCAAGTGTCATCATGTCTCTGAGAAACCAATCTGTTAGTTTGTCAGCAACCCTTGAAGATTCCATTTATTCAAGGCACCCTACACTTTGACAGATGTTTCTCTAAAATTATAGTAGACTTACTACAATTGCTGTGAAACTTAAGTAGAGTGTGATATCTTCCTAACAAATATGTGTAGACACCTCTTAAAGGGAGAATCCATTTCTTCTCCTTTTCATTCTGTACACAATGGGCATGAATTAAAGCCCTGCAGGGCCGACCCCATGGCTTAGCGGTTAAGTGCACACGCTCTGCTACTGGCGGCCCGGGTTCAGATCCCGGGCGCGCGGCGACGCATGCTGAGGTCGCGTCCCACATACAGCAACTAGAAGGATGTGCAACTGTGACATACAACTATCTACTGGGGCTTTGGGGAAGAAAAAAAAGGAGGAGGATTGGCAATAGATGTTAGCTCAGAGCCGGCCTTCCTCAGCAAAAAGAGGAGGATTAGCATGGATGTTAGCTCAGTGCTGATCTTCCTCAAAAAAAAAAAAAAAAGTAAAGCCTTGCAGATGAACAAATAAAAGACATCAGAAGCAGGCAGAAGTTCAGGCTGAATGTGGAGTAAATTCCACTATCTGACCATAATTAAGAAAATGTTGGGACTCAGAATTTTAGATTCTCAACTGTGCTTAAGGTTTTCCCCTGCAAAACAGCTTAAACCCATTTCTGTGCCCATTCATGTTAAATCCATGCCACTTCACTTTCTTATTTCCCTAACTGAAACAACGCACTTCCTTTTTGGTGTCATTTCAAACACAACCATAAACTACTTTAGGGGAAGTGGGTATCACTTGTGGAGACAGAGACGTTTCCATAAAAGCAAAAGCAAAAAAGGGGACCCAAGCAAAAAATGCCTTTGGCCTCCAAGCAGCGAAGCAGGTTAAAAAGAGGACAATTAGGTATTGACATTAAACCCTTATAACCAGGCTCCTCAGCTAAGAAGCTCTTAAGGCTGTGTCAAAAGAACTCAGGAAACAATATGAAGAGGCTCCCTCTGGTCAAAGAAAAGACAATATGAACATCATTATGGATAATGGCTGCAATGTACTAAAACTTCTCAGATAGGTTTAAATCCATGAGTTCATAATGAACTAGGAAAATAAACTTAATTGGTCACCACTGGAGAATATTAGCCAATCAACTTATTTTTTAAAATATGTATCTTGCCTTTCCTATATAAACTGTGCCTCAAAGTAACCAAATAGCTGAGGGACAAGTTTCTCTTTATAGAAGTAATACAAGTAACAAATGAATACAGAATAATAGAATATCACCATTTTGTAACTCCTAATGAATTTATAGATTTGGGCAATAATCATAACAGCATTTATACAGAATATCCAGAAAAGGCAAATCTATAAAGACCGAAAGTACACTAAGGTGGGATGGGGATTAACTGTAAATGGGCATGAGGTATCTTACCGAGGTGATGGAAATGTTCCCAAACTCAATTACAATGAAGACTGCACTGAACTCAGTAAATTGACTAAGAATCATTGAACTCTACATTAAAAAGGGTGAATTTTATAATATATAAATTATACCTCAATAAAGTTGTTAAAATAATCACAATGGCTATTATCACAAAAAAAGACTAGTTATTATGTACCTCTTGAGAGAACACATCTCCACTATGAGTCTTGCCAAAAAAAATCTAACTTAAATCTGACCACATCTCAGAAATGCAACCAGCAAAAGCTATAAACTATTGTGGGAAACTACAGAACCCAGCTTCTTCAACAAATAAATTGCAAGAAATAAAAGACTCTCAGGAGACATAACAACCAATCAAAAAGTGCAGACCTTAGTTGGATCCTGCTTTAAAAAGTTAGGGAAAAAAAAACTATGACTTTTTTTTTTTTTTTTTTTTTTTGCTGAGGAAGATTTGCCCTGAGCTAACATCTGTTGCCAACCCTCCTCTGTTTTTGCTTGAGGAAGACTGTCCCTGAGCTAACATCCATGCCAATCTTCCTCTATTTTGTATGTGGGTTGTCACCACAGCATGGCTGATGAGTGGTGTAGGTCCACATCCAGGATCCAAACCTGCAAACCCAGGCCGCCAAAGCAGAGCGTGCTGAACCCAATCGCTATGCCATAGGACCAGCCCCACTATGACTTTTGAGACAAGCAGAAGTCTGAACAACGAATGGCTGGTTTTGGGTTTTTGTCGGGGTTTTTTTTGTCTTTTCTGCTTTTTTTTGGTGTTATAATATATTGCAATTATGATTTTTAAAAGAGAGTCCCTGAGCCAGCCCTGATGGCCTAGCAGTTAAAGTTCAGCGTGCTCCGCTTCCGTGGCCTGGGTTCGGTTCCCAGGAGCAGAACCACACCACTTGTCTGTCAGTAGCCATGTTGTGGCGGCAGCTCACATAGAACCAGAAGAACTTACAACTATACACAACTATGTACTGGGGTTTTGCAGGGGAGAAAAGGAAGAAAAAAAGGAGGAAGACTGGCAACAGACGTTAGCTTAGGGTGAATCTTCCCCTGCAAAAAAATTAATTAATTAAAGAAAAGAGAGTCCTTATGTTTTAGAGATAATGCAAAATACTTATAGGTGATATGATATGAAATGTGGGGTTTTGCTTCAAAATAACAGTAGACAAAACTCCTCACAACTTTGTACAGTGTTATCTTCCTCCACATTTTACTGAAACTGAAATTCAGAGACATTAATTTAAAAAGGCAATATCATGACTTTCATTTCCAAGAGAATTTTTTTTAAAAAGCCAACCACTGTTACAAAGCTAACGATTGTTATACATATCTGACAAATGGGGAATGCAAAAGCAGACCACTGGCAAAAATATATGACATTCTTGCACCAAATCCTTATCTAGGAAAATCGTGAGGAAATAAACAATAGCTTGCAAGCCCCTAAATGTAGTGCCACTCAGGAACTAAAGAGGACACACCTTATGTACATTTAACTTAGCATAAATTACTGGATATGCTAGCCAAAAAAGAGAGAGAAGTAATAATAATAATGCTGGCAATTCTGCCTGCCGCTTTCCACTCAGTGAGCACATACTCCAGAGCGAGCCTAAGATGGGAACCAAAAACATACTGTTCCCCTTGGTTCCTCTTCCTCCTCTGAAGCCTCTCAGTGCCAGCATCTCATAGTGCACTTCATTGTGTGGCATGACTCTACCCCATTCAAATATGTTTATTTCTTCAACACAGCCCCTAAAAGTAACCGAATTACCCTATCTGAGTTACAACCAAAGAAACAGTGCGAAGTTTCAAAGCTCAAGGAAAAACTGACTATGCTGGATTTACTGAGAAACAGAATGGCCTTCTCCAACTTTGCACCTTCCTAAGGAATTTTTAAGGATAATTTTGATCGCATGCAATGTTTGCCTCACAGGTTGACTTTAAAACTTGACTCCACATGAGCTACCCCACGCTATAAAAACTTGACTCGCATATAAGCTACTCTACTCCATATGAAAGCACAACACAAGCCATAAACGATACTTGTAGTTTCCCAGTAGTACGAGACTGTGCAAGAAGCTGTCTCTCTTGTATGTGTATGAGAATACACATACACACACACAGTAGTACGAGACTGTGCAAGAAGGAAAGCTCTCTCTCTCGCTCTCATTCTCATACACATATACACACACACACCCCTACGAATTACGGAGGTCCCTGGCAATCTGTTCAGAACGCTCCTGATGACCTAGAAACTTTTCCAAAACAAAGCTCCTTATTTACCCTGAAGAGCAACTAGTGATAAAGCCACTCGAAAGTGTTCTCTGCAAGCAATCCAGGGTGCCTGGCCTGACTTGGGGAAAGAATGTGTTGTTTTTCTGGTTCTGTTTTGTGTAAGCCTAAGTATGCAAGGGCACAATAAACATCACTTCCCCATTCTAGAGGACTGAACAAAGGCTTTGCTGCGAGGGGATAAGATGAAAAAGTAAGCAGCAGCGCGTCAGAAGAAACGGCAGCTGCTTGAAAGAGGGTCCCCTCGCTACACGGCAGGCGGGCCCCGGCCGCCGTCCTCCCCTCCCTCCAAAACACAGCGTCCGAAGACACTACCCCGGACTGAACCACAGTCCAACCAGTTCTTAGAACCACCCACGTGGCCCAGCCTTGTGAGCTGGCTCCTAAAGAGCAACGGTGCTGTTTATAAACCCACAAAACAGCAAGGAAAAGTTGTGGGGCCTCAAGAACCAAGGAGGGGGAGGCCCGCGAGGTTCCAAATTCAGGTCCTCGCTCTCCCTCACGGTCTCCCGCCATCCTTCTGTTCCCGTTCTGGATCACGCTCCCACTTCAAACCACACTCGTTCCTCCCCTCCTCCTAACCACCCTTCTTTCGTTCTTTTTTCCTTTTTTGTAAAGCAAAGATATTAAAATATCACGCATTAGGGCCCGACAGACGTAAATTCGAAGCCAGGCCACCGATTAGCTGTGAGGCTTTGCCTAAGTTACTTAACCTCTCTCGTACCTCAGTTTTCCTATCTTGTAAAATGAGTTTCACAGTATACACCTCGGAGGATCGCAGTCGAGGTTGAACAGAAGGCTGCATATAAGGTGCTTTGTAAAGTCCTGGCACATATCACTAGAATATTATTATCGTGTGGTGGTGGTCGTTATTACTACTACTATTCGATGGACCTCTTTCCCTTCCCACACACCCTGCCCCTCCCGCACGCTCCCACCCCCCTTCCTCCCGCAGGCCCCGATGGCCTCCCACACTCTCATCTCACGCTCCTCTCTTTGGTAAGCGCGGCCCGCTTACCCTGACCGGCAGGGCCCGCGAACCGCGGGCTGACGGGCGACTCCCGAGCAGCTGCAGCAACAGCCCCTAATCCAGCGCTCCCCTCCTGCCCCGGATCTGCTCCTAGCACCGAGCGGGCCAACGAGATGGGCGCCCTGGTGCCCTGAGCGGCCTTACGCACAGCCCACCAAACAATCTGGCCCGCACCTCTCTATCCACCCAAGCCTCCCGACTCGCCTGCTCCCTTCGCAACACTCCAGACGCGCGCGCGCCTGAGCATGCCCGCTCCTCCCCTTCTGCGCGCCCCGGCGATTCCGTACGTGTTCGACCAGCCCTTGAGCTCGCGGGAGCAATTGCGCAGGCGCAAAACCAAGCGGGCGCCGCGAAAACGACGGGGCGGGGCAGCCTCGGAGGACGCCTGAGGAACACAGCCCTCCCTAGGCTTCCGCGCGGTTAGTTGCGCTGGCTCAATTCAGTCAAGATCGCTACCCCTCCATGTCGGTCCTCCTTCCGCGCGCCAGGGAAGGGGCGTAGTCTAGAACTAGGCTCCCCTCGGGTGGGCGTGGCCTAGGCACACGAAAGGCCGAGGAAAGGGCGTGGCCCGTCTGACCGAATCTCCCAAATTACAACGCTGCCTCCTCCCTACTTTGAAGGACCGTTAAAATCCTTGGCAGGAGCGGACTTAGGGGGAGAGCCTGACCCCTTCCTTCTATACTACTGCGGCCCCTGGGCCCCTCATTTACAAAACATCTACCTCACGGCTTCCTTTCTGGCAAATAATTAGTTGGGAGTGGGGCAGCACCCCAAACCGAGTCTGAGCAACGTCCGCCAAGGCCCGCCTCCCTCCTCCCCGCCTCCCAGAGCCGGGCGAGCAGCGTTACCATAGCAGCCGGCCTGCCTGGGCCCGCTAGAGTTACACGGAAGGCGCGGTCTCACCGGGGGGCAGCGCCCGGCCAGCGCAGGCGGAGCCAGGCCTGGCGGCCTCTAAGCAAGGTCGCAGGTTTTCGTTGCGAGGGTACTGGGGCCCAGGCCTAGCCTAGGAGGTCCCCGAGGCCCCCACCCGCCCCTTAATTCTCTGTGAATCTGTTTGGAAAGAGGGTTCTTTGCCAGCGCCTGTTCTTGGCGGCGTTAGACCAGGCTCGGATGCAACGCTGCCTCGTGTTCCCCAGAGTGGGAGAGAAGACAAAGCACTGGCTTCCTCGCACAGCTGTCAATTCCGGGCCGCCCTCAGTCACTCTCGGAAGGGCTCCACCCCGTCCCCGAGAGAAGGAGCAGACGGCCCAAAGCTGGGCTCTGGTCATAGCCCTAGATGCTTTCACTTGAAGGGGGCTGTTGGTAAGTGTATAGCAAATTTACCCCCAAGTCACTAGGCTTTCCTCCTTTTAAACATTTCCCCCTAGGGGATTCTCCAAAATCCTACTTTCATTTCCGAGGCTGGATGCAGAGCATGCCTTCAGCGGCGATTTCAAACCGGACTCCCTTTAAAGCTATGCTCCAGGGAGGTGAACTCCCACTCCCAGCCCCCAGGGGTGAACCTCACTCTTCTCCCCTCCAAGTGAGTGTCTGTCTCCTTATCCGTAACATGGGGAGATGAATAACAAAGCGGCTGTGTTAATAAATGGAAAAAACACCCGACACTGAGGAAGATATGTAAGTGTATTCGATAAATAATTGTTTCTGGCCTGTCTCAGTTTGTTATCCCTGAGATACTCAATGTTTGTTCACTCTGCTGCACATTTAATCATTCTGGTAAGCAATGTTGTGATGGAGAAGGCAGGCGAGACACTACCCCCCCACCCCACCCCCCATCCTGTGGGTTTCTGATATCCTTTCACCCACTTGTAATTAGATTCAGGACAGGATAGCCCTATCACTCACATAAAGAGCAGCCTCCACAATCCTTTCTTGGAATTTTTTCTTTTTCCTGTAGCACTGGGCCTGGTGTGCACTGAAACAAACAGGAGACACACCATCTCCACCCCTGCAAACCCCACCCGTCCCAGAACTCGGTGTTCATTTCTCAGGTTATTGAAGATAAATGTAAAACAAACACACAGATGGCTTGTATTTCAGGAGGCTTGGAGTGCTTGTTTTAAACAACAGATTTTATGCTGCAGTTATGCTATTGCCAAGTTAGAACAGTTGTGTAAATCACTGATTCTTAGTGGGAAGGAGGCCCCAAACGAATGGAAGGGTAGTTGGAGAAGAATATATTCAATAATATAACTTCACATTTGGGGAAAAAAAAAAAACTATTGTTTTTGAACTACAAACTGTAGAAAGTAAGGCTTGAACATATCTTCTCAACTGGGAGGGTATAGGCTACAAAAAATTGAGAAACACTGATTGTAAAATGGGTCTCCTTAGGAACCAGATGGGGTGATATCCTTGGCCAGCCAAGACTTTCTGTTATTCCCAATTCTAAATAAATCTCACAGGATGCATTTCTTGAAGTATAAGATGTGTAGGAAGATAAAATCTAAAATATATATTTGAGTTTCGAATATTTTGAAAATGGAGAAGAAAGTAAATGCCTCCAGGCATATAGTACCACTAAAAATCACCCTCTGAGCCTGTCTCAAAAACCTTCATATTCCTTAGTGCGCTGACACACCTAGCTGCCTGTCACCTGATTAATTCCATTGTTAAAGTGCCCTCTCCAAGCTTAGCCCAGGTCTGTCATTTTGTATAATGTTGTCTTTTACCAGACTATGTATTTATCTTTAAGTTCAGCTGAAGAATGCATGCAGCTGGCTTTTTTCTTTGGTATAGTTGCAGTAACTTCCTGCCTTTGAAGTGTGTTGTTCCTGCTTTTCCTACATAGTAGAAAAACTTTCTTCTGACTCTTGAAAATTATCAACAGATCATCAAACTTCCCCTAAATATAAATCAGAGATCATGTTTCATGACTAAGCATTTGAGTATTATTTTGATCTTTTGATTGCAACCTGAAAAATCTTCTGATTTCTGGAAAGATGAGAGATCAGAGTTCATTTTTTAGAATACAGAAATAGATATCAAATCTATTGTACTCTTATCTCGTTTGATTTTCCTTCTCCCTTAGAATCTATGAAAGTAACAACATTTCCAAATCTACTGATAATAATCATAGACCTTTAAATTTCCAAAGCTGAGAGTCAGTAAGGATGTTCTAACTAATACATTCCCCTAATTTCACAGAAAGTAACTAAATAATTTAAGGTCACCCAGCTCCTAGAGATAGGATCAGGATTTGAGTCTTCTGATGCCCAGTCCAGTATGGGATTAGGTGGTCATCCAGTCAGTTTTATTTGTGGTCCATTTGCTATGGGCGGGACCCCATGTTGACAGTGGGGGATGCACTGATGAATGAAACAGAATGAAACAGATGTGGTTCCTGGCCCGGTGGAACTTAACATTTGGTGGCAGAGACTGACAATAAAACAAGCGAATAAACATTCAGGTAAGAAATAAAAGGATAATGAGAAATTTTGATAGCTTTCATGAAGGAAGCTAATGGGGTAAAGTGACAGAGAGCAACTGGATTGGGGGAAGATAGGGGAAATTACTTAGAGGTCAAAGAAGGCCTCTCTAAAATGGTGGCACTTAGGCAAAGATGAGAAGGACAAGAAGGACCGACCGAAGAGAGAGAGAGAGCCATGAGAAGTTGAGAGCAGCAAATTTCAGACAGAGGTTAAGAAATGAGTTTTGCATGTTAGAGGTGGTAAAAGGAAGTCGAGGCGGCTGCGGAGACCAAGAGGCTGAAGAGGAAAGCAGAGGCCTGGTGAGCCAAGGTCTGGGAGGCTTTAAAACTGTTCAGAGTGCATCAGGAAACCAGAAGGATTTTACTCACAGGAATGATCTGATCCCGTTTATGTTTTTAAAGATTACTTTGACTTTTATGGGCAACAAATGGGGTAAAGGCAGAGACATTTTAATTTTCTTATTTGAATTACACTAAATTTGGTAAGAAAAGAAAGCTAGCTTCTCCCAGGCATGGTAAATATGTTGCCTATGGAAATATCAGGTGACAATTTAGGTAATTTTACTAGGTGATTCCGATTGATAATTAGTTGCCAATGCATCCTTTCGATTGTTGTTATTGTGAAACCCTTCAAGGCTGCTGGGTATTCAGTACTTTACAAAGAAGAAAGTTGATCTCTGCCAATACAGAGCTAGGCAAATGGAAATATAAGCCAACGGAAAGAGAACAGGTAAGCACACTAATGTAGATAAGAGTAAAACTTGCCCTTTGGGACACTCTAGTCTGTTCTAAAGCTCTCTTCTCTCGCTCTTTCTACGTCTCCCTGTACTTGCATGTGACAAACCCATCATCTCTGGTGTCACAGCCAGATCTCAAAATCCTCTTTGATTTTTTTTATATGACCAGCATTGAGAATCTTCTTTTGAACTTCTATAACATTCTGTAATGTTCTAGGAGCAATGGGGCCCAAAGCCTTCGGAATATCTCTTACATTTCTAACCAGATGTGGGTTTGGGGTATGGGATAAAGAATGTATTCCAGAAAATTGGTAAACACAATTATAAATCTCACCTCCAGATTATCAGACATTAGAAGTGGGAGGGGCCTCAGAGATCCACTAATCCAACCAACTTATTTTACAGATGAGGAAACAGACTCAGAGAAGCCTAGGTTGCAAAGGTGGTAGGTGGCAGCACTCACTTTGAACCCAGACCCGCCTTGTTCAGGGATCTCAGGACCTCTCCTCAAGAGCACTTCCTTTAAAGGGGATCAGCCAGGAGGGGGCCATCTTATACAACCTTGAAATAACAAGAAAGCTGAGCAATTCCTCCAAGATAGGATGGAGAGAAAATCTAGGAGGACCGGAGAGAGATTCTCATTTATGCAGATCCTACTTAGGACCTATTATGTGCTAGAGTTATTAATGCCATGGAGATACAGAAAGCTCCTATTTGAAATGATTATTGAAAAAATTACCTGCTCTTCTAGGGAGTGTTGACCACATAAGCTAGAAAAGTTCAGAAAGAAAAGAACCAGAGGCAGAATAGTAGACAGGACGGGGAAGGAAATTCTGGGTGGGAGGGTCAGTATGAGCAGAGACATGGAGGTAGGATAATAGAAAATAGAGAAAAAGTTTCTGCACATAGTAAGCAGTCAATAAATGTTTGCACATGACTGATGCTTGGAGCATTAGGAAATAGAAGTAGTGAGAAATAATGTTATATGAGAGGACCTAGATTAAGGGGGGCCTCAGAAGTCAGGTAGCAAGGTTTCATCAGGGCACAAGACAGACTTGGTCAGCTAGGGAATATATGCATTATATTAGTATCTGTACCTCTAAAAGGAGAGATGAGGAAAAATATGCGCAAATTGTACAGAATGTAATTAATTTGTGAGCAAGCATTGAATGTTTACTGAACCCTTGCATTGTGCAAGGAATTAGGCGGGGAAAGATGACTAAGATGTGGTCCTTTATTGGCCAGATAAAGTATGACACATCTAAAACATGAGACGGCATGCAGACATTAACAAGAACCTGGCATCTTTTATCACCTTACACCTGTCAGAATGGCTATAGTTAACAAGACAAAAAATAATAAATGTTGGAGAAGATGTGGAGAAAGGGGAACTCTCATACACTGCTGGTGGGAATGCAAACTGGTGCAGCCACAATGGAAAACAGTATGGAGACTTCTCAAAAAATTAAAAATAGAACTACCATACGATCCAACTATCCCACTACTGGGTATTTATCCAAAGAACCTGAAATCAACAATACAAAGATTTATGCACTCCTATGTTCATTGCAGCATTATTCACAATAGCCAAGATGTGGAAGCAACCCAACTGCCCATCAACAAATGACTGTATAAAGAAGATTTGATATATATATCAAATATATATATTTGGATACATACACATACATACACACAATGAAATACTACTGAGCAGTAAAAGACAAAATCATGCCATTTGCAACAACATGGATGGACCTTGAGGGTATTATGTTAAGCGAAGTAAGCCAGACAAAGACAAACACCATATGATTTCCTCATATGTGGAAGATAAACACGTGGATAAGGAGAACAGATTAGTGGTTACCAGAGGGGAAGGGGGTGGGGGGAGGACGAAAGGGGTAAAGGGGCTCATATGTATGGTGATGGATAAAAACTAGACTATTGGTGGTGAGCACAATGCAGTCTATACCGAAACTGATATATACCAATGTACACCTGAAATTACACAATGTTATAAACCAAGAGGAGCTCAATAAAATTTTTTTAGAAAAAAGTTTAACCTTTCAAATGTCATTTTAGACATCATTAAAAATTTATAGAAAAAAAAATGACCATGGTATCTCTTACAGGCACTATATGGAACAATCTTCACATTTGAGTGTTAAGTGAGCAAAGCAAGGAGCAAAACAAGCATATATGGTGTGCCGTTTCTAAAGAAGGGGGGAGACATGCATGTTTGTATTTACATAGACAAGCTCTGGACGGATTTACAGAACATTGGTCACAGGGGTTGCCTCCTGGGAGAAGCAGGGCGCTGGGGAGGAGTGAAAAAAGACTGACTTTCCACTGTATTCGCTTTTGACCCGTTTGTATTGTATATCAGAGGCAAGCGTTGCCTATTCAAAAGTAACTGTTAGAAATTTAAAAATAGAAGCTCAGTTCTTTTTCAACAGTGCTCACCATTTCCTGTCATGGATCTTGTATCCTAATTTCACCTGTTTCAATCACTTAACCCTAAGTTTAAGTGTAAACTTAACCTCTACAAGTGCACTAGTTAGCATCTCGACTCACTAGCAATAGTTGATGCGTCTCTCCTCCCCTGGCTGCCCTCAGCAGCGACAGAAGCAAGAAAAAAAGAGAAAATAAGGTCCTCTGGTCCCTGTAACTTTTTTCTCTACGAGGACTGCCTGCCTTCTGCCTTCCACATTATCTGATACCCCATCTCCTACTGAACCTGCCTCCTACGGGGCAGCGACATTTTCTTAAGTGGAGGAAGATGAAGGAAGTTTTTAAAAAGAAGAAAAAAAGCCCAGAGTTTGGCCAAATGTTCTCTTTCAAGCTCCTGCTTGAACTGCGTATTTGCTCTCAGCTTGAGGGAGATGTCTTTTGGCAAGAAGGCGTTTTTGTCTCCACACAGACCCAAACTTTTTCTCTCATCACGTGCCCGACTGAGCCAGTCGCGTGCTCTGTAACATGATCACGATGGCCAGCCTTCCGACCCAACCAAGGAACAACAGGGTTAGGCAGCGGTGCAGCGACGGCAGCCACCAAAGTAGGGGCTGAAGGGGAAGAGGAAGCAGGCTCAAACGGCGGCTGGGACCTTGGAGGAGCCGGGAAACGGCCCACTGCAGAGGTGAGCTGCTGGGGGAGGGGAGCTGTTTGCCAAGGTCAGGATACGTCCAAGTTCACTTAAAGAAGGGCAAAGGACATTCTTCTTACCTCTGCCACCACCTCTGTGGTGGTCCTCTGTCCTCTTCACTTACAGCTTAGGTGAGATTTGCCTCTGGACAATGTCCTGGGATGTTTTCTTAGTGTGCAGAGTCCCCTACATGTCTCTTTTTTGTCTTTTTTGTTAGGAAGACTGGCTCTGAGCTAACATCCATTGCCAATCCTCCTCTTTTTGCTGAGGAAGATTAGCTCTGAGCTAACATCTGTGCCCATCTTCCTCTATTTGGTTTTAAATGGTTCTTTTCCCCCTACATGTCTCTTGCTAATGTCTGGATCTTCTGCCTGTGTTTGTACCATCTACTGCCCCGTAGTCTTGTTTTTCTAGCAATTGACAGATAATTCTGTCAAATGGACTGGGTTTGGCATGGAACTATGTGAAGGAGAAACTCCTGAATCAGAACTTAAAAGAGGAAAATCTGGGCCGGCCCCGTGGCTTAGCGGTTAAGTGCACGCGCTCCCCTGCTGGCGGCCTGGGTTTGGATCCCGGGCGTGCACCGACGCACTGCTTCTCCGGCCATGCTGAGGCCACGTCCCACATACAGCAACTAGAAGGATGTGCAGCTATACAACTATCTACTGGGGCTTTGGGGGGAAAAATAAATAAATAAATAAAATTATTAAAAAAAAAAAAAAGAGGAAAATCTAACTGGAAGAGGCTGTTGGGAAGCAACTGTGGTCGAATTGCTTCTCCTCTAACCTGCCAGGGTCCCCTGGAAGGAATGGGACCAATTACAACAGTCTTAAAGTCCTAAGGTAAATGTGTGAGCTAGGAGCTGGTTTTGATGCCACATACTGAGATTTATCAACAGTGGCTCTTGTTTGGAATTGTTGGTGGCCTGGTGGTCCCTATGGAAGGGTGAGAGGAATACAGTCAGTGTGTGTGCATGGAGGTGAACCATCGGCCAGTGGTTTTCAGGGTGCTCATATAGGCCCTTTGGGGCTTAAGGCAAGCAAGACAAGATACAGATTTGTGGGTTGCTTCAGTTTCATGTGCAATTCCAAATAAATTTCTCTGATTGGGGTATAATTTGGTAAATTTGGTAAAACAAATGCTCTGAGCATCAACTTCTGACCTTAGAAAGGAAAGTTGTTAGTGCAAGGAAAAGGTGCTGAAATGTTCAATAGCAAAAGCTGGACACATTCTGAGGGCAAAAAACAGTGCTTTTTACTCATTTACCCCTTCTTTCATTTATTCAGCAAATACTTCCTGAGTATCTGCTCCATGCCAGGCTTGTGTTTGGTGCTGTGAATCGCATAGTAAACGAGACAGGCAGGCTCCTTCTCACAGACACACAATCAAGTGGGGAGGAAACTTAAAGGGTTCAAGCAGCCTGCAACAAAAGCAGTGCAGGGAGCGCTGACAAAACTGTCCAAAGACAGTCGTGTTTGTCTCAGAGTTTAACCTTTTCCTTCGTGCATTGCATCTTCTTGAATGAGCATCTTGATAAAAGCCTCCCTCACGTACAGACTTTGGTCATGGCAGCTCCTCAAAACCCTCTTCGCCAGAGGCTTTAAGCCGTGTAATTACATTTCAGGTCAGTCTGCTCAGCCCTGGAGACAGACTGCTCAGCTCCTTCCAAGAATACAAAGAGCCCGAGAGCAGAGGCTGAAGTAACGGAAGTTCCAGTCCTCATGTCTGTAGCCCGCTCCCTGTGTCATTTCCCACTTATGAAACAGAATTTGTGCTGTTCCAAAAACACATGTAGCACCAGGCAAAGTGAAGGGAAGCCTGGATTTTGCGAAGCTGGTGGGCATTTGGAACAAGTCAGTTCTGCTATCTAGGCCTATCTCCTTAGCTATAACATGGAAGGGGTAGACCAGATGATCCATGAGCCTTTTTTTTTCTTTTTAATTTTAATCTCCTCTAAAAGTAAATGATTCTAATAATTTCACAAGATGTTTATAAAGAAACAATGCACATTCACATAAAGATGGTATATCTTATGCCTACAAGACACCTATACCTATAAGAACATTCATCAACCACGCAGAACATTCAGGAACCTAGAATCTGAAAGAAAATCTGAAAGAATCAGGCTGTAGACAAGTAAAATTTAAAATTAAACTGTCTCTATCCTCCCACCCTCATCCCATTACCCTGTCCTGTATTCAGATTCTTGAGGTCATGAACATCAGCTGTAGCCTCATTGTGTCTCATTTGCCTACATTGAGGATTGTGCAATGAAAAGATTGCATAGGCAGAATCAGCTGCTTTCAAAAGAACCACATTAACAGGTATCTAATTTGGATAATCTCACAATATATATCAAATCCCCCCTGCCTTTTTTTTTTTGTGAGGAAGATCAGCCCTGAGCTAAAATCCATGCCAATCCTCCTCTTTTTGCTTAGGAAGACCAGCCCTGAGCTAACATCTATTGCCAATCCTCCTCCTTTTTTTCCCCTTTTTCTCCCCAAAGCCCCAGTAGATGGTTGTACACCATAGTTGAACATCCTTCTAGTTGCTGTACGTGGGATGCTGCCTCAGCATGGCCTGACAAATGGTGCGTCAGTGCACGTCCGGGATCCAGGCCCAGGCCGCCAGCAGTGGAGTGCGCGCACTTAACCACTAAGCCACGGGTCCGGCCCCTCAAATTCTCTTTAAGAGGGAATCAATTCGTTGTAGTAATAGAATATTTACTTTTAGTGCATTTCATTTCTTTCTCTTCCCTGAATGCATTCCCATCATAAATGCTATTTCATAGTCTCTTTCTACATACTTTCTCATTTGGAAAATCAAAGTTATATTGTATTACTTTATTGAACAGGACATGTCTTATTTATCTTTGTATGCCCTGTGGCTAGCATTGTATCTGGCACACAATAATGTTTTTTGAAAGAATGATTAATATTTTAGAGAAAACATGTTCTATTTTCCCTTTGGTATTTGGTAAAAAAAAGAACAAAACCATACGCACACAGTATCTAATCCATTATTCACGGCTAAAAGAGGCCGATCTTATTCCTTTGTGTCCCTTTACAATCCTGATGCCCAGGGTTCATCAACATCAGCACATCCTATACTTTTTGCAGACTCAGTTGGTAAATGAGCACTGAATTCAAGTTCTGCCACCAAATTGTTGTGTAATTTGAAACTGAATATCTCTATGCCTCCATTTCTTCAAATGGAAAATGGGGGCATCAGAATAGATGAGCTTAAGACAACTTCCTGTTCTTAGATGGGAAACTTCAAAAGATAGAGAAAAAGTCAGAAAGAGGAAGTACAATAAAAATGTAATGATTATAGTACCTTAACGTATTAAATTTTTAATAATTGTTGATGATTTTGTTTGCCAAAATTTCTAACTTGAGCACTACCATTGGCAAGCAATGTTAGGGAACTTCTTTGGGTGAAGAGGCATCTGCCCACCAAGTTTGAGGTCTCCCCTAGAACCTTTCTGACTGACTCCTTTCCCTTAGAACTGAAAACATGTCTGCAGGCAGGTAGAGAGGCACAGAAAACAAGCTGCTTTGGCATAAAATATTCACTAGAATGATACAGTTGTGCAGCTTAGAGGAGTCAGCTACCTAGATAAATATCTTGGGAGATAGCATGAGGGCATATTGACTTAGCCAAAGAACCAATGGCATGTTAGGAAATGCTTCATTGCTTCTAATGAGATCAGATGTCAACATGGGGCCAGCCCGGTGGCATAGTGGTTAAGTTCTCGAACTCCAGTTTGGCAGCCCAGGGTTCACAGGTTCGGATCCCGGATGTGGACTTGCACACTGCTCACCAAGCCACGCTGTGGCAGCGTTCCACATACAAAATAGAGGAAGACTGGCACAGATGTTAGCTCAGCGCCACTCTTCCTCAAGCGAAAAGAGGAAGATGGCAACAGATGTTAGCTCAGGGCCAATCTTCCTTACCAAAAAGAAAAAAAAAAAGAAATCAGATGTCAACAGATAAATGCTGTGACTGCTGCAGCCAAAGGGGCTTTCCCACCACCAGAAGATAAACAGTCCCTTTCCCTTTGGCCAGAAGGTTTACATGGAGCAGAGGGTTCCAATGTCAATCTTACATATCAGCCCCTAATCACTCAGTCTCAGCAACACTCAGTTTCCATAACGTGGACACAATGGCCATTAGCACCCTGCCTTGTGGAATCAACCAGAGCTGCCTCCTTCCAGGGTCAAGGTCTTGTTGTACAATCATCCTGGTCTCTCTTAGTTTTTGTTTTTAATTTTAATATCTGGTTCTGTTTATCTATACTTTATCCCTAGCCTCCATCTCAAGAGAGTTTGAGATAGCTTCCAATAAAAGGATATATACAATAGAACAGCTGCAAACAAATAAAAACTGATTGGAAACCGTCCTGCACTCAATAAATAGCTTTCATACTGTTTTGCCTGGGGGTGGCGGTGGGTGACAGTGATCTGTAGAGAAAAGAACCAAGTGCTTTACTGCTATTGCTTTGCTTTTGGACCATGAAAAATTGTTAACAAAAAGAAGAAGAAGAAGGAGGGCACTTGTTCTTAATCACAGTTACCTTTAATAACCTAATGAAAACTATGGCTCTTTCTACCTTGAAAAATGAACATGGAAAAATAGGCATACAGTGTCAGGGGAGACAAAGAATTCTCAAAGCCCTTCAGGAATTGAAATTAATCTGATTTAGAGTAAAGGGAAAGCTAATTAGAGCAAAGGGAGAGCTAATTACGAATCTTCAATAAAATGTTTCCTACAAATGGGCATTGAATTCATTTAAAAATTTTTAAATATTTCTGTAATTTTCTGAATATGTAACATTTACTCATGGTACAAAATTCAAAAGGCAAAAAAATAAAAGATACATGGTAAAAAGATAGCCTTCCTTCTACCCTGTTCCCCAGACATCCAGTTTACCTCACCAGAAACCACCATCAATTTTTTTTGAGGAAGATTGGCCCTGTGCTAACATCAGTTGCCAATCTTCCTCTTTTTTTTTCTTTTTTCTCCCCAAAGTCCCAGTACATAGTTGTATATATCATAGTTATAGACTTATAGCTCTTCTATGTGGGACACCACCTCAGCATGGCTTGATGAGCGATGAGTAGGTCTGCGCTCAGGATCCAAACCGATGAACTCCTGGCCCTGGAAACGGAGTGCGGGAACTTAACTGCCACGCCACCTGGCGGGCCCCTGGAGACACCATCTTAACCAGTTTCTTAGATAATCTTCCAGTGATAGTTGATTATTCTATGTATTATTCTATGCATATGTAAACAGCACACACACATATACATACACATGCACACATGTACACATACACACACATGCACACTTGCATATGTTCCACACATTGCTTTTTTCACTTAATATTTCTGGAGAGTACACACAAAGCTGCCTTATTCCTTTAATGGCTGCAGAATGTTTCATTACCGGAGGTACTATAATTTATTAAACCAGTCCTCCATTGGTGAAATTTTTTTCTATACTTTAGCCGTTGAAAACATTATCACAATGAACATCCTTGTATACACATCATTTTTTATATACAGGATTGTATAATAGAAAAAAAATCCTAAGAAGTGTAACTGAGCATTAAGTTTAACTCTGAGCTTACTGGCAGCCAAATGAAAAGGTAGGGGGGGATGGACCAAAATGATTATCTAATTTTTTTGCATTCCATAAGAAAGCATACCACTTCCTCCAAAGAGGAAAACTTCTGTGCACTAATTTCTTCATAGGAATTTATCATCTGTATCCTCATAAAAAATGCACTTCTTCTTTTGGGGAACTCAATAATGGAGTAAGGAATATCTTTAGTGGTATTTTTAATATTCATATGGCAGATTGTTACATCTATCTTGATTTAAAAAAAAAAAAGCATGGGGGGGCTGGCCCCGTGGCATAGGGGTTAAGTTCGCACACTCCACTTCGGCGGCCTAGGGTTCATGAGTTTGGATGCCAGGTGCAGACCTACACACCGCTCATTAAGCCATGCTGTGGCGGCGTCCCACATACAAAAAATAGAGGAAAACTGGGACAGATGTTAGCTCAGGGACAATCTTCCTCAAACAAAAAGAGGAGGATTGGCAACAGATGTTAGCTCAGGGCCAATCTTCCTCACCAAAAAAAAAAAAAAAAAAGTATGGTCTGACTAAAACCCAGCATTCCTTGAATAAGCTAAAATGAAATCTGGGAGGAAAAGGTTCAGTTTTGAGGTTGGAGACCATGTATCCAAGAGCACAGAGAAGGCCTGGGCATTGTCCTCCTTTAAAGATTTCTTGGGCATGCCAGCTGTACTGTTCTACTCAGCATTTTCTTAGCCCAGACCTCCAGCCCATACTTTCAATATGGATTTTGGAATGACAGGTTTATGTATCTAGACTGAGAGTTTCTCATTCATCTTTGCACCTCTATGGCTCCTTGCACATAGTAAGTTTTTCACAAACATTCCTGGAAGGAATGAATGTGCTTCTGAAGATCAAAGACCACGTCTCATTACCTTCACAAACTCTTGGCAAAGAGAATGGTGATGATAAGACACTGGGAAAAGGCAAGGATGAGACTGATTTTAAGTGAAGTTCCCATGGTATAACAGAGCAAAAAGAGTCCCAGAAGCTTAAAAAACAAACCACCCAAATGTGGCCTCAGCTTCCTTCCCAAACAGAATGGTTATCTCAACCGGTCAGCAGAGCCTTTCACACTTCCTAACAAGCCCTGAGGGAAAACCAGCTGGACTCGAAGCTTCCACTCGCCTGCAAGTGGTTTGCAGATATTTAGATCTCCAAGTCTTTCCCAACTTTCTTTGACATTCGGTTTGTTGTCGTTAAGACACTTGATAGGCTTAGCCCCAAAGGTACCTAGCACCACTCCCTTTCTCTTAGTGATCTGTGCTTTGGGGGACTCCAGGCAGGGGGCAAGCTGCAGGATTGAAAACGAGTCTGCCTCATCCCAGAATGCTATCTCTATGTGAAGGGTGGCATCTCTGATGGGCACTTATCCATCTTAAGCATGTGGGCCAAACTTGCGATAGGCCCAACACGAATTGCTCAGGACGATGAAGGTGGAGAATAATCGTTTTTTAAAGGAGAATTCTTTGGAATCCTCATAAACCCAGATTATGAAGTAACATGTGTTGTTCTGTATGTGGGGCAGGGTGTTTACCATAGGTTTGGGCTGAGACTTCCCGTCCTGAAATGCTTGCTCAACTCTTTTTCTGGAAGCCTCAGGTGGTACAGAATATGACTATAGAACCCCCGCAACACTCAAGTAAGCAAAGGGACCCTGCTGCCATCCTGTATCAGAACGAGGGGTGAACGCCTGCAGCTTCACTCTGTTACTTCTCTTCACTTGTTTCTCATGAGCACTCACAATGAGGCAGAACTCCACACCCACAAGCCACAACAGGTTCCCCTGCTGGCAGCCAGGCCACAGAGGGAGCTGGAGGAGGAAGCAGGGGTGGCAAAGGATCAGACCTGGGGCTACAGAGTGGCTGATCCATTCCCCTGCCTCCAGGTGGGGGCTAGGCTGATGCCACACCAAACATTCTGGTGCCTTTTCCTAAATCAGATGCTGTCTCCCTGACTGGGCATCAAATGTCCCAATATTTCTCCCTGAGAGGATTTTCCTCTGAGCTAACTGCATGCCTCCTGCTCTAATGTAGTTCACAGTGGAGATGGTGAGCAGCTCGCTCATCACCTCCTTCTAATGTCCAAACTCCTCAAACCCTGGAAGGCACTTTATAGGCCACCATTCTCTCTTCCTTTCTCCAGCCTAGACAATCTATGAGAAATGTGGGTCAAAAGGAAGCAATATTTCCTAAGGTCATAGCTGGTAAACATGCATCTAGAATAATAAAACCAAGGAAAATCATACACGAAAGAATAAACCGTCTTGAGGCTGGCCCGGTGGTGCAAGCGGTTAAGTGCGTGTGCTCCGCTGCGGCGGCCTGGGGTTCGCCAGTTCAGATCCCGGGCGCGCACCGACGCACCGCTTGTTAAGCCATGCTGTGGCGGCGTCCCATATAAAGTGGAGGAAGATGGGCACGGATGTTAGCCCAGGGCCAGTCTTCCTCAGCAAAAAGAGGAGGATTTGCAGATGTTAGCTCAGGGCCAATCTTCTTCACATACACACAAAAAAAACGGAATAAAATATCTTTAGAGATATGGGAAGCTGGGCCCTGATTCTGGCTTTGCCATCTATAAACTCTGGGAGGTCATCTGGCCTCCTTTGTCTAGGTTTCTTCATCCTTGTCACACGGCAGGACCAGCTGATTTATAATGTTCCTCATCAGCCAGATTATGACACTATTCGTTAGGAACAATAATAAGTGTTGGTGAGGATGTAGAGAAATTGGAACCCTCAGACATTGCTGTTGGGAAAGTAAAATGGTGCAACTACTTGGAAAACAGTTTAGCACTTCCTCAAAAGGTTAAAATAGTTACCCTATGACCCAACAATTCCACTCCTAGGCACATATCCAGGAGAAATAAAAACACATCCACACAAAAACTTGTGCATGAATGTTCATAGCATTATTCATAATAGCCACAAAGTGGCAACAACTCAAATGTCCATCAACAGAAGAATGGATAAACAAAATATGATATATCCATATAATGGAATGTTATTTGGCAATAAAAAAGAATAAAGCACGATACATGCTACCAAATGAATGAACCTCGAAAACGTTATGCTAAGTGAAAGATGCCAGTCACAAAGGACCCCATATTATATGATTCCATTTGTATGAAATGTCCAGAATAGGCAATTCCATAGAAACCAAAAGTGGATTAATGGTTGCCTAGGACTAGAGTGGAGGTGGGAGGATAGAGGGACTGGAAATTGATGGCTAAGGGGTGCAGGGTTTCTCTTTGGGGTAGTGAAAATATTCTAAAATCAATTGTGGCGATGAATGCACAACTCTGTGAATATACTAAAAGTCATAAAAAGGTACACATTAAAATGGGTAAATTGTATGGTATGTGAATTGTATATCAGTAAAGATATTTTTGAAAAGAAAGAACAAGAACAAATACAATTTTCAAGTCCTCTCAGAGTCACTAGCCGAGCACGTGGTCAAACTTTTGGATTCTTGCCATGCTGATGGGTGAGAAATAATATCTTATTGTAGTTCTAATTAGCATTTCTCTTATTATAGGGTAGGTTCAGCATCTATTCAATTCAAAGTTCATTTATATTGATTTCTCTTTCTCATATTCTAATTTCCCATATATATTTTTAGGTCTGTTTCTGGACTTTCTAATCTGTTATATGTGTCTGCCTATTCAGGTGCTAGCATCACATTTTTAATTGTTAAAGCTTTATAATAGAACAGGTAGTGGGCAACAAAGTCAAGCTGGATGGCATCTCAGGGCAAGTACAACCCCCAAGCACCCTCCCACCAAAGCCAGCCACTGTCCCAGGCTGTCACCTTCCCAGAAAAGGCAGGAAATATGGAGAAATATGTGGTTTCACATATGGATAAACACTTGAGGTTTGTTGCAAAAACACTTAATGGGAATGCCAAGAAATGTGTTAAAGACGAGACTGAAAAAGCCAAGATTAAAAAATCAACAGAAGTCGCAAGAATACATGCTGAAGATGCAAACCGTCAGGAAAACCAAGCTATTAATTTCTTGAGAATAAGGGCCGGGGTTGAGGCTGTGGCAGCCTGAGACCAAACTGCAGGAACAACGAGCAGAGGCAAGTCTGTAGCAGGTGTCATCAGATCTATGGATGCTGTGTTGAGGAGGAGGAATCTGGACAACAGATTTCTCCCTTGAAAAGGCATCTGTTGAAATCTGAATACCGGTTTGAAACACTGGAGGTTCAAACGCAACAAATGGAGGACAAAATGAGTAGCGCTACAACCCAAACAACACCCCCAAACAAGAGGATATGCTGCCTCAAGAAATGGCAGATGACACTGGCCTTGATCTCAGTGTGGAGCCACCACCACAGGGGCAGACAGGTGGTGTGGGCACAAGAACAAGATGAACTGTCAGAGACACACCCACCTCCTTGATCAAGGGCAATGGTAAGAACTGGTGCCAAACTGCTGCTTCTGGAAGAGCCCTGGCCTGTATATGGGGATGTGTTGCACTAGAGCTGCCCTGCAAACACCACCTGTGCCTGTAGGCTTATTGGTCTACAACGCTTTCTTTCGGCTTGCTGTGCTTTTCGAATACCTTGGGAAATCCCAGACAGTTTCTACCTTACCAGATTTAATAGTTCTATATCGTATGTGTATAAGTGTGGGGGACATATTTTTGTGTTTTTGAGAGTACTGGAACTAGCTTGTTGTAAATGAAACTTACAAATCCTCAAAACTTAGATCAAAACTCTGGTACCAAAGTACTATGTAATCTACCTAGAATAAAGGTTTTTACTTTTTAATTCAAAGTAATTTATCTGTGTATGAATTGACTTGTGATGCATAAAAATAAAAGCAGGGAGGGGCTGGCGCAGTGGCATAATGGTTAAGTTCAGCGTGCGTTACACTTCAGAGGCCTGGGTTCGCAGGTTCGGATCCTGGACGCGGATACATATCACTTGTCACCCACGCTGTGGCGGTGACCCACATACAAAATAGAGGAAGATTGGCACAGATGTTAGCTCAGGGCGAATCTTCCTCAAGCAAAAAAAAAAAAAAACAAGGATTGGCAACAGACGTTAGCTCAGGGCTAAACCTCCTTAGCAAAAAAATAAATAAATAACAAAAAATAAAAGCAGGGAAAAGCACATTTAATATGTTTACATGGCGAAAAACAGCTCATTCAGCATATATGATGGACAATGCCATTTTTCTGTGGTTTTTGTTTATTTATTTTGCTAAGTAGAGATGCAATTTTTTTTTCTTTTTGTGTGTGTGAGGAAGATCAGCTCTGAGCTAACATCCATGCCAATCCTCCTCTTTTTGCTGAGGAATACCGGCCGTGAGCTAAGATCTATTGCCAATCCTCCTCCTTTTTTTTTCCCTTTTTCTCCCCAAAGCCCCAGTAGATAGTTGTATGTCATAGTTGCACATCCTTCTAGTTGCTGTATGTGGGACGCGGCCTCAGCATGGCCGGACAAGCGGTGCGTTGGTGTGCACCTGGGATCCGAACTCGGGGCCGCCAGTAGCGGAGCGTGCACAATTAACCGCCAAGCCAAGGGGCCGGCCCAGCAGTTAGTTTTTAATCGGTGTTCATCACCTTTTAGCAATGAAATTTTTATCCAGGAGTCTAATGACTACTGTTTGGATTCTGTAAATTTAAAAAATTATTTTCATTTGATCATTTTCTTTTTTTTTTTTTGTGAGGAGAACTAGCCCTGAGCTAACATCCGATGCCAATCTGCCCCTTTTTTCTTGAGGAAGAGTGGCCCTGAGCTAACATCCGTGCCCATCTTCCTCTACTTTATATGGGATGCAGGCACAGCATGTCTTACCAAGAGGTGCTTCGGTGTGCTCCTGGGATCCGAACCTGTGAACCCAGGGCCCACCAAAGCGGAGCACGCGCACTTAACTGCTTGCACCACCGGCCAGCCCCTGATCATTTTCTTTTTATATAACTAGGAAAATTCTGCAACATTGCATTAGAAAATAAAAATGAGGGGCTGGCCCCGTGGCTTAGCGGTTAAGTGCTCACGCTCTGCTACTGGCGGCCTGGCTTTGGATCCGGGTGCGCACCGAGCCACCGCTTGTCTGGCCTTGCTGAGGCGGCATCCCACATACAGCAACTAGAAGGATGTGCAACTATGACATACAACTATCTACTGGGGCTTTGGGGAGAAAAAGAGAGAAAAAAGGAGGAAGATTGGCAATAAATGTTAGCTCAGGGCCAGTCTTCCTCAGCAAAAAGAGGAGGATTGGCATCAGATGTTAGCTCAGGGCTGATCTTCCTCACAGAAAAAAAAAAAGAAAGAAAGAAAAGAAAAATGAACAAATCTTAACTTCTCCACTTTTTAAGTATTAGTTTTATTAAGTCTCCCAGAAAGATTTATCCTGTCATCCTTTCAAATGGAGATCTCAAACACTTTCCTAATGATTCTCCTAGCCAATTCTTGTTGGGATGCATTTCAAAAGGAGGTTACTGCATGGCATTCATATCTATTTACTTTTCCATAGAAATGTTGATTGGTTTCAGAAATATCTTGCTCCTTGTTTTTATACCAACAAACAAATAATAACAATACAAAAGTGAACCAACTGAAGTTAGAACTACTCCTTAAGTCCTGGTTAAATTATTCTTTTATAGCAACAACTCTTTAATAGCTTGAAGAAATGCAGAGAATAAATAGGTTTTTACAAAGCTTTACAATACATTTTTGTGTTTGCTGGACCTCATATCCCTCGCTCCTCCTCTCCACTATCCTTCCTCCGTTCTGGTGTTTTTTTTGGCTATTCTTGCTTATTTGTTTCTCTGTATAAATTTTAGAATCAGTTCATCTGATTCCAGGAACAACACAAACAAAGAAACCTGTTGGCATTGGTATTGAGATAACTTCGAATTTATAAATTAATTTAGGGGAAATTCTTGTTTTTATGATGCTGGGTCTTACCATCCAGTTACATGCTGTGTCTTTCTGTTTCTTCAAGTCCACTTTTGTGTCTTTCAGGAGTATTTTAAAATTTCCTCATCTAGATTTTGCACATTTCTTGTTAAAGTTACTAGGTATTTTATCTTTTTTTGTTGTCTCATCCACCATTTCTTCTAACTAGTTCTTTATATATATGTATATATATATAGGCTATTGACTTTTTTAATTTATTTATTTTATTTTTGTGAGGAAGATCAGCCCTGAGCTAACATCCATGCTAATCCTCCTCTTTTTGCTGAGGAAGACTGGCCCTGGGCTAACATCTGTGCCCATCTTCCTCCACTTTATATGGGACGCCGCCACAGCATGGCCGGACGAGCGGTGCGTAGGTGCGCACCCGGGATCCAAACCCAGGCCGCCAGCAGTGGAGCGCACACACAACCACTGTGCCATGGGGCCGGCCCCAGGCTATTGATTTCTGAACCTTAATTTTACATCTTACTAGCTTGTTAAATTGTATTATTGTTCATGGTAGTTTTGCAATTGATTCTCTTGAATTTTCCAGGTATACCATCATATTATCTAAAAATAGTGATAGTTTTACCTCTTCCTTCCCAATTCGTTACCTCTGCTTATTTTCTCTTGTCTAATTGCATTGACGAATACCTCATTTAATGTTAAACAGTAGTGGTGATTGTGAACATAATTCTCTTGTTCTGGACTTTAATAGGCACGTGCTATCTTAAATTCTAATCCCAATTCCAAGCCCAGTTACTCTCCATCCCAACCCTGAAGCCTTTCCCAGCCATTCGCTTCCCAGTTCGGGCTTTGTCTACCATCCTATATTGCTAGGTTTGGTCCCCACGCAACTAAAAGCAATCTGAGGGCAGTGGCCTGGTCATAGACTTCCCTGACTGCCTACAGCATCCACCCAAAGCCGTGGGGCCTTGCACAGAGTAGGTCCCCAACGAATCGTGCTTCGTTGATTAAACTAGGTGAGGTGAATTTCACTGTGTTGGTCTAATCTCCCCCAGTCTGGGAGACTTAGGGAAGTGCTGTCCTGAAGCAATCCAACCTTCCAGCTTCCGTTTCCTGCCAGGAGGAGAGGATGGGAGTTGGGAGTAGGTGAGAAGAACATTTTCTAGAGCCAGGCTCTGCCCCCTGCACCTCCGATGATCGCCAGTTTTCATCTCACTCTCCTACTGTTATCTTCACCAACCCACAGCACACAGCTTATCTTGCCTGGGTTGGCAGTAAAGTCCCTCAGAACCACCTCGGCAACAAGTCTAAAATGCAGTTTCCTAGACTCCACACTAAGAGATTCTGATTTGGAGTGTAGCTTGGAGATCTGAGTGTCAGCAAACCCCTAGGTGACTCTGATATAGAGATTCCTGAGGCACATCTGGGGAAAACACTGGCTCAAGGAACCGAGTCCTCTGCTTGATTCATCCTCTGCACATATGCGAAGCACCTACTGTGCAAAGGCCCAAGGAAGATACACAGAGCCTGTCCTCCAGGCTCTTGCCACCTCCCAGCAGAGGTCACACGAGTGGAGACACTACTGTTATCCCCATTTTGCAACTAAGGAAAGAGGCTCAGAGAGGATAATCTGACCAAGGTCACAAGACTAGTAAGTGATAGACACAATTGAGATACTGCTTCTTGAGAAAGGTGTCAGATTCCGAAGCTTGTTGTCTTAATGATTTCTGTGTATAAATATATCTATCTTTTGAGTCACGTCGAACAGTTTACAAAATGCTTCAGTTTCAACAGATCCAGCCCCTGTGCGGTAACCCGACCTCACAGAGGTAGAGGGAGCTGTCCCATCAAGTCAGGGGCAGAGGCTGGCCGCAGCCCTGGTTCCTTGGGGCCACAGGCCATCTGTCAGCAGTTATGGTGCAGTGGGAGTTCAGGGGACAGATTTCTTCTGGATGAGGCAGGGTCATACTGAAGCAGAGGGTGAAGCTATTCAAAAGAATCATCACAGCCCATCTCCTAGAAAGCCAATTACAGCAGACAATGGCCCGTTGCCAAACCTCCTGATTCGTATTACTGGTGCCCAGACCAATTCAATCATTGGAGGTGGGGCCCAGACAGAGGTGCTTTTTTTAACTGCCCAAGTGATTTTAATGAGTAGCCAGCATTAGAAATCACTGCTAGCCATTCACCTTGACTTTCTCCATTCCCTATTTCCTTAGTTGCAAGTGAAAATGACATCTAGGGGCTGGTGCAGTGGCATAGGCCCCGTGGCATAGTGGATAAGTTTGGTGTGCTCCGCTTCGGCGGTCCAGCTTCATAGGTTATGTCCTGGGTGCAGACCTACACCACTCATCAGCCATGCTGTGGCGGTGACCCACATACAAAATAGAGGAAAACTGGCACAGATGTCAGCTCAGGGTGAATCTTCCTCAGCAAAAAAAAAAAAAATACTGAAAATGACATCCAGACTCATCTGTACTTTCTCATTCCAGATGAAGGGAGAAGCTGGAAGTACGCTACATAATGAGAAGCCCAAGCAGGTAAATGCCAGCACCCCACCCACCCAACTGGTAAGAATGTAGCCAGTCCCTCTTTCCGTAGCTGCACTTGCTGCATTTCTGATGTCTCTCCCAAGGTTTAGGGGTAGCTGACACATTGGTAACGTGCTCATGTCAGTAGCTGAGCAGAGACCACTTGACTCCAAAATGCCTTATAACCAAAGCCCCTTTGCCTGCAGGAGGGAGCACGCCTGCATTGTCTCTTGGCTCTTAGAATGCCACCTCTCCAGGCCTTTGGAACCACCCCTTTCTATAACTGCTCTGGGAAAGAGAGAGGCCCGCTGGGGGCTGGAGATTGGGGCTGGGAACCAGCTCTTGACCCCAGCTACCTTCTGCACTGCGTGCTCCCCCGCTTCACAGAGCCCTTTGTCCTGTATGTATTCTCTTCACTTGGGCAGCTGGAGAGAGAGAAAACACGACCATCTCTGACAAAATATCTAATCCTATATATGAAATTGAGGTTTTAAATTTGACTTAGCTTGATTTGATTAAATTAAAATGAAAAATTCCTAGTGAGTCTGGAAAAGTTCCTGAAAAGGGTCCTCTAAATCCTAAAAAAGGAATAATTGGAATAGTCCAAAGTAACCTGTCTGACAAGCTTCAAATGGCCTGTGTAAAAGAACAAGTTCCTCTGGTCCTGCCGATTCACCCCTCAGAGAGAGAGAGAGAGAGAGAGAGAGAGAGAGAAGCTCATTTCCAGAGCTCAGGACCCCAGTGAGCACTAGCCCTTCGAAAACTTTTGTCTGGCCATGGAAAATGACTTACTTCTTTTTGGTCTTTTGATCAAAAGTGGGACGGGGTAAGCTGAGAAGAAAAGATTCATTGCAGATTCAGGTGCCTCTGAACCGGGGAGTCAAAACAATCTGCTCCTTCAGATCTCAAAGGTCTGGATTAAAACGTAGCATCCTATTAGATCAGCCTTCCCCCACAACTCCCCCCACCCCCACCCCCTATACATGGCCCTATTCGCTAACTGCAGGTTAGCCCCCGCCACACACCTATAGCGACCACCATCTCCAGTTCTCTCCCATGAAAGAACACGAGCAGACTCTATCTGGGCTTAGAAACATAGGATGTAAGGGACATTTGTAATTCCTGTCCATGGTACAACGGAAATTGGTGACACAACCGGCAGCCAGGGTTTTCTTTCTCCAAGTCTGGGATCTTCTTTTTTGATCATTGAGCTTGCAATGATCTCTGCTTTAGGATTTTGGAGGCTCACATATGAGGACCTCCCAGTGATTGCCAGTAGTCTATTCTTTGCCCCTAGAACCGTTCAACGTCCTGTCCAGCTGGCAATCCAGGCTAATCTCCCTGGAAGGCAGAAGAATTACTAAAAGTCAGAATATGTGTTCATTCACTCTTTTCTTCAAGGGCAAGAGGGTGGTGGGGATGGGAAAACAGGCCCGGCCCATGAACACAGTGAAGTCCCTACGTCCTCATCAAGGCTTCTGCAGTTCCTTCTGTGATGGCTGCCTCAGCCTTGCCTGCCCACTGGAATTAGCCAGGGAGCTTTCACAGACGTGGAGACCCAGATCCCACCCCAGAGGCTCTTATGTGATTAGGTTGGGGAGGAGGCTGGGCATCAGGATTTTTAAAAAGCTCCCAGGTGATTCCAATGTGTAGCTAATGGGCATCTCTGTTCAACAAGAGGACTGGTCATGAAATCCCACAGCTGTTGGAAGGCTCACCTGTCCTCTGAGCAATAAAATTGCCTGCTAGTTTCTCTGGAGTCTGGTTTGTTCCCTCCCCTCCCCCAACCTTGAGCTCTAATTTTCATAAACACACCCATATGCAGCCTGACAGCTCTTGATAAGGAGGAGCCTCCCACAGAAGCTGGGAAAATGTCAGCAGATGTGCTGTGCCGTGCTGGGGTGTGGAAGTCCTGATAGTGCGTCACTCCTGTCAGGCCGCAGCAGTGAGCTGCCTGTGAAGGCAGGAGGCTTGCTGCGGCCTGACACTTTCTTGTCCTCCCCTAGGAGGGACACATCTGGGGCTCCATGAGGAGGACGGCTTTCACCCTGGGTTCTGGCCTTCTCTTGCTTGTGGCCTTCTGGAACTCAGTGACGTGGTGAGTCTGCTTGGCCAGCTTTAATTCAGGACCTGGGAGCAGTGTCATGGTGGTCTGGGGGTAGAACATGGAGTCACCAGCTGTCCGCCCACCAGTCTTAAGCCAGAAACCTGAATGATTTTTCTTCCAAGGCATCTTCAGAGATTTTGGGGTGCTTCTGGCTACTTTTGGCAAGCCCAATGGGAGAGGCTGCTGTCTACATTCGAAGGAAAGGAATGGATCCTCTACATTTTAGGTGAGGTTCCCAGACCACCAGCACGTAGGGCTTGGGTACATGATTATAGTTTAATTCTTTTTCTATTGTTTCACTCTCTACTTTGGGACTTCTCAGCTTGTATGCCAAAGAATATGGACTTAAAGTTTGAGACAGTGGTAACCCCAAAGAGTGCTAAACTTGTGGGCAATCTGGAATGGGTGTCTAAGGATATCTATGAAAGAAATGTGAGAAGTTGAGACCCCTCCTGCCCAAAAAAAATTAAAAAATGAGAAAAGAAATAGTTTGTGTGAAAAATGAATGCATGTTTAGAGCAATAATCCTGCTTCCAGATGTCAGGTCCACAAGTACAGAGAGCTGCTCTATCTCTTGTGAAGTTGCGTCCTTGCACCTGGCATAGTCTAGCTCTCAGGGCTTGACAGCAAGCGGTCAATCAATAAATATTTACTGACAGTATGAAGAGCTCAAAACAAGCCTAAGAAAATGTGGTGGAAGAAAAAGGCCGTTTCAACACAGCTGTTTATGACAGCATTATCTACAATAGTGAAAGTCCTCAATCATACATTTATTCACATAATTTATTATTATGATTCACAATCATAAATATTATTCATAATAATATTTATTAATGTTACTCTGTGCCGAACTTGTACGGAGGATAAGAGATATTTAAGATAAAATGTTTGTCTACCCCATCAAAAAACTATGCCACAGTCTGGAAGGGGAGATAAAAAAGTGTCAATTGTCACAAAGCAAAAGTACAAATAAAATGTTCCTGCCGATTGTTTTCAGCTAGAAGGAGAACTCTGAAAATGAGCTGAACATTACATATGACAGGTTCAATGGAATCTTAAGCAGTCATTGAAAAGAATAATACAGGGGCTGGTCCTGTGGCATGGTGGTTAAGTTCGGCGTGCTCTGTATTGGTGGCCTGGGTTCGCAGGTTCAGATCCCAGGCGTGGACCTACACCACTCGTCAGCCATGCTGTGGCAGTAACCAACGTGCAAAACAGAGGAAGATTGGCACAGATGTTAGCTCAGGGTGAGTCTTCCTCAAAAAAAAACTATGCAGATTGTGAACATATATGAAGAAAGTTGTGGGAAAACATTTCGTATATTTATGTTACAATGGTAGGAAAACTAACCTATCACCTCGGTGATAAGCAAATACCAGAGAGAGAAAAAGTTTTCAATTTTAAGTGTTAGCACTGGAAGAAAGTTCAAGATCATCTCTTGTTGTGGTTTTCATTCTGTTCCTCAAGGAGCCTTTGGATTTCCAAGTGGGCAGCCACCCTGAAGAATGGCCCACTAGGCAACTACCAACCTAACATTTTTTTTCCAAAATAAAAAAGTTTGTTATTTTTGAGAATAAAAATAAATACATGCTCATTGTTAAAAATAAAAGTCAGCCAATTCAAATAAGCATAAAGAAGGTGAAAATCACCTACTCTCCCATATCCAAGAAATAACCACATTAATATATTAATATAAATCTCTTATATATTGGATATACGGTTGAACTTATAAGGTATCAACTATTTTTTTAACAGTTTTTTCCTATCGAATAGATTGTAGACATCTTTCCATGTCGATTAATGTTTTAAGCTGCCCAATCTATTCCACTGCATGGAAATACTCTAATCTATTTGGTCCATTCTTACTAATGGACATTTAGGCTGCTTCACTGTGATTTTTAAAAAATGCTATGATGGACATTTTTTCTTTCTCTCTGTCTTTCTGTCTCTGTCTTTCTGTCTTTGTCTCTCTGTCTCTCTCTTTTTTTTCACTTCAGATACTGCCAAATTGCCCTCTAGGATGTTTGTGCCAATCATGTTTCCCCACAGTGCTGGCCGAGTATTTTTCAGGTATCAATTGTCACAAGGCACTGTGGTTGATGGAGCAAGAAGGGTACTGGAGGAGGGATACAGAGACACAGAGTTCAGTAGAACATCCTTGCCCCTTGGGATGTTGAATTTAGAGGAGGAGGCAAAACACGGACAAATAGAATTAATAGTACAGGAGTCAGGTAACACTGCAACGTCTCTTGAATAACTGCCAGTTGCAGTGGACCAAGTGCTTGTTTGTTCATAGCTGGAGATCAGGGGTACTTGGAATGACTTCATGGAAAAATGGGATGTGGAGCAAAAACCACATCTAAATTTTAAGTCTTGATCAGCATTTTCTGAAATATCCTGTGGAACATCAGTGCTGCAGGATGTTAATAGGTAGGGTGGCCATATAATTTATCATCCAAATAGGGACACTTGTGAAGTAAATGAGGTGTTATGAATAGTTATGCTGGAATGATGATGTAAATTGAAATTGTCCTGGGCAAACAGGGATGCAGGGCCACCCTGTTCTTAGGTGTTCTGAGAAACAGAATTCTAGGGTAAAAACAGCCTGGGAAAGGTTGAGTTTAACCAAGTCGACAGGTTTCTCCACTGCAGGAATTCTCAAGCTGTTAACACAGTAGTCTGGACCATGACTCTCCAAGAGAGAAGGGTATGAAGACTGTTTAACCAAGGAGCCCCTTGAGAGATGAGTTCTCCACTTGAGGAAATGCTGATTAGACACCTGACGTCCCACTGCTCCGTTAGCAGGGTAATAGGGATTAGGTCCCTGATGGACTCCTAGTCCAGTGCTCGTTGTGAACCATACCATACCAAGCACTTCCTTTGCTTCTCCCTTCCTTGGCAATTCATAAATGGTTCGATGGGCACAGACGCCCAAATGTCAACCTAAATCCATTTATATTTTAGAGTGTATCTTAACATAATTATTTTTTGTCCCCAACCACCTACAAGGTTGTTGTCCTCATTTTACAACTAAGAAAATAAATAGAGACACTCCTTAAGTGACCTGTCCAAGTTCCCACAGCTAGTTTGTCACCCCAGGACTAAAGGTAGGCCCCCTGGCCCCGAGCACCAAGACCTCCCTGGCAAGAGACTGCCTACAATGCAGCCTTTGTCACCATCGAGAGTGTGTTCACTTAAACATGTGTGGGAACCTGAAGTTGCCCTGATTATCTCCTCTGCTTCCCAACCTTAGGTGCCACCCAAGTGCCCACTCTGCTCTTCTGGAGCTTCAGTGGGCTTCTACTGGTGGTTGACACAACCGGAAAACCTAACTTCATCTCCCGCTACCGAATTCAGCTTGGCAAGAACGAACCAGTAAGTGTTGCTGCAGCTTCTCCTGTCAAAGCACAGAAAGCGAGAGCTCAAGCCACACTCTCCAAATCCTCACCGCTGGCCCAGGAGAAACCACGGCCAGTGGGAGCCAAGTCACTGTGGGCAAGGCTCCCCCAACTCAGAAGGTTAGAGAGAGGAAGTAATTTGCCCCAAATCTCAGAGCCAGCTGGTCAAGACTAATGTTCTGGTCTTCTGATTCCCAGCCCCGGCTCTGTACCTGCCTGTGCTGCCCCACAGCACTGCAGTCAGCACTGTGGGAACAGAAATGTTTGTCTTAGCCTGGCACTGGGCTGAGTCCCAGAGATGTCAGGCAGCTCCCCCGCATCCGTGGGAGCAGGGACAACAATGGCTGGATGATGGAATCATGGGTGACAGCTGTCGTGAGCGAGGGAGACAGCTGCTGAAACAATGGCTAACCCCATTATTATAGGTGGATGCTATGGAATCTGAATGTGTGGGTGGTGGTTGTTTTTAAGCAGGTCCTCCTTCCCAATTATTCACTTCAACCAATAGTGCATAGTTTATTCGTGATAACAAGGCCCAGATCCTGCTTATGAGGAACTGCTGGCCCAGTAGGGGAGAGAAGGCCAGCACACACATCTCAGACTTACATAGCCCCGGGAAGTGAGCCCCACTGCTCCCAGAGCCCGGCTTGCCTGCGTGGTGCTCTGACAACCTCCAGGAGCCTTTTCTTACACAACAAGGAAGAAGTTGATTCTTAAAACCCAGATTCTTTCCCCAGCTCCACCCAAACCACACCTTGGCTTCTTTTCCAGGCAAGACAATCATCTCTGAGTTATCTGCCCAGGTGCCTGGATGAGTCACCTCAGCTCTCAGGGCAGTGTGCCCCAGCCCAGCACTCCGGAAAGCAGAATGGGTGAAAAACAGTGCCCCGACCCAGGCTTTCAGAACAGCCCCCTCCTGAAGCAGAGCTGCTAGCCTGGCTCCCAGCCCCCCTCACTTGAGATAATAGCTGCCAGCCGGCTTTCCACGGCATGGACTGGGGCCTAAGCATTCAAGCCAGTGCTTGATGCTGAGAGCCCTTCACCTGTCGGACCACAGTGGTCTCCTTACCTGGCACCATTGATTAAATGCTTATATCTTCAAGGCCAACGACTGTAATCACCTTCATCGTTCAGATGAGGAAACAGAGGCTTTGAGATATGGCGTGGGTAGAACCATGATTCACCCTCAAGCTTTCTGAATCCAGGGTTTGTGCTCTTAGCCACCAGGCCACACCAGCTCTCAAGAATATCACCTAACACGTAACATTTCACAAGTCTACAATGATTGGAGGACCACACTGGGAGGGTCTTGTTGCATTTTGCAGAAGCTGAGGTCAGAAAGGTGCAGTAACTAGCTCAAGACTGCTACTAGGAAACAGAGCCAGGGTCTGTCTCATCTGATTCCAGGTCCAGGGCTCCTACACTGTGTGCACCCTCAGGTGGGCACACAAGTAAGAAGGAGGCCCCAGAGGCCATTTTGTTTTTGACCGGTTCCAAGAAGGCCTGACCCCAGACCTAAGACATCAGAAACAGATTCTCAAGTGGGACCTGAAGGCTGCCAGCATTCATAAGACTCCATTCCTTGTCTGTTTACTTTCCCATTGTCCTAGATAGCTAGTTCACACCTTCTCTTCTCTCCACAAATCCCCAATGCCTCCTCCCCTAACCTCCTCCAAGAGGATGGCCTTGCTTCCTACTTCACTAGGTAAATTGGAGCAAGCAGAAGAGAGCTCACCCAGACTTCCACCACATCAGCCTACGAGCAGCGCCTGCACACAGATGCTCTGCCTTGCCACCCGATACAGCGCGTGAACCCTCCTGGCTCCTCTCTGTAGCCCATTCCTCCACTCTCTGTGCACTACATCCATCACCTCTCGTTTCCTCCAGGAAACTGCTCCAGCAATTCTCCCTTCTCCTTCTTGTATCTTTTTTTTTTTCTCCCTCTCCTAGATTATTCCTCTCTGGATTAATATAAACATGCTGTAATTTTTCTTTCTTTCTTTCTTTCTTTCTTTTTTTGTGATGAAGATTGGCCCTGAGCTAACATCTGCCAATCCTCCTCTTTTTGCTGAGGAAGACTAGCCGTGGGCTAACATCCATGCCCATCTTCCTCCACTTTATATGGGACGCTGCCACAGCATGGCTTGCCAAGCAGTGTGTGGGTGCACGCCTGGGATCTGAACCAGGGAACCCCGGGCCGCCGCAGCGGAGCGCGCGCACTTAACAGCTTGCGCCACCGGGCCGGCCCCCATGCTGTAATTTTTCCCATCTTCAAACCAAACCAAACAAAAAACCCTTGACTCTATCTCCCGTACTCACTACCATTTGTTTTTGCTCCCCTTTGCAGCTAAGCTCTTTGAAGTTGTTGTCTATACAGTTTTCAATTCCTGTCTGTCCACTCTCTATTTCCCAACATTTTGTAATGATGAAAAATTGTAAGCATATATACAGAAGTTGAAAAAGTAGTACAATGATCACTCATTTATACATCACCTAGATTCACCAGTTTTAAACATTTTCTAGTATTTGTTTTATCTGTGTGTAAAAATATAAATATTTATGCATCTATAATTTTTTGCTTAACCATTTGAAAGTAAGTTCCAGACATTATAAAACTTCACCCTAAATCCTTCAGCCTTCATCTCCCAAAATAATCACAAAACCATCATCTCCCCTCCTCTGTGAACCTCCTCCAGTCAGGCCTGCACCCTTACCGGTCCAGCGAAATTGCTCTCGGCAAGGTCACCCAGTGTTCTTGTCTCATGAGACCTACCGGGAGCGTTTTCACAGCTGCTCATTCCCTCATCCCTGTTATATCTTCTTATGCCTGGCTTCCAAGACACCCCACTCTCTTGGTTCTCCTCCCATCTCACTAGTCACTCCTTCACAGTCTCCTTTCTGGTTCCTCTTCTTCTCCCCAGCCTTTTAATGTTGAGTGCCCTAGGGCTCAGGCCTCAGTCTTCTTCTCTATCTTCATTCCCTCAGTTATCTCTTCCAGTGTCATGACTTTAAATACAATCTATATGCTGACCGCTCACAAGTTTATATCTCTAGCCCAAAACTCTCTCCTGAATTCCATGCTCAAATACCCACTGTCTCTTTGACATCTCCACATCGATGTCTAATGGACATCTCCAATCCAACGTGTCCCAAAGAGAGTTTCTGATCTCCTCTGCAAGGCCAATGCCACTCACAGCCTCCCCATTCTGAGTTGATGGCAATTCCACTCTTTAATTGCTTAGGCCAAAAGCCTTGGAGTCATCACTGACTACTCTCTTTCCCTCATACTCCACATCCAATCTATCAGGAAACCCTACTGGGTCTATTTCCAAAATAGATCCAGAATCTGACCACTTCTCACTCCCTCCATTGCTACGACCCTAGTCTGAGCCACCATCCTCTTTTTTGTATTATTGTAGTTCTAATTGGTCTCCCTATTTCTATTCTTGCTCCCCTACAGTCTATTCTCAACACAGCAGCCAGAGTAACCCTGTAAGATTTTGTCACTTCTCTGCTCACAACCCTGCAATGACTCCCCATTTCTCTTGGAGTGAAAGCCAAAGTGCTCACAATGGCCTACAAAGCCCTGTATGCTCTGGCTCCTCCCCATCTCTTTGAGCTCACCACCTACTTCTCCCCACCTTACCCTCTCACTCTTCTCCAGCCAAGTGTGCCAGAAAGAGGTCTGTCTTAGACCCTTCTCACCAGCTATTCCCTTTACCTGAAGACTCTTCCCCCAGATATGTTTTTTCCCTCACCTTCTTCATCTTCTTGTTCAAATCTCAGCATCTCAATGAAGCCTACCCTGACCGTTCTATTTTAAATTATTGGTGCCAGGAATATAAACTCAGCGAGGGCAGGAATCTTTTGTTTTGTTCATTACTTGCTTCCCAGCATGTGGAACACTGCCTGCTACAGAGAGGGTGCTCAGTAAATGAACGAATAAACGTATGTGACACCCTCCTCTTGGTCAAGGTTTCCAGAAGAGGTGTTCAGCTTCATCTACAGGTGCTCTCAAACCAGGCTGGCCAGACCAGACTTCACGATGGGATGGAACTAAAAGCTGACAGAGTGAATTCTGAAGTCAGTCAATATATGCAGTGCCTGGAGAAGCTGAAGGAAGAGGAGGGCCCGAAGTCTGAGGAACTGAACTGAACTCTGAACGCAGCCTCACCTGGGGGCAGAACTCTTCCAGCTTACAGAGGGAACTCAGGGAGAAATCCCTTCTGACCAATCCCAAACCATTTCATCAGGACCCAGGAAGTGACCTGTGGTTATGGGGCTATTCCTGGGAGCCCCATTGCTCTGACGAAGGGAAGGGTCAGGGGGTTACTGATTCCTGCGGAAATGCTGGCTGTAATATTGAGGCTCAGCGGGGTAGGGGCATTTGGGGCCAGCTCTCCACAGTGACCCTGGAGAGAATGCTCAGGTAGCCCCCATCCTGACAGCTCCTCCGTGAAAGCCAAGAAGACCAGGCCACAGGAAGTTAGTCAGGAGGCCAGATAGGCAGCTCCCTGGCTCAACTTCTGCTTTGCTCTGGGCCTAGTCCAGTGAGACTGGACCACGTGAGGAGGCAGACGACCTTGATCTCTGCATCTGATCGTGGTCAGGGCTCTCTGGATGAAGGGCTAAAAGGCTGAATAAGGACATCAATGTGAGAGTTGACAACCTTCTGCAAGCCCCCTGGAGGCCCCTCAGCATCCTGTCTGGAATATGGCAGGCCTGGCCAGAGAAATGGGGAGGACAGTGGTGACAGCTGCAGAACCAGGAAGAAGGAGGCAGGCTCAGGTAGAGACTGAAGGCTGCTGGAAGGGGAATTTCCAAAGGTGGAGGCATTACCAGATGGTTCCTCTCCAGGGTTGGGCAGCAGTCAGGGGCTGCTGGCTACAGCCAGACATCACTCCTAGCATCCACCCCTGAGTGAGGGCCTCCTGTGAGTGGGTCACAGGGGAGCCTAGTTTCTAGAAGGGAAAGACATACTACTCACTCTTGTGCATCTCCCTCCTTCCTTTCCTTGGGCAGGTGGACCCCGTGAAACTACGCCAGTCTATCCGCACAGTTCTCTTCAACCAGTACTTGATCTCTTTCCCCGTGCTGGTCTTCCTCTATCCCATCCTCAAGTTGTGGGGAGACCCCTGCCGCCGAGAGCTCCCTACCTTCCACTGGTTCCTCCTGGAGCTGGCCCTCTTCACTCTGATTGAGGAAGTCATGTTCTACTACTCACACCGGTGAGCAGCTCCTCACTCTCCTAGGGCTCACTTTTAAACAAGGAAACTGGGGCCTTGGAATTGTAGGTGTAGGACCAATACCATCTAGCCTGAAAAGCCTCCCATGAAGTAGTTAACAGGGAGACAACTATTTGTTCCACAACTGACAACTTGAGACCACTGAGGAATGTCCAGAAAAGAAGGAGGCTTCTCCAGTCACGTGTGCAGCAGGGCAGTTTCCCATTTGTTTCCTTTCTGGGCATCATCCCCATTTTACAGCTGATACAACTGAGGTAGAGAGAGGCAAAGTAACCCACCCTCAAATTATGCAGCATGAGAAGTGGGGTTAGAGCTTGAAGGCAGGTCTAAGTGCCAATCCACTGTGTTTTCAACTTTGCTCCATAGATGTAACCCCTAGTTCCTACCTTCGGTTTCTCATGGTCTCCCTTTCTCGAAGGAGAAAGGGAGATTGGCAGATTATTAACTATTAACTATTTTCCCAGGATCCTTCACCACCCAAGATTCTACAAGAAAATCCACAAGAAACACCATGAGTGGACAGCTCCCATTGGCGTGATTGCTCTCTATGCCCACCCTATTGAGCATGTGGTGAGCAGAGCTCCTCTCTCCCCAAAGGCAAAAGGCAGAGGGCCCCAACCACCTTCCCTGAGATCTCCTGCAGAGAATTAGACCACTCTGGACCTTTCCTTCTTTCCACTAAACAGCCACTATTTATTATTAACCTAGCATATGCCAGCCTATGCCAGATGCCAACATAAGTTATCTCATTTAATCCTCCCAACAACCTTTGTAATCCTCATTTTGCTAATGAGGAGATTGAGGTTCCAACAGGTAATAACTTGTCCCAAGTTACAAAGCTGAATGACTCCAGCAAATTGAGGTCCTGAAACTCTCAGCTTCTCCAGATCTCAATCAAGGAGGTCTTCCTGGTACTACCCTGGGACAGAGTGGACACCCAGCTGGGTCCCCTCCATCTCCCTGGGGCCCGCCTTCCAACAGCCCTCTCTTTGCAGGCCTCCAACATGCTGCCAGCGATGGTGGGTCCCATAGTAATGGGCTCCCACTTGTCCTCCATGACCATGTGGTTTTCCTTGGCCCTCATCATCACCATCATCTCTCACTGTGGCTACCATCTACCCTTCTTGCCTTCACCTGAATTCCATGACTATCACCATCTCAAGTAAGGCCCCTGTCCCCACTGTGGGTCCCTGGGCAGTAACCTCCACCTTTACTCCTGGAGTTTCTGATAGCAGACATGACACTGGTGCCTCAGTTTAGACGTGGGTGCTAGTGGAGGTAGAGGTCTGGAGGTGGGGAAAATAATGACTTCACTGGACCCAGACCACCTTGCCCTTTTCCTTCTTTCTGACACTGGGTCTTCTTGCAACGGTGGTTTTTTAACCTTTATTTAGGTTCTGGACCCTTTGAGTATCTAATGTAAGCTATGGACACAGTCAGAACAATACATAAAAAATCCCGCATGCAGGGGCCGGCCCGGTGGTGTAGCGGTTAAGTGTGCACATTCCACTTTGGCAGCCCAGGGTTCGCAGGTTTGGATCCTGGGCGTGCACTGATGCACCGCTTATCAAGCCATGCTGTGGCGGTGTCCCATATAAAGTAGAGAAAGATGGGCACAGATGTTAGCCCAGGGCCAATCTTCCTCAGCAAAAAAAAAGAGGAGGATTGGCAACAGATGTTAGCTCAGGGCTAATCTTCCTCAAAAAAAAAAAAAAATCCTGCATGCAATTCAAGGGCAGTTGCGTGCTCTTTGAAAGCCTCCAGGCTTTTTCAAGTGCGGTCTATGAACCTCCTGCACCAGAATCACCTGAGATGCTTTTTTCAAATGCAGCCTCTTGGGTTCCATTCCAAATATGCTGAATCAAAGTATGTGAGGGAGCAGGGCCTAGAAATCTGCATTTTAATAAGTGTTGCAGAGGATTCTGCTGGAGGTGGTCCCTGAACCCACCCAAACAAGCTCTGTCACAGGTTCTGACTTGTGTGCATTGGAATCACAGAGAGCCTTTCAAAGGAAGATCAGAGATTTTCAGTCTGGAGTGGCCCCAGGAATGTGTGCTACACCTCCCCGGGTTATTCTGATGCAGGTGCTCAGCATGGTGGGGACAGGTGTGGGGTAGGAGGGCTTAGAAATGCGTGAGAGGCCGGCACAACTGAGATGGAGTTCAGCACGCTGGCCTCAAGCACCCTCCTCTCTCCTCTAGGTTCAACCAGTGCTATGGGGTGCTGGGGGTGCTGGACCACCTCCATGGGACTGACACCGTGTTTAAGCAGACCAAGTCCTACGAGAGACACATCCTCCTGCTGGGCTTCACTCCACTCTCTGAGAGCATCCCTGACCCCCCGAAGAAGACTGAGTGAGAGAGGGCCCAAGTGCCACCCTGGCTGTCCCCTCAGCAGGGGACTGCTAAGGTGGCCTGAGGCCTCCTGATCGCACCTCATAACTTGCTCCTTCAGCTATGCTCTCTCTAATGATGGCCCCATGAGGGCAGAGGGAAGGTCAGCTTCCTAGCAAAGCAGGGCCAAGGATGGGATTGGGCTCCCCCAGTTGCCCCTGTTGTCCCTCATGGGGACCAGGAGTTGGCTTAAGGAAGGGGAAAAAACAGCTCCCCAGAATGGCCAGTCAGAGGGAAGAAAACACTTTGAGGGGGCTCCTGGCAAGTCCTCTGCTGTGGAAGGGGTGAGAGACCCCAGATGACTCCTTTGTGGCCTAGGCAAGACGTAGAGAATGACAAAGGTGGCAGCAAGACTGGAGGCTCTATCTGGGAGAGCTCCTTCTGGTGTCCGGGGTTGGGGGAACCAGAAGACATCACTTTGCCCCTTTCTGTCCCAAAAAGCTTTTCTCATACTCTATTCAGGTCAGGGCCAGGACACTCTGGCAGTGGTTACGGGGTCAATTCCCTATTACCCCCAACACACACACACACGCACGCACGCACACACATACACACTGAGTCAGTGACAAAGGCCCCATTTCAACTCTGCCCCACTGCAAACAAACATCATCCCTCTCTGAAAAGAAAAATACCGATCACAGAAGCTCCTCCCTGGATTAGAACTGAGATACCAGCGAGGTGCAGACCAAGCCCCAGTACCTTCAGCCATACATGGAAAGCAAAGGCCAAGCCCTGTGGACTTGCTGAGCTGGGGGTCCTTTTATCCATGGGGCGGGGGAGGGGGGTCAGAGTTGCTGACTTTTGGGGACGCCCAACAGAGGCTCCATATTGGCCTCTCTGAAGCACTTTCAAAGAGGCTAGAACCCTCTTCCTCCAATGAGAAGGCAAGAAAAATATGACTGAACAAAGGGCAAAACCTTCATTTTTTCCCCAAATGATTAACCAGTTGTCTCAAGACCATTTATTCTGGATGATTTCAGCAGTGATGCTGTTTTCAAGGGAAACCTTCCCAGGAACCTTATCATCTAAAGCGAAAGCACAGAGTGGCTGGGGTGGAAGCAGTCCCCACCCTGGCCTTCCCTCAGCCACCACTGACATGGCCGGGAACCTGTGGCTCCCAAGAACATCTGGAAGACCACTCTTTGGTTTGAAAGGCCACCATTATCAGTCACTAAATTCTTATATATACTTGGGTCTATCTCTGGACTTTCAGTTCTGTCCAGAAAACCACCCGCAGTAGTTTCGTAAGACTTTAGTATCTGATAGGGCCAAATCTCCAGGCAGAACTATCAAAAAGAATTTCTTTCTAATGGCCCCCAAGGACATGCCCAGTAGGCCAACTGGGCGCTGACCAGGCAGCGAGCTCCCTGGCCTTCGAAAGCCATACCCACCCTCCTCTGGCCTTGGTGGGCCTGGCCCCTCCCTACGACAGCTTGTGCCCTCAGCTTAAGCACAGCTTCTGGCGCATCACTGCTCTAAGTTCTCACAGCTGCTGGCCTGCACCCACAACTTGCTGCTACAGACAGACATTTGGAAAATAGCCCATCTTCAGTATACCTAAGAGGGGGAGGGAATGAGGAGTGTGGATAAAGAGGAGGAACAGATGCATTTTCTCCCTTTACGGTCTTCAGGTTTTGAGGTACTGTAGGGGCCCAGAGGGACAAGAGGCTGTCATTCTCTCACCCCTTTTGGGAGGCAGGTGGTGGGCCCTGGCCGAGGGGTCCAGCTCTATCCTCTTCCGCATCAAACAGAATGGCCCTGAGGTTGGTAAACAAATAAGGCTCAAGAAAAGGCTGAGGTCTCAAAATTCCCAGCAGAATATGTGAATGTAAAAAGAGAAAGCATGGAAAATAAACTGGTGTCCCTTTCATTCCAGTAGATGCTTCACTTTTTTTTCTTCACTACATGACTCATACCAACACTCACGATCATATGGCATCTGGGAACCACAGCAGGGCACTTAATCAGTGGCCTCACTCATGAGCATTCCTAACAGGTTGTGGAAGGAGACTAAATTAACTGCCCGTTCCCAAGTCAGTCTGCAGAAGCCCTGGACACTACCTCTTAAACCCTCCTTTGGCCTATGGAGGCCATTGGTGGTATTCAAGTACATGCCCACCTAATGGACAGTGGAATTCTCTAGAAAACCCTTTTCGATGGGATGCTCAGGCACGTGAGACAGTTGTCAGATGAATGAGTAAACAAGGCCACGCCTCATTTTTAGTTTTGTAATTATACATCTAGGCCAGAGTGGCATTCAGACTATTATTACTGCCAGCACCCAACCTCATGGTCTGAAAAAAGTCACCAACAGCCTAGGGGCCAGTCTTGGGAGGCGGGGGGAGGTGCTCATTGTTCCATCCTTCCAGAGTGTCACTCCTCAGACCTGGACTCCACATGGCCAGAGTGTTGAACTGTTACTCCTTTACATGCCAGCAGGGAAGTCTGTTCACTGAGGGGCTGTGCCAGCCCTCCGTGAGGAATCACAGCAACCTCTATCTTCCTGGCTGTCTCCTAACATAGCCAGTGCATGAAAACCTGGGAGCGGAGCAAGATTTCAAGGCTGAATCCTGGAACTCGATCTGTTGGACTGGTGTCTCTTTGTTCTGTGACACTGGCTATAGCTCCCACATCTCACTTAAGACACAAGGTGGACATGAACTCAAAGCTGGCAGAAACTCTCAGGACTGCTGGGGAATTCACCTGGACACACCAGCAGCCTTAGAAGCTCTGTAACGAGCCCATGCCTTAGGCCGACTCCCCGGAAGCCCAATGGCAGAGCCCTGCAAAGGGTTCGTGTGTACGTGCTGAGTGCAGGGTTCCTCTGGATCTGAGGGAACCCTCACCAGGCCCCCTCCCTCACACCCGACAACTGTACCCCCAATGGGAGACCAGCCAGTATTTTGCCTTTTCAAGTTTTTATTTTTATACATTTTTTTTGTATTAAAAAGAAAAGCATAATTACCACAAATTACAAAGGACTAAAGCAGGACTAGAATAATGAATGATTCACTTCAGCCTGGAAAGCAGATACTCTCAATAATATTAATGTTATAATACAAGCTCATTCAAGTATTTTACATTTTTTTTGTCCTTTTAAATGTGATATCCTAGCACATGGTAAAGATAACGTACTATGAGCATAAAGTGGAACCTTCTCCACAAGCCAGATGACAAGTTTTCCTCTCCAGTGAGAAATGGGCTGTAAAGTTCTGATCTTCTCTGCCTTTGCCATCAACATGGCTGAAGGAGAGGGTGGGAGCTGAGGCAAATCTAGGGACCCTTCCATACAGGAGATACTTTGGGGTCCCACTCAGGAGGGCGCCAGATGATCCAGACCACTCTACCCAGGCTTTTGGCAAAAAACCACCCCCCCGCCCCGGCTAGTCATCTTCCTTGCCCCTCCTCCCCACTTCCAGGGCCTGAGCAGCTTACTTTCTTCCGTAAAATCAGTCATCAATAAAGGGGAAAAAAGAGCTACAACGGAACAAAACAAAAACGTAACAACTTTGACATGGGGGCTCAGCACCTCGACCTGAGCCGCAGGGGTCCAGGCTGGGGCAGGGCCGGGCAGCCCCTCTCTACTGGTAGTGCATCTGCTCCCAGGTTTAGGCGAGGGCGAAAGAGAAACCTGCCTCATAGCAAAGCTGAGGCACACAGACCTTCTGATGTTTGATGCCCAAAGTCGGGACGGCACGGACCAATCTTGGAAGGGTGCAGGACGAACAGAAGGATTTGGGCAGGCTGTTGCTTTGTGTCTCAGATCTTGGATCCCCATGGGAGGATGGTGGGTGTGAAGTGGCAAGCCCTGATGGCCCTGCGCCCACCACTCCTGGCATGCTTGTCACAGATACATCGGTCCTAAATTCAAGTGTCTTCAGAAGGAGAAGATGTAAACTACTCTTTGCAACATTAACTCCTAACATGTTACAAAAAAAAAAAAAAAAGAAAAAAAAGCCCCCTCCCCCCAATCCTCAGCCTATGTTGAGATGAAGTCCTCACCTTCCCACCCCAAAAGAGCTTCCTCTTTCTGGGGTGTCTGTGGGGAGGATCAAGGAAAGGATGGCAGCCCCCTGGCCTGGGAGTAAACTCTAGATAAGAACAACCTTTTCCCACACTCCCAAGGCTTCCCTGTGCCCCTAAACCCAGCAGAGGACAAACACTGAGGTTTCTGTGGCGTTGGATACAGTACAGGGCTGAGCGACCCAAAGGAAAGAAAGGAGGCATCAAGGGATGGAGGAGAGGGTGCAGGAGTCCAGTGTCTGGTACAAGGTGGGGCAGGCACCAGACGGCAGCAGGGAAAGGCCTCAGATCCCATTATCATAGCAGAGACCAGACACTCATCCTTGGCTTTCGAGACAACCGGATCACAGGAACTGAGATGCGCTTCCCACATACTAACCACTGGGAGGGCAGGGGGGTGTGGGAGGGCGCAGGCCAAAAGCAAAGAGGTGCCCAAGACAGAGGGCAAGCCCTTCCCAGCCTGGGATACTGTCTCCTACTCCCAACCTTTGGGCCCAACAGAGGAAGCAGTTGAAAAAGAGGGCCAAGGAAGTGTCAGCGATTGAGCAACACTATCACGAACTTCTCTGTGCTGCCTGGTCCCCAATGGGGGTGAACGCGTCATCACGCCTGCACCTGACACACAGCCCAGTCCGTGTGGGTCAGTCCTTTGTCACCCTCCCTAGCTTCGGATGCCAGTAGACTCCAGCCATTCCATTGTCATTCACAGCCCAAGCAGTCAGTGGCTGGAGAAGAGAAGGCAGGTATACTCTATGTCCACATATACCTTCCTGCCGTGGGGCTTCTCCGACTGGCAGGATTTCCCCCCAGCCCCCAAATCCTCCTCATCCCTCGTTCACAGGCAGGGTCAACTGGAGGGTGGGCAGAGACGGCTTGCAGAGGGGGGATGATGCAAGATGGGGAGACCCCACCAGACCCGAGGGAGGAGAATGGCATCTTTCTCCACCTTTTATGAGACAAAGCCTCCTTGAGGTCTCAGAGATCTTTCAGGGCAACACAAGAAACATTTCAAAGCCTCAGCTGCTAGGTGTTCAGCCTTCCCCTCTGAGGTGGGGGAGGCTGTCAAGCTGAGGATGACGTGTCCAGACCCAGGCCAATGCTGTTCTCCAACAGTTTGAAGCAAACTTGGCCTTGGGGTTCCAAGGGTAGGATGAAGGGTGTCAACGACAGGACAGGGCCTGGCGTGAGGCAACAGCAAGCAGAGCGAGGATATGACAGTGGCAGCAGTGTACAGACACAGGACGTCAGCTTTGAACGATGCAACAGCAGGGATATTTCAGGCACGGCTCTGATCTGAGCCGCCCCCAACTCTCTTGCCCACAGGCAGGAGGCACTGTACATGCAACTCAGTCCAGAGAAAGGTTTTCGCCACTCCAGCCCAGGCACATCCAGAGAAGCCGGGAGCTCTTCGAGTCAACTCCACCGAGGAAAACAGGCATTCGGGGATTTCAGATCCCGCTTCACAATAAGGCAACTTTTAAAAAAATATTATTTCCAAGAACAAAACAAAAGAAATTCCAAGGGTAGGGGAAAGACATCACTTTCTGTGGATTAGGTGGGGGTTTTTTGATTTTTTTTGGTCTTTTATGGTCAATTTTGTCTTTTTTTTTTTTCTATTTTTCCAAGGATGGAAAGGTCAGAGAAAAATAAAATAAATCATCTTTCAATAGTCTTTTCAGGTATGAGCAGCGTCTCTCTGGGCTGGGGAGTAAGGGCATGGGGAGAGGGGAGTAGGAAAAGGCTGAAACCTTCCCCCACCCCCACTTTTAGATCCTTTGGTTTCCTTCTCCCAGAAGATGGCAGAAGGGCGTGGTGGGGACAGTAGGGAGAGAAGACGGTGATGGCAAGCCCCAGATGGTCAAGGGGCTGGTGCTTGTGGGGCCCATGGACGCTCCAGAGCCTTCCACAGGACAGTGCTGGGCAATGGGGCCCACAGGGCCTTCTTGTGGGCTGCATAGTTGGCTTCAGGGGGAGCAGGAGGCTGTGGGTGGGGACCAGGGTTGCGGCCTACCAGCCGTGGGCAGGGCTGCAGAGTGATTTTGGTAATCCAGACAAACTATCAATAATTTAAAACTTGATATATATATATATATATATATATATATAAAAATCTCCCCCCTTTCCCTCCCCCCCTTAGAACAAGCTAGGATGTGAAGAAGAGCCATGGAGAGGGAAGGGGGTGTGTGGAGGCTCCTGCCCAGGGGTACCTCTGATAGCCCAAATGATGTATACATTGCTACTCAGCACGAAGGCCCATCCTAATGACTCTAGGCCTGGCTCTTCTCTGTCCCCTCTCCCGGGACTGGGCACCCCCATGGACTCCCGCTCGCCCTCACCCCCCTCCCCCAACAAGCCCCAAGGCTAAGGGGCTTTTCACTTTCCCAGAGTCTGTGTGTCCGAGTGTTGGCTTGTCCATTTGGCATCTTCCCGGATGGGCTGGCCAGTGGGTGGTGGGGGGGGTTGGCTGATCATGGTGGCAGGCCTGCTGGAAGACTGGGAGGGGCACCGCTTCCTGCCCTCACTGCCGCCACCTCCTGCTGCCACTGGGTGTCGCTTGTGGTTGCCCTCTTCACCCATGGGGGGCTGTAACAGAGGAGGGAGTCATAGGTGATTGGGGGCAGTACCCACACCCCCTTCCTTGCCAGGGCTGTCTAGAGACCTCCTACCTCCAAATGTAGCTAATGAATAGGTTTACCCTTAAAATCTAATTACCAGTTTTAATAAGCACGTCTCCATGCCAAGATGCCACCTCTGTGCTATTTTATGCACATTCACTCATGGGGTCTACATCACTCTTTGAAATAGACATGATCATCTGATTTTTACAGATGAGAAAAAAGAAGCACAGAAAAAAATAATTTGCCCAGAGTCCCATAGCTTGTAACTGGTGAAGACGAAATTTGGACCAGGCCCGTCTACCTCTGAGACACCAGGTTTTATCCAGACAAGTTTCTGCTCCCCTTCTCAGAAGGGATCAGTGCTCAGGAGATGATACGTGGATGCGGCATGCAGTATGCTGAGTCTCAGCTGAGAAGGCCCAGAAGCTCCTGAGGATTGCCTCCTCTCCCTCGAGGCCCCAAAGAGGGACACTGATCTAAAGTCAGACCACGATCCAGTCTGGCCTCACCACTACCAAAGGTCCCGTAACCTCGAGGACATTTCTTTCCCTTTCTGGGTGCCAGATCTGAGCCCTTCTTGTTCCACCCCAACAGGTCTTCCTATTACAAGGCTTCTCTGCACATGTGCCCCCCTCCAACCCCCAAAGCAGCAAGTGCTTAAGGATGGAAGACAGCAGACTCATCTTTACGCTGGGTGAGCTGAGCAGCGCTGCCACTATCTCACTGGGTGGCCATGGGCTTCAGTTTATCCACTGGTACAGTGATGATAACAGTCAACCCTGCCTACTTCACCACATTGTGAAGGTTGAAAGAGGTCAATGTAAAGTGCTTACCATGGTGCCTGGCACACAGTAAACAATCTGGCAATTTTTTAATAAATATGAGGATTATTATTGCTATTTACTTGTATTTGCCTTTTTTGCTAAAAGGTTTCAAGGGAGTAAGATGACTGGCATATCCCTGCTACATTACAAACTCTCTGAAGGAGAAAGAGTCTTTCACTCATCTCTGGAATCCCTGAAGCACCTAGCAAAGAGACATCAAATCACTTCAACTACCACTTCCTTTGATACACCCAGCAGCAATAACCCTGATCCACCACTGGATGTCACTGTTGAGTCACTGTTCCAGCAAGACATGGCGGGGAAGTGGGGAGAAAAAATCAGACATAATTTATATACTTCTGGGGTTAGAATTGGCCTCTTCCGGAAAGAGCAAATACATTTACCTTGGGTACCCACCCTGGATCAACTAGCAGAGTGGCTAACTAGGGCTGAGCAGCCAGAGGGCTGTGAGATAAGAGGACAAAGAGCATTATGATGGTTTAGCCACATCTACCACGGGAAGTGGAGGGAGGAACAACCACATGGACCCCCTCCAATTAGCCTGCACTGTCCTCTTCTCAGTCTGTTTTGCAGATGAAGAAACTAAAGCTCCAGTGCTGGGAGGGGTCCCCAGGCTAGTGGCACAGCTGGGTTCAGTTTTCTTTCCAACTAGGACAACTAGGGTGAGAAAGACGACAGACTTTCACTCACATCCACTCGGAAGTCTTCGAGTCGTCGGAATTTGCCGAGGTATTCTTGAAGTTTGGGGTTAATGTCCAAATTTTTGGCTTTGGAATATTTCAAGAAGGCCCAGAACTTCTCCAGCCCGTAGAGTTGGCCTGTAGGGAAAGAGGAGAGAGTGGTAGAGAGAAGCTGGGCTGGTGAGAAGGTGAGAACCAAGCACCTCAGAGGACGGGGCGGGGGGTGTGGTGTGATACACAGATAGGCCTGGTGGACTGGGGGTCAGCGGGAAGAAGGCCTAGCTGACCAGGGCTCGCAGAGCTCCAACTCCGGCTCTCACCAGCTTCATAGTCCTTGACGGTTTCCTCCTGAAAATCCTTGAATATGTCCAGCCGGAACTTCTTTTCCAGGCCATAACTGTAGTATCGAAAAAGGCACTCCAAACCATATCTGTGGGAGAACACAAGTCAGTGAAATCAGGACAGTTTCTTTAACTGTAAAACAGGGAAATGCCCCCGCATAAGAGATGAACTATAAAACAGTTTAAACACATGGATTATTGAGAAAATGGTAAATAATCTTTAAGAAGGCTAACATTTAATGCTAGCCTAACTGGGTCCAGCATTAAATGTTTATAGTTGGCCAGGGGTCAGCAAACCCTGGCCAAACCAACAGCCCCTTCCCATACCACCCATCTGTTTACCAAGTGTAATTGGCTGCTTTCTGCTAGAAGAGCAGAGTTGAGTAGTTGCGACAGAAACCTTATGTCCCACAAAGGCTAAAACACTTATTGTCTGTCCCTTTACAGAAAAAGTTTGCCAATCCCTGGCATGAGCTCTCTGCAGAGCCATTTGACCATGCCAATTAGTAGGTGTGTTCACAGTTATCTGACTCAGAAATTTCACTTCTAGGAACATATGTCAGGGAAATAACCAAAAAGGCAGATTTAGATTTTACAGATGTACAACACTGTTCAGAGCAGCATTATTAAACAAAATTTAAATGTCTTAAGAGAAGTGGTTAATAAAAACGACAGTACATCTGTACAACAGAATAATATATTAAAAATTATAATGTAAATATATACTGATGGATACTGAGAGATGCTTACAATATATTATCGGGTGGAACAGATGTGTTTCAAAATGTTATATGTAGAATGAGCCCAAATTTTATAAACAAATATGTAAATTTTACATATACACATGCACAGAAAGTCTGGAGAGACACTTAAATATATTAACACTGGTTATCTTTGAGAGTTGGGATTTTCAAATGATCTTAACTATATTTTCTAAACTTTCAGCACAAAGCATGTAATGACTTTTATAAGAAGTTATTTATGTAAGAAGGCAAAAAAGTCTAATATTTTAACAACAGAGGAAAATGCTCATGCTTATAAATGATAAATAAGACACCATAATGCATTCACAGGATGATCTAAATACATCAAATAGGGCAGAATATTAACATTGTTGTCTCTGGACTGAAGAGTGTTTTCCCCCAACTTCTTTTTTCAAATTGCTTACGGAAAGAACATTTTACTCGGGGAAAAAAAGCGTCTTGAAGTTTTTCTTTTTTTTTTTTTTTTTTTTTTTTTGTGAGGAGATCAGCCCTGAGCTAACATCCGCCAATCCTCCTTTTTTTTTGCTGAGGAAGACGGCCCTGGGCTAACATCCGTGCCCATCTTCCTCCACTTTATATGGGACGCCGCCACAGCATGGCTTACCAAGCAGTGCGTCGGTGCGCGCCCGGGATCCGAACCAGCGAACCCCGGGCCGCCGCAGCGGAGCGCGCGCACTTAACCGCTTGCGCCACCGGGCCGGCCCCAAGTTTTTCTTTTTTTAATAGCAAAATATTGAAAACAACCAAAGTATCTATTAATAGGAGACTGGTTAAATAAATTATGGTACATCCATATAGCATAAGACCACACAGGCTATAAAAAGAACAAGAAAGTTATTTACATATGGATATGGAATGATCTCTAAAATAGAGCAGTAAGTAAAAACATAAGCTGCAAAATAATATCTAATAGAGGACATCTTTTGTATAAACAAATGGGGAGCGTGTGTAGGAGACTATATAGGAATGTCTTTGCTTACGCAGGCAAAGTATTTGTAGAAAGGAGCCACAAGATTCTAAAAGTACTGGTTGCCTGTGGGGAAAGGAACTAGACGGCAGGGGGACAGTAATGAGGAGACTTCTCACTATATAACCTTTTGACCTCTTTGAATTTTGAACCATGTGAATATATTACTCATTCAAAAGTAATAATTTTTTACGAAGTACATACACAAGAGATTTCCAGTTGCAGTTCTGGAAGCAGATCCACTAGGGACCCCTCACCAGCCCCAGCCTGCTCACCTGTAGCCTTCTTTGGCATCCTCCAGAGCCAGCTGCTTGAATTCCTCATACATCTTTTTGTTGAAGTGATCTCGGAGGAAGAAGGACCAGAAGCGGAAGAGAGTGTTCATCTCCTGAGACTGGCCAATGCCCAAGCGTTTCCGCTCTGATGGGGGAGGAAGGAGGAAAGACATGTGTCAGGGCCAGGCTGCCTGTGCTCTGGGGGACAAATGATCCTGGGCCTCAAGGACCTCGGTCCTTTCTCCAGCACCTCCCAAATCCCTTGCTCATCATTAGACCCTGTAGTCTTTTGGGAGATATTTATTGAGAACTAACTACTCTGTCAGGCCTTGCCACTGGGCACTGGGCCTAAGCCTCACCAGAAGCAGGTGGCATCAGCTTCTGAACCAGTTCATACTGGTCTAGCTCTTCACCTCAAACGGCATTGCTCTCAAGTGTAGTTAGAACAAGGAAAAGCATGAACACATAATTTGTACATTCCAACAAATTATAGTCTTCATTACTCATTACCAATAATTATTTCAGGAGTCCTACAACATTAACAAGTACAAAAATGGTAACATTAAAACAATACACAGGGCTGGACTGGTGGCACAGTGGTTAAGTTCGTGTGTTCTGCTCCGGCAGCCCAGGGTTCGTGGGTTCGGATCCCGGGCGCAGACCTACACAGCGCTCATCAAGCCATGCTGTGGTGGCGTCCCACATACAAAATAGAGCAAGATTGGCACAGATGTTAGCTCAGGGCCAATCTTCCTTACCAAAAACAACAACAACAAAAACAACAAACAAAAAAACCAATACACAACACCAAAGCATAAGTAACAAAAAAAAAAATAGATACATTTGATATTAAAAAATTAAAAATCTCAACAATCCAAAGAGGCTTATGCACCCCTATGTTCATCACAGCATTATTCACTATAGCCAAGACATGGAAGCAACCCAAGTGTCCCTCGACTGATGATTGGATAAAGAAGATGTGGTATATATATACCATGGACTACTACACTCAGCCATAAAGAAAGACAAAATCGTCCCATTTGCAACAACATGGATGGACCTGGAGGGTATTATGTTAAGTGAAATAAGCCAGAAAGAGAAAGACAAATGGCATGATTTCACTCATATGTAGAAGATAAACCAACACACGCACAGACAGAACTGTTTGGTGGTTACCAGGGGCTAGGGGGTGGGGGGTGGGCACAAGGGGTGGAGGGATGCACTTATATTGTGATTGATAAACAATAATGTACAACAAAAATTTCACAATAAAAAAAATTAAAAATCTTTGTGCTTCAAAGACACTATCAGCAAAGTGAAAAGACAACCCATAGAATGGGAAAAAAATATTGGCAAACCATGTATCTGATAAGGGACTTGTATCTAGAATATATAAAGAACTCTTACAACTTAATAAGACAAATAATCCAGTTAAAAAACAAAATGCTTTCTCCAAAGAAGATATACAAATGGTCAACAAACACAAGAAAAAATGCTCAACTATCAGCTACCAGGGAAATGCAAATCAAAACCATAAGGAGGTATTAGTTCACACCCACTAGGATGGCTATAATCAAAATGACAGACAATAACAAGTGTTGGGAGGATGTGGAGAAATCAGAACCCTCACACATTGCTGTTTGGAATATAAAATGGTGCCACCACTTCGGAAAATAGTCTCACAGGTCCTCAAAAGGTTAACCATAGTTACCATATGATCCAGCAATTCCTCTCTTCCACTCAAGATAAATGAAAACCTAAGCCCACACAAAAACTTGTACAGCAACATTCACAGCAGCAGTATTCATGATAGACAAAAAGTGGAAACCCAAATGTCCATCAACTGATGAATGAATAAACAAAATGTGGCATATCCTCATAATGGAATGTCATTCGGTAATAAAAATGAACGAACTACCAATACATGCTACAATATAGATGAACCTTGAACTACATATTGTATGACTCCATTTACAAGAAAAGTCCAGAATAGGCAAATTCAGAGACAGAGAGTAGATCGGTGGTTGCACAGGCCTGGGAGGAGTTGGAGGGGGTGAAAAGGGGGTGACTGGGAAGGGGCACAGTGTTTCTTTCTGCGGTAATGAAAATGTTCTCAAATTGACTGTGGTGATGGACGCATAACTCTTGAATACACTAAAAGCCACTGTACTGTATACTTTAGATGGGTGAATTGTATGGGATGTGAATTGTACCTCAATAAAGCTGTTATTACACACACACACACACACACACACCTCTATGGGGAGGGAAGTAAGATAGATGAATCAAGCATTTAGCAACCATGTTTTGCTGAATGAAAGAGGGTGGGGCGAGTTTATAAGTGAGCATTAAGATTGGTTTTGAGCATCTTTACAGCCAACCTGACAGAAACCTACAGTTAAGGCATCTCATTTTGTGATAAAAGAAAACACGTGAGTGCATCTAGAGAGATTCTTTCCTTACACTATTTTCTAGAGCAGGTGTCAGCAAACTTTTTTCTGTAAAGGGCCAGAGAGTAAATATAGGCTTTGTAGGGCACAAATGCTCTCTTGTTATAAATTCGTCTTTTTTTCCCTACAACTCCTTAAAAACGTAAAAACTGTTCTTAGCTCAAGAGCTATACAAAAATAGGCTACTGGCTAGATTTGGCCCACATCAGACCACCCCAGTTCTAGAGAATATATAAACACCTCTTGTGATGGACAGTGGACCACACTGGACAATGGCTGAGTTGGCGGTCTTAAGAGAAACAGGAAAACTCCTAATGTTTTTTATAACAAGAGAAGATCAAGGAACAGGAATTTTCTAAGTACCAGATTCTTTTAGCTTACTGTATTCTAAAACTACCTGGCTTGAGTCGAACTTGAATCCTTCTTGCAGTAATGTCATGACATTTCTTGCTCTGAGGTCAGAGAAAACAGAATCACCTGCCCCCCCAGCCCTTACACTCTGGATCTAAGTAGTGGCCCCGGAGAGTCAGCCCCTCTCCCTAGGTACTTCGGTGCTTCTTACCGTTAAGGCAGCGCCTACGATACTTGTGGTAGACGTGTTGTGTGAACCCATTTTCCTTGAGCAGCTCATGGGAAGGATGCTGGAACTTGGGCAGCGACTGAGGGGTACACCCATAGCTGCCAACTGCAGGCGTCCCTTCTGAGGGGCTGGAGCTACAGAGGCCATGGAAGAGCGAGTGTTAACCAGGGTCCCTGGAGCAGCTGGGCATCAGGCTAGGCAGGGCCCCTCTGCTCCCTTCCATCAGCCAAGATCCAGCCTTTCATAGGGCAACAAACAAAGAGGCCCAGGTACTATGCCAGACCTTTAACTTATATATATGCATGAGTCTGACTTATGCCCAAACCTGAGCTTTTAACCATTTATTTACTCTGAGTTAACACTGAACTTTCCTTAATGAGCTATTATGGGTTAATCCATCTATATTTCTTAAAACGATGTGTATTTTCAGACTGTACCATCTTTGCAGGGAGTAGAGTGTATAGGTCAGTGGCTCCCAAACCCTGCTTTTGGAACAGGGAACACTGGGGCAATTTTCCTAAAAATAAACATAAGGGATTCTGGGCCCTACCCTCAGAAGCCGAGTCAGTAGATCTAGGGTGGGGGCGAGGAGTCTGTATTTTTATTCAATGACCTGGCTATCCTGAGGTAGGCAGCAGATATCCACGTTTAAAATCAATTCACAGATATACTGTCTGAGAAAATCTGGTCCCATGTGGCTGTGACACCAATTCTTTAGAAAGAAGCTTTCCTCTTCTCAGACCCTGAATTAAGCTCTCTAGACTACTCCTCGTTTATGGATTTAGATGAGGGTTCTTTTAATTTACAGATCAGAGGTTCTTTCTTCTTGGTCCCATGGATTTCAGGGCTCTCCCACCCACCGTGCTGTCAGCCTGATCTCTCCTCCCCACTGCCCCCAGCACCTGATGGAAGCAGTCCGGGGCCTGTGCTCGCGGGAATCCATCACCCAGCCCACATGACTCTCCAAGGGCGGGTTCGAGCTGTGTCTTGTCTTCCTTTTCCGAGGCATCTGCAAAGGTCAGTCCAGGATTTTTATTAATCATACTCATACAACTCTGAGGAGCATCCAGCATTTGTAGGACTAAGATTCCCTCATATATGTGAGTTATCTCATAATTTACAAAGTATTTTCATCTCTCTTCTCTCACAGGACGTCCACGGCTGTGAGCCAGGAGCTGGTGTAGGTCTATTCCACAGGTAAGGAACTCGAGGCTTGGGAGTGGAGTGGCTTGAGTGGCTTGCCCAGGGACCCACACCTGGCCAGTACTCCTTAGGCCTTATCATGGCTACATGGGGCCACCACTGCCACACCCAGTCCATTTTGCAGATGGGGTCACTCAATTCCAGGTGGGCCCACCAACCTAAGAACACAGAGCAGGTGGGGGACTTGGCACTTTCCTGACTCAGACAAGGCAAGGGAGAGAAGCAAAGCACTGGAAAGCAGTGAAGTGGGCTCAAGACTCTTAGCAGCCGAGCAGGAGCACCTCACCTTGGCATCTAGTGTCCGTCCTTCCTTCACCACTGGGTAAAACCGTGATGTCTGGCTCGAGTCTTTGAGCTGTGGTGTCCGGGGAGTGCGGGGAGTCCTGGCGTTGCGGTAGTTTGGCGACTCTGGGACAGTGGTTGGTAGAGAGCGGGCGATGGTAGAGGGCTCAGGAGCACCAAACAACTTGTTGGCCAGGGCATCAGTGGGAACTGCAGAGGCAGAGCGGCGTCAGTAAGCAGGGGTAGGCCCATGGCCATCTGTCACTGGAAGGCCCCCATCAGACAGCTCCAGACCCTCCCACCCAAGCCAGGGTTCCAGGTGTCACCTCTCACCTTGCTGGAAGCGAGGCGGCCCAGGAGGGACCTCCTGGTTGGGATCCACAGGGGGCTCAGGGGTTAGTGTGTCAAACTGCTCCCGGCTGATCATGTTGACTTTCTTGAAGTTCTCGACTTCTTGCTGCAGAGGATACAAGATGGGTGGGGAAAAGATGTTAGTAAGAAGACTGCCCTAGCCTGTTTAGGAATCAAGACGTGCAGGAAGTTGGAGACGGCAGCTCCCATATCCAGGTATGTGGAATTCTGGTCCCCAGGCTCTCAGGTGACCCATCACCACCCCTCAACCCTGGTTACCTGGGCATGAGTGTGCTAACCCAGAAGGCGTTTGTACTTGCCCAGCCCCCTCTGCAGCAAGACTGAGACCAGGACACCAGCTCCCCAGGAACTTGCAGCAGACTTCCCTCAACTCTCTTCCTGCCACTGTCTTCTCACAGAATGGCTGGCCAACTTTCTCCTCACCTCCACCAAACACACTGCTACTTTCCACACACGCCCACTCACCACCACATACAGCCTCTCTCTGAAAACCTACAACAGAGGTTCTGACTGTTTCCAGACAGCAATGATTTTTTTAAAAGACCTATCTTTTCTCCATCTTCCACATTCAAAGCAAGCTCCTTATAAGGCTTTTAAATATTTTTTAGTTAATGCTGTTGAGTCAATTCCAACTCCTAGTGACCCTGTGTACAGCAGAGCACCTGTCCAATCTTTTTTGTGCCATCCTCTTATCTTCCGGCACTGTATCAGACAATGCTTCGCTGCTATTCATAGGGTTTTCATGGCCAATTTTTTCGAAAGTCGGTGGCCAGCTCCTTCTTCCTAGTGTGTCTAGTCTAGAAGCTCCGCTGAAACCTGTCCACCATGGGTGACCCTGCTGGCTTTTGTAATATCAATGGCATAGCTTTCAGCATCACAGCAACACTCAGATGCCACAGTATAACAACCGACAGACAGGTGGTGTGGTTCCTTCACTGGGAAATGAATCCAGTCAGCGGCAGTGAGAGCGCCGAATCTTAAACACTAGACCACCAGTCTAGCTGGCTTTAAACTTTTATATCTGCCTAAATATTTCAGAAAAGAAATAACAATCTAATCTTTATTCTAGTCCCCATAAAAGTGTCTAGCCGATTGTTATGACATTAAACATGGATGCTCAGACGGCACAATAATCATCCCTTACACTGGCACAGTTTTCAAAGTGTTTACACATCTCTTCTCACTCTTAACGGCCCCAGCAAAGGTGTCAATTATCATCCCCCTTTCATACATGAGGATACTGAGGCTCTGCACCCAAGGTCAAACAACAAATCAGCCTTCCTCTTCCCCGTATGTTACAGGCACCCCAGGCTCCACTCCCACTGCTATATCCAAGCCTCACCTTTATCTGGGAATACTCAGGTTCGAACTTCTCAGTCCACAGATCCTGCTCATAGTAGAAAAGCCCATCATTAATAACCTTGGCCAGCTCGGCGCTCATCTTGGCACGCGAGGTGTGGTTGCCTGTACGGTCCCCCCCTGGGTGCCGGCGCATGTAAGGTGGCGTCTGGGTGACAATGAGGATCTTGTTGACATCCCGGTCATCAATCTCATAGTCGGAGTCCTCATCAGACCAGGCGGTGAAGGTGTTCTTCCGCCCATCCATCTGCTCCATCTCTTCGTCAAACAGGAAATCCAGTTCCTCTTGCTCATCCTGATCCTTGGACATCAGCTGCTGAGAGGGCAGCTGCTGAGGCAGAGAGGTCGGGTGGAGGAACCTGGGCTCCTCTGACTTCTAAAACACGGACACACAGAGGGGAGAAAGAATCACCCAGGGTTCCTTGGATTAGGTTCTATAGCTATCCCCCAAGAGAGAGGCCCCAATAATGCCAGCAAGTCACAGTTGTCAGCCTTGGAGTCAGCTTCATGGGGAAAGGATGTCCTATAGGACTCCAGGTTCCGCCATTCATAGCTCACATCACAGTCATTCATGAACAATGAGATGACACATTCCCTGTAGGTAGAAACTGCACGCTCCTTTACCTTTATATCCTACACAGCACCTAGTCTGGGAGTGGGCACAAAGCAGAAGTTCAACAAGTTGATTCATCCATTTATCTATCTACCCAACATCTCCCAATAAATCAGAAGTTTCATGAGGCAAGGACCACAGCTACCTTGCCTTCCATCACATCCTTAGTACCTATGTTGGGACCTAGCAACAGCAGATGTTCAACATTTGATGAATAAGCAAGTACCCACTGGTACCAGGCCCTGTATGAAGAACCTAAAAGCAGAATAATTAACAAGACAAGGTCCTTGAACTTAAGGAGCTCAGAGTTTAGTATGAGAAAAAGTCAACCAGCCAGTGACCTGCAATATAGTATGGTGAAGACTGTAAACAGGATTTGTGGGAGTACAAAGGGAGGGGCACTTAACCAACTGGGGGTGGGAGTGTAGATGGTCAGAGAAGGTTTCCTGGAAGAAGTAACTACTAAAGGATGAGCATAAGTAAGCCAGATGAAGGCAGGTACAAAGAGTGTACTAGGTAGAAAGAACAGTGTGTCCCGAAGGCAAGAGAAAACAGGGTGCTTTCAGCAAAAAGAAAATATTTCAGAGAGCGCTGATAGGCTGAATTTATCTGAGACTTTGGGGGGAGAAAATCTGTCTACTTCACAGTGTATATCCAAAATTCAGTTCCCTGCTATGCAAAGATCTTCCCTTATAAACTCCAAACCTATTCTCTTTTAAGGTTCAAGATAGGCCAGGTGGGAGTGGAGGCTCTAATTCTGGAATGGCAGCTAAGCCTGGCTCCCGTCTTTCCAATGCCTTCACAGTCTGTAGGCCTGGACCTTGTAAGGTCCCTATCCATTTATTACCTTTCTCTTCATGGTTCGATCTCTGACACTTTCCAAAGGACCTCAGCCAGAACAGAGGGGGAAGTCGAGGTTGAACAGGCAGGGAAGAGGAAGATGAGGGAGGCAGTGGTACAACGGAAAAGGGAGAAAATAATTCCACAGACTCAAAGTCCAGGGTCATCTCCCAGGCCTCCTCACAAGCTCCAAACCAAATTAGTCTCCAAAAAGGGGAGGGTGAGGGAGGAGGAGGATGGAGCAAAAATCTGCTCCTGGAAGAGGGGTGGCAATTTTAGTTTGAAACTGAAAACACTTCCCTAAAAATGGACTCAATTTGTACTATTCGTATATTGCTTCACTCTTTCTAGGGCACTCTAACCCCTCCATCCTTTCGTCTTAAGATAGAGAAACTGAACCCTTAAGATATTAAATAAGCCTCCCAAGGTCACCAGTCATCAGTGATAGGAGACCTGTGTTCTAATCTAGACTCTAACTCTACATCTGGGCCATGCATCTGCTCCCTCTCCCTTCCCTCTTCAGAGGCCTGAGGGGCATACATAGGGGACAATGAGGACATGTTCAGGGGAAAGGCACTTAAAATGCAGTCTTAGGGATTCAGATGGGGCAGAAAGAAGAGCCAAGCATCAAGAAATATGGGACATTACTGCCAGAGGCTGCAGGATCTCCTCCTGTGAAAAATGCTACTCAGCAACTCATGCAGCCAGGGCTGTCCTGAGGGGTGGCCCCCCGGAAACGGAAACAGGCCCATCAGCTTTCCTGCAGTCACTCTGAGCCACCCAGCTTGCCTGCTGGCCCCTCAGAGCCCAGAGCTCTACGCCTGTGCAACTTCCCCTTCAACTATTCCAGCCCAGACCCTCAGAACCCAGGGCGATGGATAGGCCTCTCACCCACCTTGGGTCGTGATGGGGAGGGCCGAGGCCTCTTCTTCACTTCAATCCAGTTCTCGGAGTCCAGGTCAGGCAAGCTGGCAGACAGGCCCTTGGGCAGTGTCTTTAGGTTGCTGACCTCCTCTGTTTTGGTTGGCACTGGGGTGACTGCACGGGGAGAGCCAGGCGCCGACTCTGAAGGATGGAAAGGTGAGGTCCTCATCCCTCCAGTGCCCCTCCTGATGCCAGCCCTGAGGAAGACTGCTGGCTAGAGGTCAAGGGCAACGGGGAGGCATTCCCATTCCAGCAGGGTACTCACCCGTCTCCTTCTGGTAGTGCTGGCGGGGCACAAACTCAGGGCAGTTGAGAAGCTGGGAGAAGTCAGTCTGGGAATAATCCACTATTGGGGGCCCAGGAAGAGGCCACTTTTCCGGCTCCTCCCTCCTGCGGACTTTCTCATCAACCATCTCCACCACCTTGCTGTCCTTTAGGGCCTGCAGGGGAGCAGGGAGAGGATGCAGAGGACAGACTTAAACAGAATGAGATCTTGGAAGCCGGCAGATGACTGGGCCCCACAAGCTCAGGTGTGAGTCCAGCGCTGGCAGAAATATAAGAAAACTGGCACCATCTTCCACAACTGGCAGACAAGTTGAGACGTTCAAACTTGTAGAATGGGACCAACACGAAAAGCTGCCCTTTGACCCTGCCATTCTACTTCCAGCAACCTGCCCCAGAGAAATACTTGCACAACAGGTGACAATATGTATAAGATCTGGATAAAAGGCTATTCATAGCCACACTGTCTGTAATAGGAAAAAAACTAGAAACTACCTAAGTTGCTACCACACAGGCAATTTAAATAAATCGTGGCACATCCATTCAATGGAACACTACTCAGACATTAAAAAACAGCTGCACGTGTGCTGGGGGGAAAGAGTCACAAACAGTAGCTCTAGGTCAGCATGCAGAAGATCCCACTGGTGTCTGATTTTTAAGTAAAACATACATTTTTGTGTATGTTTTATGTATGTGTATGTGAAATCTATGTGAAAACATACATTTTTCACAGGTAAATCTGCTGAATCACAGGTAAACTGCTATGTGTGTTTATCTCTGGGGAAAAGGGTGAAGAGTGGAGAGGGGAGTTTTCTTTTAAAAATCTTTCAAATGGAAGAGGAAAACATTTCGACATGTGACAACATACTCTGGGTGCAGTGGGGGAGAGAGGCACTCTTATACACTGCTGGTGAGAATGCAAAAGGCACAGCCCTGAGAATGGTCATTAGGCAATAGCCAACAAAATGACATACACATTTGCCCTTCAGTTCAGTCATCCACTCTAGAAATCTCCACCAAAGATACACTGGCAAAAATATGAAAAGATATGTATGCAACTGTCAATAGGAATGAGGAATACCTTTCCATCATATACTACTATGCAGTCAGCTTCCAGATATATTAAGTGAAAACAAAAACGAGGTGAAGAAATACATATGCTATATGTCACCATTTATCTAAGAAAGGGGAAGGATACACATACATACAGAGGCATTTGCTTATTTTTTTTAATAGAAGGATTCAAAAAAACATTACCTATAGGGGAAGAAAGGGACAAAGGTGGAAGTGAGAGAATTTTAGTTGGACTTCTCTGAATATACCATGTTGACTTTGGAACTATGTAAATGTTTTACATAAATGTAAAACGAATTAGAAATTGGGGGGAAAGAGCAAACCCTAAAACTTGAGAGCAAAATGAAACTAATATACATCAAGTTAAAGATGTAACCACACAAAGATTATTTCAAATAACTTAAAAACAAGTCATTTGATTGTATAAATAGAAAAAAAACCTGTTCTTGGTAGTAGTAGAGGTATTATTATAAGAATAATGTGTATAAACCACGGAGTAAAACAAACGAATAACTATGTTGATGTCATTAGGACTTAGGATTTTGGCAAGGGAGTAAGGAGTAGTTACAAATAAAAGATCATTGGGGTTAAATAAGACCCTGTAGTCCTGAATTTCAATAGAAAATATCAATATAATCTCAGGATGTATTAAAAAAAAAAAAAACTTCTAGAAACAAAGACTAATCAAGTAGTAATATATACCCCTATAACTCAGACTGTGGTTATCTAAATACCATAAATACCATTTCCCCAAAATAGAAGACCTAGAGTTCCTTGAAAAAAATGGTCAGTTCCAGATCTGGGGCACAAAATATACAACATGAATCAGGGTCCCATTGGCCAAAGATGGGGCAACTTGATTCAGCATATTAATTGCAATGGATTGAAATAAATGACATATGTTTGAATCCGTAAGTTTGTGATGATACTAAAACAAAAAACAAACCTAAACCTCACTGGTCGCTTTTGGAAGTTAACAGGGATCAACCCATAATTCTGAAAACTGGTTAACAAAGGAAAAGATTAAGTATTTGTCTGCCCTTCCCGTACAAATTATACCTCTTGGTAAATAAACAGTTGAGAAGGCAAAGTTCCTCCTTAAAGAGGTATTCTAGCCAACAAACGAAGACAGACTGACAGAATTAGAATATCACCAATTTGCAATCCCTAATGAAACAACAGGCAATAATCGTCAATCGCGGCTTTATCGTAAGAGAGAGAATCAAATGAAATGCTATGTGCCACCTGAGAGAATATATCATTACCTATAAAGTATTCTTGATTGGGGGGGGGGGGGATACCCAAACCTGAATCTGATCAGGCCTCTAGACCACCAATTTACAAAAAATGTGGAGTACAGAACAATATGTTAAACACCACCACTGTGACCTGTGAGCAATTCTACAAGATACACAACCCAGTTTCTTCAAATAATCAACTGCAAGGAAAAAGAGGGGGAGAGGGAGATTTAATAAGACAACAATATGGGCCTTACTTGGATCCTGATTCTCATAAACTACTACAAGAAATTTTTTTTTTTGCCAAGTTGGGTGAATTTGCAACTAACCGAGCGTTTGGTGATAGTAAGGAATTGTTCAATATTTTCACATGTGATAATGATATTGTGATCATGTTTTTTAACAGGTCTTATCTTTTAGAGATAGGTACTGAAGCAAGGATGAAACATCAGGTTACCCGAGATGTTCTTCAAGGTAATTTGGGAGACAAAACAGATAACGGGACAGATGGAATAGGACTGGCCGTGAGTTAATAACTGCTGAGGCTGGTGATGGGTTCACTATACCATTTTGTCTACTTTTGTAAATGTCTGATATTTTCCACAATAAAAGGGAGGGAGGAGAGAGGCCGGCCAAGCCTTGGAATTTTAGCAGAAGTAATCAGAGGGGGATTCTTCCAGGGTTTTCTGCCTTAGCGCAAACTTCAGCTCCATAATAAGGACCTTTCTTTCCCCTGCACCCCAGCCCCAGGGAGGGAGACATACCGCAAAGATGAGTGAAATGTCAGTGGTAAGGGCCTGCACTCGGTGGAAGGAAGCAATAAGAGTAATGGGAAGGAAACCGTCAGCATCCATTTTCCGTCGCAGGAAGAAGTCTCGCTCTAAATTGTCCACGCTGAAGTAGTATTCACTAGGTGGAGAGGAGAAGAGGTAAGACTGCTGCATCATTTATGAATATGCCTTCCCTGCCCTGCTGTACACCCCAGCAACCTCACATAGCCTCTGACCTACCCGCCATCCCCAATGTACGTACAAACAGTCTTAAGGGCTGAAAAGAAATGATGTTACCCTTTCATGGCTCCCTAACCTCGGGTCAAACTATTCCCTCTGCTCTTCAGTCTCTCTGTATGCCTGACAAATTCTTCATCCTCCTTTAAAACCCAGTTCCAGTGCTGTCGGTCGCTTTTTCTTCTGCTCCTAAAACACTTACCACACGCTACTGCAATTATCTATTTCCTTATACGGCTCCCCCACTGGACTGAGAGACAATATATTGGAGTGGTTAGGAGCCAGGGTTTTGCAATCAGACAGAAAAGGATTCAAATCTATGCCTTGTCATTTACTGGCTGTGAGACTCTGGGCAAGTTACTGGGCCTATAGATTTGCTCATCTATAAAATGACAGTAAGACCCAGCTCACAATTAAACAGTTAACTGTAAGATTAAATAAGAGAATGCCTGAAAAACACTTAGCACTGAGCTCCGCCCACACTGAGGACTCAACACACATCTGCCAGCATTCTGACAACGCTGCCATTACAAACAGAAGCACAGAAGGGGTGGAATCTAGACATTTTCTCTCCTTTGTGGTAGTGGTCATTTCTAATTTTCTTAAGGCAAATATGGTATTACTTCTGCAATAAGCATTAATTTTATGAAAAATCGGCCTAACAGATGAAAGAAAGTTATCTTTCTCAGCTCCAGCCAGGGGTAGCAACTGCTGCTAGCACCAGAGGGGTCTGTCCAGCTCTACGCTGCCCTGCTGTTATCCTCTGGCAGTCGCCAACCCCCTACCCATCTCTCCAGGAAGAAGGCTCCTGTCCACTCACATCTGGCGCTTGATGTAGTCTTTGAGCAGCTCCTGGTCCACACTGTAAAGCTCAGTGCTGCTGACATTGTCAAAGTAGTAGGTGATGTTGTTCATGTATTTGGGGGTGCGAGGTCCCTCTGCACCATCAAACTTTCGGTAGCCAAACTGGTAGTCAAAATGGGCTACGGGGGAAAGGGGTGCTATGAGGGAAAGGAGACCCCTGCCTGCCGCCCCCGCCGCACTCCCTCGGACATCCCGGAGCCCAAAGGGGCCTCACGTACTTCGAGTGCCACCCCGGCCGCGTCCCCGGCCGCGACCACGCCCCCGTCCACGGCCACGGAAGGAAGCCCGCGCCCCACCAGCCCCATCACTCTTCACACTCGATGTCTCATCCTGGTCGTGCCAGGCAGGCTCCGGTTTGGTCTCTGGTTGCCAGGCTGGGGTGGGGGGTGCCACGGGCACGTAGGTGGCAGGCTCAGACCCTACGGGGAGAGGGGGCAGTGGGTCAGGCCTGAGGGTGACCCCCATGCCCAAGCTCCCCATAGTAGGCAGTGCATACCTTTGATCTCCCCGCGGTTGGCAGGTGTGTGTCGTGGCTCTGGCGGGCGAGCAGGGCGTGAGACCAGTTTCTCTCTGGGCACTTCAGGCTTCATGTCTATTTGCAACGGAACCCACTTGTGTTTGTTCCCTGGAGGACAGTACGGACACATGAGAAAGGCTTGAAGAAGACGTCCCTCCCAGCCATCCCCACTCCCTGTCCGGGATGTCGGGCCTAAATCACCATCTGGTGACCCTAGGCAAATTCCTTTCCTACACTGGACCTCATTTTCATTTCTAAAATAAGGAAGTCATGGACCTCAGTGTGATGGACACTCCTGGTTGACTCCCAATACTGACTTCTGCATGGTCAGAGAACCCTCTTCTGGAGCCAGACACATGGCTGCCCGGAATCAAGACTGTACTTCCAGGCTCCCTTTAGACTGTGCCCAAGTTCTGCCTACGAGAGCTGAGTGAAAGTAGTCAATTCCAGGTTAAGTCCCTAAAAGGAAGGGAGCTACTCTTCCCTTTTTCCCTTCCTGCTAGGTGGAATGAGAAGGAAAGAGTGGGCCATCTTTGATCAGAAGAGCCAACACACCACAGCAAGACAAAGGGAATGAAAGGGCTACCATTCTAGTCCTTGCCTCCTGACACCAAGCTGTCAGGTGAGGGAAATAACCTCCTATCTTGCTTAAACCACAGTTCTTTTGGATCTCTATTAGAGAAGCCGAACCTGTACCCTAACCATTTCAGTCAGAGCAATGGGAACTCGTCTTTAAATGAAGTCTTACATGGGACAGCAATACATCAAGACACACAAAGAACACTCCAAGGTGGGGGCCTCATCTGTCTTGTGCACTGCTAGAGCCCTACTGCTGAGAACAGGGCTTACCAAATGCTTGCTCAATAAGAGAAGGAACTGATGGATTATCACTGAAGTGAAGACCGCTGGCCCAGCAGCCTACACCAATCAGGATCCCAACACTTCTTGGGGCTCCTGACATTCCTCCAGCAGCCCTGAGTTCTGATATTTCCCAGTCCTGCCCTGCTGCCTTCTCCAAGACACTCACCTTTCTTCTTCTGCCCCCCTCGCTGGCAATCCTCGTCTCCATTCTTCTCCTCCCCCGATTCATCCGATTTGGTTCTTGGGCTCTCCTTACTATCGCTCCCTTCTCCTTTCTCCTGTTCCTTCATGTCCTTTTTGGGTGGCAGCTTACGGGCAGGCTGAGACTTGTGGGACTGTGGCTGCAGTGGAAAGTAAAGTAACAGGGAGGTGAGGTGAGTCTGAGAGCCTCTTGGGATGGGGCAGCAAAGAGCTCCCTGTCACTAGAGGGACAGGGCAGGAGCTGGAGCATGTGACAGCAGGTTGGACTGGATGTATTCTAAGGTCCTGTTTTCATGCCTGAGATGCTTTCACTGGGAAACGTGGTCAAACAGGCAGCAGGTGGGAGACAACCTGTCTCTCCAGCTTCCTTGAGTCTAAGTGACAGAGATAACCCTCAGGACAGAGGGGCTGGGACCCGCAGGAGCCAAATGTTTACACCCTCCAACAAGATCACGTTGTCCAGGTAGTCTTTGGGATGGAAGAGATGCTGGCTCCTGGCCTGTCCACACCAAGCCTGTCTGGGAACTGAAGGCCAGTGGCCACAGCCAGTGAGCAACCTAGGCTGTTGACCCAGAACAAAAGCACTGGGAAGGATAAGACTCATCAGGAGCCCTCCTCTGCTGGGACTAAGGAGAGCTACATATGCTTCCCCAAGACATGTGGTCTGGGGGTGGGTACCTGGCCTAATGACCACTCTCCTGCTTCACTCACTGGCAATCCAATTGTAGTAATGGAGAACACAGGCTCTGGAATACAACACACCTGACTTCTGATCCCACTTGGCCATCAAGGGCTAGTAATTAACCTCTCCCAGCCTCAGTGGCCTCAAGCGTAAAATGGGAATTATAGGGGACCTATCTTGGAGTCACTGTGAAGGTTGGAAAAGGGATGGACAGACAGCACTTGGCAGTCCCTGACACACAGCAAGGGGTCAAACGATGGGGATTCTTGGCTATTTCAATGCTGCTCACATTATACCAACCATTCCTCTTAAAAAACCGAGAAAAGTAAAGACCTGAGGGTCCGAAAGCTTCAGAAGCCAAATGTATATATTGTAGATAAAGGTCAAACCTGCCCATCCCTCCCCCAGACTCACCTGCACACTCTTGTGGGCTATCTCTCCAGGTGTGGGCCAGTTGATTGCATCTCCAAAGTCACCAACCTGCAAGGCACATTCTATGAGAGCCCTGGGGTGACCCTGCCTCTGCCATTCAGCCCCTCACCCAAAATACAGCTTCACCAAGAGATCAGAGGCCAAATCAATCTGTCCACTAGGACCATCCAAACTGGAGGCCCAGAAAGGTCTCCCCTGCTATTCAGAGAGGATCCAGAACTATCTGAAAGCTCAAAAGCACTCACCAGAACAGGAAAGAGGCCACCATCTCCAGGAAGTCCCCTTAGGTTGCCCACTCCTATTCCTTACCTTGCTGCCTTTGCGCTGTTTAGGAACTGCTGCCCTCACCACCTTGGCCGGAGCAGAATGTTCTGTGGGAACAAGGGAGAGATGGTTATGCAGAGCCCACGGGAAGGGGCCCCCACCAGCTCCTGACCCTCATCACCACCCCAAGTCCACCAAGCAACCTGCAGGTTCCCAAAGAAGGAACACCAATAACAATTTCACCAGCCTCCTTCTGAAGAAATCATGGAAAGTGAGATCATGGAAACAACCAGCAGCCAAAACCCCAGGAACTTGACTCTGAGGCGAGAGGGCTCCCACAGCTCTAGACCCTCTTATAAAAAGGGGACTGAGGCCTGGAGAGGGTAAGTCCATGGCAGACTGAGTCCATGCCAGAGCTAGTTCTCTAAGTGAGGGCTCCTGAATCACAGCGGAGTCTGTAAAGGAACAGTCTGAATGACCATTTCTGGCTCTGACATTCAAGAAGTCTGTGTGTGAGCTGACCTGGGCTAGTGATCATGGGGAAAGCAAGATAATAACCCTAGGTGAACAATCAAGAAGTCCAGGGATCTCTTCTAAGCCCCCACACCCGGGCCAGCTCTGTTCTCAAAGACCTGTGGTCAAGAGAAGGGTTAGCCACTCAGGAAAGATTTCGTCTGCCTTCTAAGTTTCCAAAGAAAAAGTGAGACCCCATTTGACTCAACAGTTCCACCTTTAGGAATTTATTCTAATGATACAAATTAGACAAGTGTTTAGAGTTATGTACAAAGATGTCCCCTAAAGTGCTGTTTATAACTTTAAAAACTGAAACAACCTACACGTCCAACAGAACGGAATTGGCTAAAGTTTAACAATTTTTATAGTCATTAAAAAGATAGTGAACTCTACTGCTATGAAAAGATAAACACAATAAATGATAAAAGTTACAATCCTATTTTTCTAAAACAAAAAATGTGTATATGTACATATACATAGCAGGAACTCTGGAAGGACATATAAGTATTACCAGGAGCTAAGAAGTATGTTTACAGTAATTTAATTTTGCTTGGAATTCTCTAGTAGTTTCAACAAGACAGACATGGGATTTTTAACATGAAAACAAATGTGTTTTGTTTGTTTTTCGTAAAAAGTGGCTCTAATAGGTCTGGTCCCTTCTACACCTACACATATTTTCCCAATATGGTTCTGAAGACCAAGGGTTTCTGAATCCTTCCTCCTCCAGAGACCCATGGGAAAAGATACATCCTGGGGCTCTGCTCACCCACTTCTCTCCCATCACTGCCTCCACTGCTGACCAACCATGCCAGAGCAAGAGCTGCCCCCAGTCTCGGAACAGAGAAATTTGCCCAGCTGATCTCAAAAGGAATGTTCTACTCCTTGATCAGACCCATGTTCCCTTAATGAGTAGAGTGAGTCCTTGCCTGACTCCTAACGGTGAGGCCACTGCATTCTTGGCTTCCACTCCCTATCACAGCCACTGCCCCCTCAAGACACCCCACATGCCTTCTGTGAGTTGGAGCCGTGGAACCCAGCCCACAACATCCCCCATCCCCAGTGCTGGATGAACTGGAGATTTCTAGAGAACTAGAAAATCTCAGTCCCAAGAGGATGGAGCCCCTAGGCCCAGAGAGCTACTTAGTACCCATTTTCTTGCTAATCCTGAGTTGGCCTAGAGAAGCCTAATACCACCCAGTTCCCTGACTAGGCTGCTTGGAACAAGGACCTGGCAGAGGCAGCTGTTACAGGATCATCTCCCTCGACTACACCTGAGCTATGCCAGTAATCACGTCTCCAGGGCCCCATCCTCTAGACTCCAACAACACTCTCTGCATGCTACCAAGACGAGAGCAGGCCAAAGAGCCTGCGACATCAAGTTCATTAATGAGAAGTCAGAGAGACGAATCAGGTTCAGAGGGAGAAGTGTTCTTGGAGACTTTCCTCAAAAAGGTGAGGCAAAATTTTCCAGGTCACTGTCTATTTCTTCTTAAAAAAACTCTTTCAAAATTGGGAAGAGTCAGATCCTGTGATCACTCTGACATTTTGTTCACCAAGATCACAAAGGGACATGGCAAAGTACTGAAAATTCAGCCTCCAATTACTGGGAGAGCCCTCCTGCCACTAGAAGACCCCACTGATTCCTCACCCCCCCACCAATCTGAAGCTAAGGGAATGTGGCTAGTCTGAGAGTACACAGGAATATTCTTCAATTAGTCCTGTGTGAGGTTTGTTGAAAAAGCCCCATCCCTAGCTAGGGCCCCCTCTGGCTCTTGCTCTGCTCCCAGCTAGGGCCTCAGGCTGTCCCTGCCCCAAGGAAGAACAAAGTCCCTGGGAGAGACAGAAAAGTCCACCAGGGAGAGAGAACTGCTTCCTCCAAGCAAAATTCCTAGATCTGTTAAAATCCTGTGGGGCCTAGGGAAACTCAGGAAGGCTCAGATGAGCTGCTGTTAGACCCTACAGGAAGCTAGAAAAAAGACTAAGCTTTCTAACTTCAATTACACATCCCTTTCTGGGTCCTCTTCCAGCCACTCACCTTCACCAGGCAACCACCACACATATACTCATATATGACACAGCTCCAGAATATACAGGGCCTGGCATCGGAAATGGCTCCCAGTGAAAACCAATCCTTTGTGCAGGTGCCAGTCTCTACCTCCAGCACCATTCCAGACAAATCAGGGGACTAGTCCCCTCCTCCCAGCTCTGCATTCTGAAAGTTGCGCCAGCCGCCAATGACCCAAGCCCAGTTCAGTAAACACTAAATCCACCACCCTGCACCTGCCCAAGGAAACAGTTGTAGAATGTCAGAGCAGCAAAAAGGACCACGGTTCTAACTCCCTCCATCTGTAGACAGGGAACTGAGCAACCCAAAGGGGAAGGGGCTTCCCCAGGGAAAAGCCAGGATGGAAGCTAGAAGTCCCAACTCTCTTTGCCCAGTGGTCCTTCCAGCTCACCAAAAATCTCATGCATCCACCGGTGAGAGAATGGGTTGAAAAACCTTCCTGGAGCAATCTTAGGGCACTTCCCTGGTGTTTCCTTGTAAACAGAGTTACCGATGGCAGGGGGAGGTTCTCAAGCAGAGAGGGAGGTAGAAAAGTGTGGTGCGTTGGGCAGTCACAGCCTGTCTTCTCACAGGACTCTGGGGCCCAGCATGCTAGGGGAGGAGAATGGCAGACAGAGTCCCTAAGAACGTCTTCCTCTTGGACTAAGCAAGTCAGGGGCTAACGGGTATCTAGAAAAGGAGAAAAGCCACTTTCTGCCCCACAGGACCATAGTCAGCCAGGAGCCAGTACTGACTCTACTTCCAGGGGTCAACGGGCTTCCTAAATACACACGTGCATTGGTGTATTAAATGAAGCACACCAGAATTTCTTTGTGTGGTCATGGTGGGGGGACACCAGGGGTCTTTTCATGAAGCTGTATCTGCATGGCAAACTCACTATTTTTACTTAAGATTACTGTGAGTGGTGGGAAGCAGGGAGCTAAACCACTAAGGCTAGTGCGGGATGATGAGAACTAGGGCCACAAGGTGGCAGAGCAGAGAGGGATTAATGAGCAGGGTGGTGGGAGCAGAGGGCAGCTCCCCTGTGAAGTGGAGTGGCTGACCACACCACTTCGACTGTCTAACCCTCTGAGATTCTCTGCACCTCAACTTTCAAGTGTGTGACATCCCTTCACTTGAGCATTGTCTAGGAAAGCACAACAGCCCGTCACTAAGCACATGGATTTTGTTATCTGATGCACTCGGGCTGGAGTCCCTACATACTTTGCCCCCTGCAGAGCCCCTCTGAATTTAATTTTCCTCATCTGTAAAACTGAAGTCAGAATTATCTCACAGGGCCACAGTGACATAAATCAACAGAGCGTAGAAAGAGTGCCCAGCACAAGGTAAACGCTCAATAAGTGCTAAATACTACAATTCACATTTACAAAGGAAGCTTAATATTTCCAAGCAATCCCCATCCTTATCGCTAAAGAGAGAAAGAAACCATCAAACACTCTCTCAACATGAAAAGAAGCAGAGCGTGTGGGTGAAAAACCTCCTCGGGTTCAACTGGCTCAATTCACTGATTCAGATGAGCCTCCCTCCCTTCCCCCGAGCCTGGCCTCCAGGGCAGATTTCCCCAGGAACGAGGAAAGAAAGAAGGGGGAATTTACCACAGGTCCCAGGGAAGCTTTGGCATAAACCTCTGTCCTACTAGAGAGGAAGGAAGAGCACAGGAAAGGCCTGGAGTTCCCTTTCAATTTAAAAAATTCAGTCACTCACTTTTACTTAGCACGGAAAGGAAGAGGGCCTGGCCTCAACGAGTCTCTCTCAGCCCATAAAGGCCGAGACCCAAAAGCTTAAACCCACAAGTACCCAGTACAAAGCCAAATAAAAGGATCAAGTGTTTTCCATATTGTCTTATTCTAGAAAGATCCTAAAGCTGCTGATCTTTTGAAATACAAGCTACCCAGAGGGGCCAGATCTAAGAGGTCTAAGGAGCAAGGACTTGGTCAACCAATGGGAAACTAGTGAAAGGTTTTAGAGAGAAAAGGCACATGGGTGAGTCACTCATCAGGTCACAGTAAAAAGAAGTGGTAAGAGGAAGGGAGAAGCTAGAATTGAAATTGAGGGACCAGCGTGGGTGAAAGGTGAGACGGGGCTGGGCTAGATGGGAGAGAGCGTGCAGCACTGAGAGTGGGTGGCCAGAGAGGACTACCAGATTTCAGGCCTTAGTGCCAGGAGAATGGCATCTGAAAAGGCTGAATTTACCCTGACTGCAAAGAACTTCTACCTTAAAGAACAAAGTAATTTGTTAGGCTTAGGGGCTATATTATTTGAGTCCACATTCACCAATCTGCTGCCCTACACCTGGCCATCAGGTCGACCTCCTTGGGGGAGCCCTCCCAGACCCCAGGTGAAGTGCCCCTGCCATGTGCCCTCACAGCGCTGCAAGTGTTAACTGCCTGGTTACTTATCAACCTGCCCCCACCCCAGACTAAGTGCTCCTGGAGGGCAGGAACCAGGCTGCTTTCAGAGCGGTAATCCCAGTGTCTAGCTCAGGGCCTGGAACACAGCTGACATTTGTTTAATGAAATGGCGAGTTCACACACCCATCTCCTCTATAATTTCACACCAGAGAAGAAAGGAGGCTTTGCTTTCCAAGTGCTAATTCCTGAGGCTATGGCCTCAACCCTCAGCTTTCTGCCAGAGCCTTCCCCTGGCAGAGAAACAAGTGTCCTAGGCACTGCTGACTCCCAGAGGAACCCATGACCCAGCCCTGCCTTGACTCAGAGGCAATGGATTATTTGAAATCAGTGCTGGGTCCTAGTCCAGATTCCAACACTTATCACTTGTAGAACCTTGGGACACTACCTACCCCCTCCCCAAGCCTCACATTCCTCAACTGAACAAAAGGTAGTAATATTAGGTCTAGAGGTATGAGGGGAGAGAAGGCAAGATCTCAACCACTGAGACTGCTCATCAAAGCAGGGGAGGCCAGCAACAAGCTGTGGTCGTCATGATACTACCAAGTGCAGATAACCCATAGCAAGCACTTACTAGAGGCCATGTGCTGTCCTAACACGGAGTGAGCTCCTCTAACTGGTCTCGTTTTACAAATAAGGAAACCATGGCACATGGTGGAAGGGTTATTTGCCAAAATCACTGCCAGCAGGTAGAAGAGCGTTTGAAGCCACGCAGTCTGACTCTAAAACCTGTGCTCTTAACCTCTAGGAGGAGGGTCCAGGTTACCTCCTCGCTACGGCCAACGGGGCAGGCCCTCAACAGCAGGGCTGCAGGGGCATCATTCTTTACACTGGGAAAAACCATGGCCCACTCCAGGGAAACCTAAGGCCACAGAGCAGGGCAAGTGACACTCCTAAGATTGAATGCCAGCAACCTGACAATCCCTCTCTCCGCTATCCAGAGACAAGCAAGGGAAACTGCCCACAACTAGCTGAAGCCTCTACCTCTGCCACTCTGGCAACCCTGTGAGGAAAGAGGCATTGCTTCCATGCCCACCTCCCAGTTCCTCCACTCCTGCCTCTGCCCCAGCCACCACCATCTGCCTGATCTGCAGCTCAGACCTGACACCATCTAAGGGGAGGGTGAGGTAGGCAGGAAAGAGAGTCTGGAAAGCCTGGTGTATTCTCAGCTGTCACCCAGCCTGGGGATAGGGTGGAGTTACAGAGGAGGAGCTTGGGGACCACAGGCCTTTCATCCCACCCCCACTGACCCTAACACTCCCCAGGCAGGAACACTTGACAGAGTAAAAAGAACACCAGGTTAACCCTCCTCACCTTGTTCCCCAGTTCTCACCGCTGCCGCAGCTGCTACCACCTCTCAGAGGCCTCTCTCTGCCCAGCCCTCCCACCCCGATTTACCCCAGACCTGCCGATGAAACACAGGAGGGGGCTGAAAGGTGCCCTTGTGGGGAGGAGTGAGCAGAGAGAGAGAGAGAGAGGGAAACCTTCAGAAAGTCAGACCATCTTGAGGCTCTGCTCAAAGGAAACTGCCAGCCAGCAGCCAGCCCAGGAGCACAGAGTCCGCGCCCCTCAGCCTAGGAGGAGGGGCAGGGGCTGCTGGGCTCCAGTCACATGATGCCGCCCAGTCCAGCCTAGCCTGGCCAGCCCGCCCAAGTGGAGGGGCAGAGGCCGCCGGGCTCTGGTCACATGATGCCCATGGTGGCCCAGGCCCAAGCCCAGCCACAGTGGACTATCTTTAGCCGGCGGTGACCCAGGCGGCCAGGTATCTCCACTCTCCCTGCCCAGACATGAACCCTGCTGCCTTGGGGTGGCTGTGGCCACCCCCACTGCTGGTACCAGTCCCTAAACTCCTGCCCAAAAGCTAATTAATACTCACTGCTGCTGAAATATATCAACAGCCAGTGAAGTGCCTGGCCTCCAAGTGCCAGCTCCCTACCCCAGCCTTTCAGAAGAGCACACTTGGCTCTAGACAGAACAGTAATAATAATAACCACCTTTTACTAGGTACTGACTAGGTGCCAAAACCTGATCTAAGTTGCTTTCTATGTGTGATTTCACTTAACTGCCTCAAGAAGTCAACATTATTCCTGTTGCTCAGAAAATGAAACTGAAGGAAGAGACTTATCCAAGGTCACACAGTATACATTCTGTGTGACATTATTCACAGATCTCAGCATAAATTCTTCTCCAGGAAGCCTTCTCTGACTGTCCAACTAGCAATTCTGGATCAAGTTCTAATTCAGTCTATAATTGGGGGTCTTCAGAGCACTCACCACCCCCTGAAATGGTTGCATTTGTGTGCATCTCAACCCCACCAGACTAATCAATTACTAAGCCCACACCACATCCTTGGCAACGTGCCGAAGCTCTTGACACACAGTAGCTCATTTATTTTTCACAACTACTCTAAGATGCAGGTAAGATGATGATGATTCTCAGTTTATAGATGAGGAAAACTGAGACTCAGAGAGGCTAAATGACTTGCCCCAAGTGACCTGGCTACTAGGTAGCAGAGCTGGGACTGAAACCCAGGTACAGCCTGACCCGACCTCTGGGCTTTACCAGGCTGTAAGACACCCTAAGTTGAGAATGACTGGGAGCTCCATGCAGGTAGGGATCTTTTCTACCTTGTTCACCGGTCCCTGGAACCCAGGATACAGCCTGTACATGGCAGATCCACAGTAAATATTTGCTGAATGAAGAAATTTACACAGGTATGGGTGCTTCTCAAAGAACTTCCAGAGCATTCTCTTCTAGGAAGAGAGGTTAATTATCTCTTTGCATTACGACTGAACAGCACAGCTGTGCAGACTGGCAGCCCCAATCCCTCTGGAGTCTAGACCTAAGCTCTTTTCTCCTCAGAGTTGGAATCAGTGTGCTTCAATCTAAATACCAGGGGCCAGCTGTGGGAAACAGAGGACAGGGAGGGTGTGCAGCAGACAAAACAGCACAGGAGCTCCCCAGAGGCCCTGGGGCCATACCATAAATCACAAGGCTGGCTGGCAACCCTGCTGAGCTGGGAAGCACAGGCACCAGCTGAGGGGGCAGCACCGACTCAAGGGCAGCCAAGGCTCCACCCCAAACACCGGCTTAGTGTTGCCAGAGCTTCTGAGTTTTCAAGAAAAATGGAAAAGTAAAGTTTGTATCAAAGAGAAATTTCCTGAATTCTAAATACTGTTAATCAATTCACATTTAAAAAACCCTTCTTCGAGCCATATTCAGCTTGCCGGCCCCTGTGTGCTCTCCTAGGCCCTGAGGGACAGGCCAATCACCAGGCAGCTGGACCCTGGATTCAGGAGCCAATCCTCAGGCAGGCTTCAAGGCACAAGTAATGCTCCGCTGCCTGCCTGCCTCCCCTGTCCTGATGAGGGGAGCTGCTGACTCAAAGCTGCTTTTCCCCTGTCCCTGGTGGTCACCTACCGCCTCAAGTAATGCAAGCTCATTTTTTACTGCCCTAAATCTGGGGAGTTCTCTGCTGCAAGAGGCTTCTGAAGCCCCAAGAAATTACTTTGGATTATTCCTGTTATTGGAGTGGAGAGGCTGAAAGGGACTTGAGAACTCACCCATTGTTCAGACAGGAAAACTGAAGCCCAGGAGGGACCAGGCTGTGCCCAAAGTGACCAGCAAACTGTTGTGGAGCTGGCACTGAACATCAAGTTCCTGCCTCCTGATCCAGAGCTTTTCGCGCAGGTCGGGAAGCCAATTTCCCCACTCAACAAAATATGCTCTATGCACAGGTACACCCACTCACAAGGTGGAGGGCAGGGCCTCAGGGACCCAAGCATTACAGGAACTTGCTCCCCACAACTACTGATGGTGCCTGTAACAGAGTCCCGGAACATCCCTCTGTTTTTAAGGAAAACGACCTCTCACATGGAACTGGAATGCATGACAGAAAAGGAGGGGTGCTCTGGTTGAAGTGGATCTGGGAGGCGAGCCCCACTTTCACCTCCAACTTTACTTCTTCCCACTTCTCCAGAGCAGGCTGAGCCTCTCAGCTCCCTCTGGAAGGCATGGGGTAGGCAGGCCTTCCCTGGAGGGTCTGACCAGCTATCTATCCAGTGTGGCAGATTGGACACTGTCACTAACCCTCGGTTTCCTGCTCTCTGAAATGACTAAGCCCTAACAGCTCCAGCCCTGTAGGCTGGGGACACTTGGTAATCAGAAAACTCCAACAGAAATGAGACAGACTTGCCAGGTGTCCCAGAAGCAGATGAGGAGCTGGAGTTCTTTTTTTTTAAAGATTTTATTTATTTTATTTTTTCCCCCCAAAGCCCCAGTAGATAGTTGTATGTCATAGCTGCACATCCTTCTAGTTGCTGTATGTGGGACTCAGCCTCAGGATGGACGGAGAAGTGGTGCCTCGATGCGCACCCGGGATCCGAACCCGGGCCACCAGCATCGCAGCGCGCGCACTTAACCACCAAGCCACAGGGCCGGCCCATGGAGCTGGAGTTCTTGAGTACAGACTAGTTCCCCCAATCTAGTTCAGCCGGCTGGCCTTGCTCCCCAGAAGCAGCTGATTTATTTGCCTCTGTTGCTGAATTTGGGCCAGCCTCAGAGGTCCCTTCAGCACTACATATAACATCCCAACTGGAAAAGAGCAGAACCCTGGGATGCCATGGATGTGGAGACAGTGGCTGCCCCACTGGCAGACTCCCCACCCCTGCTCACAGATGCTCTCAAGGCACCAGTAGGTACCCTACTCCGTTCCCTTCCCGTACCCAAAACGTACCCCACCACCAATTTACTAGGCCGCTGGGCTAAGAGGCAGGACAGAGCAGCAGTTAACAGCACGGATTGTGAAGTCCACAAGAGGATATTCTAACCACCAGCGGCCGTCAAATAAGTAACGCACAAGGCCAGAGGAGATGGTCAAATCTGACCAATCCCTCATGAAGCTTCTAACTCAATAGGCATAAACTGGGCCACACAGGAATGAGGGCCAAGCAAGCAGTTTCATGAGGAGGCAGAAAGGCACCTTACATGGAAGAGCCTAGGCCAGACTTTTAACATCTTGTTGATAGCTGCTAATTCACAGGATTGTTTAACAGCCTAAATGAGGTCATAGTTATTAAACACAAAACTACCATAAATGCATGATAATTTTTTATCTTTGAGGCAATTCTTGAATCTGCTAAAATACACCTAATTAAATTTGAATTTCAGATAAACAGCAAGTAATTTTTTAGAATAAGTGTTTCCCATGCACAATTTGGGACACCTTTTACTAAAACAATTATTTGCTATTTATCTGAAATTCAAATTAAACTGGGTGTCTCATATTTTTATTTGCTAAATCTGGCCACCACAGGAAGGACGGACCATTGCCCCATGTTCCGTAACAGTGGAGTAGTGCCCAGAGCCCTGGGCTAGTAGTCAGAAGACTGGATGCCAGTCCTGGCACTGGCACTACAGCCCCTGCTGTGAGAGGTTGGCAAGAATTCCCCTCCGGGTGTCTTCAGTTTCTCCATTCAGAGGCCTGTGGTTGGGGCAGGGGGATCTTGTCATCTGCAGACCGTCTAGTCCTAACATCCTTTGATTTTATCCTTACACTCACTGATCACCCTATCCACAACTTTAGATGAAGCCACCTTTCCAGGGGGACAAGCAACCTCCGAAACCACTGCAGAAGAATTATCCATCCTCTGAGGAGCTTATCAAAATGTAGATTCCTGGGTCCCACCCTCCAGAGATTTTTGCTCAGGAATGGTGGGGCCAGGAATCTGCTAGGTAATTCTAAAGTAGGTTTTCTCTGGACACACTTGGAGTTATTTTGATTTAGCCCAATGGGTGTCAACTGTTAATTCTGACAAGCGTTACCCAGAACCACAATACATTTAATATTTTAAAATCAGGCCTGTACTTCTTAAACCAGTAGTGGGTACATGGGTTCTTGTTTTACTATGTTTCTTTTTATTTTACATTTATGTTCTTTTGTATTAAATATTTAATAGTTTCTCGAAAAGAAAAATAAATGGTAGAGCTGTTCTGATGGAAATGGAGCCCAAGCCGCCTTCCCACTTTACCTCCCACTCAGCTGGAGTTCCTGAGCAGAAGCCTGTATGAAAAACCCTCATTTCACAGCTGTGGAAACTGGGACCAGCGAGCTAGTAGGCTTGCAATACCACTTCTGTAATCTAAGAACACGTAGAGGTGAGGGACAGGCTTGGTTAAAATGCAGATTCCTGCCTTCCCCCAAGTTCCAGAAATCAGTTTGGGGAAGGGGGCAGTGCTTGCACATCTACTGTTTTAACAAATTTCCTGTGCAATGCTGATGCCAATTAATTTCTGAGAAATGAGCTGCCAATAAGTGAGGAAGGGACCCTGGTCTTCAACCTCCAGTCCAGAGTCTCATGCCTGCAAACAGGAATTAACTGGCTCATAAGAGCAGGAGGCAACATGTTTTAATTACACACACAAACAGCAGCCAGAAGAGGGGTGCATGAGGAGCTCACCCCCTCCACTTACCCACCAGGCCAATCTTCAGCATCAGGAACCAAGACGGGTCAGGCCAAGAAGCCACAAGCTGAGCGTCTTGACAGACATGAGGTCACAAAGGATCAGGCTGGGCTGGGCTTGGGGTTTAGTTTCACAAGTTTCCAACTAAGACTGTGCCAGCCAGAAGAATGAAGGCTCTGAAGAGAGCTGTCTCTCTGGCTCCTCCTTAGAGCCAAATAGCCTCTACTGCCTTACCCTAGGCTTTGCTGTTTGCTCACCCAATGCCCTGAGGTCTGGGTCCCTTAAATAATAATGGCTAGCACACACTTACTTACATTGACCTCAGACCTTCTGCTGTGGGCCTCTGTGCATTATATTTCTTAATCCTCCCAATGGCTGAAGGACTATCCCAGTTTTAGAGGAGACTCAGAGGCTAAATGGCTAGCCAAAGGTCACACAATGCGAAGGTAGCAGACATGAAGGGTCTGAAATCCCAGGCTACCTTAGGCCCAGTGTCAGCACTGCAGCAGACAGACACTAGGTTCTTTAGGTCCTCAAAGGGCTCCAGCTGAAGCCTGCAGGCCCTACAAGGGAATGAGGCCACCAGCACAGAATCCACTTCTCTAAGCCTATTTCTTCACCTGCTAGGCGGTGATAATGCCACTCAGCACAGGGGAAGAAGGGCAAAGCACAATCAGGAATCAAAGCACTGTTTATTGCAAAGGCAATGCTCCAGGGCTGCCTGCAACCGGAAGGCCTGGACGCTGGCCCACACCAAGCCCAGGAGAATTTTGCCTCCTCCAGCAGATCACAAAGGGGAGCATGGAGGGAACTGCAGAGACCCTATAGGACAAAGGATAGGCAGGAGAGGGGAAAGCGAGGTAGAAAAGCAGGGGTTTTGTATAGGCTCTGCTCCAGGGCACAGGGGAGAGCTGAACAGAGCTTAAGCCACCCATCCAGGTAAATTACCTTTCCTTACCCTTGGTGACCAGGGCTACTCAGCTCATAAGGTACTCCCTCACCCATCACTGCATCTAAGTCTCACAATAACAGTTTGAAGAAGGAAGGGTGGAGGTGGTTCTCCCCATATTACAGAATGTAGAACTAGACACACTGAGCTTCCTGGCTTATCCCAAGAATATCAACTGTTTTCTGAGATGCCAGCCCTGGGCTCCTGCCACTCTATCATGAACCTTGACCATTGGTGACTTGGCTATTGAGGGGTCTGGGTGCCACGTACTGGGGAAGTAATGGTGAACAAAAAGTCCCTATCTTCTGAGGGCTCAGTTTAGATAAGGGCTAATCTTAACTCCACCTGTAATTGGTTGATCTCAACTGCCCGGGATGCTGTACTGATGTTCCCTGGGCAGTCAACAGGCTCAGGAAAAGCCTGAGATCAATTAGTACTGTCTGCTGTGGGCAAGAGAATGGACAGCAGCCACAACGTTATTTATAATTCCAAATTGGCAATGACTGAAAAATGCTCTTCATCTCAACAACTATTTAGCCCATGCTATGTACTATGGATACAGAAATGCATAAGACTGCCAAGGGTCCAGCCCATGAAACTAATGGCTGATGTGACAGCTGGGTGATGGTAGGTTCTATGCACTTTCCCTCCACGGGCCACTCTGTCCTCACGCCAGGTAAGACCTGCAACCCTCAGGCCCGGGTTCTTCCAGAGGGATTAAGTCAAGGCCCAGAAGGAACAAAATGCAGAAACACAAGTGACAATTACGGAATAGTTGCCCCTGTGGAAAGAGCACTGGGTTGGGAGTCAGGAAAACTGCCTACTTCCCCAAGGTCAGCCTGGATCACCCTCCTTCACCACCAGCAGCAAGGCGGTGCAATGGTTAAGAGCCTGGGCTCCAACGGCCAGGGTCAGTCCTGACTCTGTCACTTCTACCTCGGTGACACTGGGTCTGTAAATGGAAAGAGTTTCTAACCTATTGGGATTGCGAGGATTAAATGAGTTGGTATTTGTAAAGTGCTTGGAAAAGTGCCTAGCACATAGTAAGCACTCAATACTTGTAAGCTATTATTTTGAAGTTTACAGATGTCTCTAAATATCTGATTAAGGCCACTGACGAAGTTTCCCACCCCATCACCAGCTCACTGGTGGGCCTATTAGGTATCCCGTCCTGGATGTTTGCTTAGCTCCCCCACTCCTCTCCATGCTTTACGCTCTACCTTGAATAGCTCATCAGTAAGGCAGAGTGGAAGGTTGGGCCTGTTTTCAGAAAATTTAGAGCATTTCTGGGCAGTATCTCCTCCATTTGGGCAGGCCTTCCCCGGTCTTCTCAGGGCTCAGGGTGCGTCAACGGCTGGCCCAGTGTGGAGGAGGGAAGATAGCTGAAGGCTTGTGTCTGGAGGACCAGGAGTGACAGTTTCTGCACTGGATCTGCCTTGGGGCTTGTGCTACTAGGCCTAGTCCTCTTCTAACTTCCACTCCTGTAGCACTAAGCATTCGAAGGGCCTCCTGTTTCTCTTTCCTTGAAGGAACAAGGCATGAAGAGAGATCTAACACGGGCATTGTGATTCCCCTGGTGCCACCTGGGAGACTGGCCAAGAGATGGCCTCAGTTTCCTGTAAAATAAGAAGCAACCAGATAGCTTCCAAGGCCCGTGGACTCTGGCCTTCCTCAAGTCTGGGATCTCCAAAGAGCTGCCACCTCAGGGGGCAATGGCAGTGATGATGCAAGTCAGGGGGTGAGACAGGGAAGGCCTGGAATGGCAGAGAACATCCCAGAGCAACCACAAACCCAGCTACAGCCAATGGGGAACTTTAGCAGCCTCTCCACTCCCAGCCAGCAGTGCGGCATTCCCAGGCTGCCACTGCCCTCACACCCCTTTCCCCAGCAAGGGCCTCCCTCTCAGTGGACAAACTGCTGTGCCCACAGCTCCTGGACAGAAAGGTCAACAGAGTCAAATATCTTTTAAAAAATGTTTATGGAGCTACTATTGAGCCCTTATATGATCTCTGTCACTGTGCTAAGTGCCTCCCTTACAATATCTTACTTAACAGGAAGACTGATGCTTATCTTTTTTTTACTCTCCTGAATTTTTTCCTTATTGGTTGCACTTTAAAGGGGAAAAGAAAACCAAAACTGGCGCTGCCAGTTTTTAACTCTGACCCTGGGCAGGTCCCTTAACCTCCATCAACCTATGGAGAAGGAATTTCTCCATAAAACGGGGCCAACTACCACCAATCACAAGGACACTGTGCAATATGAATAAAGAAGTGTTTTGTAAAGTCTAAAGGGCTATTCCAAAGGCAGTACCAACCCTTTCAATCCCAGGAGTAAGACTAGACCGCAGGAGAAATCAAAGGATGGTGGCTTAGAATCCTCAGCTCTGGCAGGCGCCATCTTGGACAGTGTCCCACCTCAGGGCAACAGAGCTCCCAGAGGAGTGCAAACCAAGTCACCTCCTCATTCCCTGAAGCAGGCCACTCCCAGCCCGTGGAGACTTGGCTCAGTGCTGCTGGGTGCTACAGTGATGGGGGAGGAAGCCCAGCTTCCCTGAATCCACCCAGATTTCAAAACCCCAATCATCAATAATCAGTCCCCTTTACCTGAGGGCTAATCCAAGGTCTGCTGCTCATCCCCAGCCCTCCTATGAAGGGGCAGGGGTGGCCAGCAGCAGGCTGGTGATACACCTAGACGCCAGCCCCGTTTTACAGGCACAGATTTGGGAGTGAGGGAAGAGGAAAAAAATGAAACCAGGCTCCTACAAATCTCAGACCTGCTAAAGAGTGAAGTTATGCCACAAAAATGGCCAGGTATGAAGCACAGACCCCCTTGCACTAAGAAGACAGGACTGTTTGACAAAGAAATCAATTATTTAGATATTTCTAAGTCGCAACCTCACCCAGGCCAACTCATGTCTCTTTCTGTACCCACTCTGGCCCAGCTGGTCTTTTCCCCACTGCTAGCCAGCCTCCACCCCTGCCTGGGAGCACCCACCCAAGTGGAGGCCTTTGCCCACCCACCACTGGTTTCCTCTTTGTACTTTGGCTAGTTGCAAATCCAAGCAGTAAGCTCTTGGAAGGCAGCTGAGTGTGGTGGAAAGAGCACTGAAATGGGCATTGGAGTGCTTGTGTTTTAAACACTGCATCCCTATAGGGCAGCCTGGGTCAGCAGCTTCCCCTACGTGGGCCTGCTTCCCTCAGCAGTGTGTGCATGCACGTGTGCATCATACATGCAAATTCTGGACCGGGCTCAGTGGTCTCGGATCAACTCCAAGTGCCTGCAGGGGGCAGTGAAGGAGTGGAGGCTTCACAGGCAGCAGAGCTGGGGTGTGTGTGCCTGCCCTCGCAGCAACATAGCACTGGCCAGTTCCTTAACCTTTCTCATCAGGAAAATGCTACCTTTCTGACCAGAGCTGTTTTGAGGGTTACGAGAAGATATGTGGTCTTGAAAGCCTATGTTTCTAGGTGGGAAAAACAATAAGGTTCACAAAATATTATGATCCCATATGTTTTAAAAGGTGTGTGTGTGTGTGTGTATAGTATATATGCATGCGTGTATACACTCATAAAGAAAGTCTAGAAATGTGCTGTCCAATACAGAAGCTATTAGCCACATGTGGATACTGAGCACTTATAACGTGGCTAGTCCGAACTGAGAAGTGCTTTAAGTGTAAAAGACACCAGATTTCAAAGACTTAGTACAAAGAACGTAAAATATTTCACTAATAATTTTTTATATTGATTATATGTTGAAAACAATAATATCTTGATTAGCTTGGGTTATATTATTTAAATTTACTTCACTTATCTTTACTTTTTTAAAACATGGCTACCAGAAAATTTAAAATTATATACTTGGCTTGCATTGTATTTCTATTAGGCAGCACTGGTCTAAAAGGATATGGAATCTTAGTATTTATGGTGGTTAGTGGGACAGATTATGAAGGGATTTGTTTTCTCTTTGCTAAAACATATTTGGACATTTTTCTACAATGAATTGGTGTTGCTTGAGTAAACTGAAAAGATTTCCCCACCAAAAGAAGTTAAAAGGCCTGAGACATAATAGTATTTCCCACCCCCTTTGGTAACCAAGAGTCAGAGAGCCTCCCCCTGCCTGTAGAGAGCCACTCCCCACCCGCTGCCACTGGCCCAGAGGCCACGCCTGAGAAACCACAAGGTCAGCACAGCTCTTTCCAGCAGGCTGCACGTGGCCTGACGGAGCTGAAGAGGAACATCTCTGGGGGAAGAGGGGCCAGGGCTCACCAGCAGGATCAGAAGTTCCAGGGCCTGGCCCACACCCACTCAGGGTGGCCAGGGGGGCAGAGCTGGAACCTCCAGGCTGGGCCACCAGGGCTTTGTACAGATTCATGTTGTCTGAAGATTTGTGTGAGTCCTCTTTCAGAAACAGTTTTCCAAGTGGGGTATGTATACTTCTGTGGTCTAGGAAAATGCAAAGCCAGATGATAAGTAAGGCAGGAACTCTGGAGTCAGTCTGCCATTGGCCAGAATCCCAACTACTTACTAACTACAGTCATGCGCCGCATAATGACATTTTGGTCAGTGACAGGCCAGAACTAAGAGAGTAGACAGAACTAAGATTAGTTCTATACAGCCTAGGTGTGTAGTAGGCTATACCATCCAGGTTTGTGTAAGTACACGCTAGGATGTTCACACAACATGGAAATCGCCTATCAACAACAACGCATTTCTCAGAACGTATCCCTGTCATTAAGCAACGCGTGACTGTACTGCGTAGCCTTGAGCAAACTACTGAACATCTCTGAGTTCTTGTTTTCTCATCTGTAAAATGAGGATCATAATTGTAGCTAGATCCCATAGGGCTGTTGTGAAAATGAACCAAGATAACAAATGAGATGCGTGTCGTAGCTCAGAAGTTTGATAATCATATGAGAAGTAGAGGGTCTGAGAAAGTCTGGCCTGGCTCCCTGGGGCATCTGTCCTCGACAAGGCAAGCTATCCATGAGGCAGATTCTAGGACACTCGACTAAGCCCATGGACATGATAAAGGCACACTGGCGACGGATGAGCAATGCATTCATGAGCACGGGATCCAATCCCTTCGTACAAGTTGTGAGAAATGAAGGTCAGGTCAGGAGAAATGAGAGAGTGGGGCTGAAATCAGAACTTGAATCCCCAGACTTTCAGCTCAGACAGCTTGCTCTGACCTCGCTCTGAAGACCTTACCTGAAGTAAAAAAGACACTGCAGTTCCTGACAAGAAGTCAGGAACAGAAAACTGTGCCACAGAGAGCCCATGTCAGGCCCATTCCCCACCCTCAGGCCCCACCATCCCTGCCCCAGTTCCTGCTGGTGCCCCCACGCTGTTCACCCTCACCCTCACTCCAACTCTACCCCGGGGCATGGAGCCTGTCCAGGGGAAGCTGGTCTAGGCAGGGAAATACCAACACTCCTCCTGGCTCTGGGGCCAAGAGAACCAGACTCAGGGGAAATCCCTGCCTGCCTCAGGCCACCCTTCTGATTAATGGGCACAATACAACTAATTCAGCTTCTGGACAGTGTGAGACGAGAGAAGGAACTAAGAAACAGCAATCAGAAAACTTCCTCTTTAAGTGGCCTAGTCTTGGGGGAAAACAGTAAGTTAGTTAAAAAATCAGCCCAAGTCACTATGCCATCATCCATTCCTTTCCATCTCTTTCCTGGACTCCCGCAGAAGTCTCCAAGGAGTCTCCCTGCTTCCAACCTGGCCTCTTCCTGCCCCCTACCCCAGTTCGTTCTCCACAGAACAGAGTAATCCTAAAGCAGAAATCACATCATGCCACCTCTGTCACTGCTTTCAGAACAGGATCCTAACTCCCTAAGCTGGCCTCCAAAGGCCTCTTCCTTCTGATTTTTTGAGCCCCTTGCCTCTCATTGGCACAGGCTTCTCCGTCTGCTCCTTGGAGAACTCTACTTACCACCTAGTACTTGCTATTCCTACAGGCTAGAATGCTCACCACCAGGCTCCTAATCAATCCCATCCTGGCTCACCCTTAGAGGCATTCCCTGACACCCTGATTGAAGCTGTCCCTAGTACACCCCCAACACTTCTCTATTACACTGCCTTACCGTGTTTCTTGCACAGCACTTACCACTGTCAGAAACTGCCATGTAGTATTAAAGATGGCAGCAAACTGACACTCCTCCATTGAAAGGCAGGGCCCATGTCCCCTTCCCTTCATTCTCGGCAGGATCTGTAACCTCTATCAACATTAATATGGTAAACGTGATGTTGTGCTGAGGCCCAGGACCTTAGAATACTGACAGCATCTACTTCCTGTCTCTTGGACACTCTGGGAGCCCTAAGACATCAGGTAGTAAGTCCTACTACTCTGAAACCACCATGCTGGACAGAGCACCTGAAGACACTCCAGTTCCAGCTCAACTCAGCATTCCAGCCATCCCTGCCAAGGTACCAAACATGGAAGTGAAGCTGTAGTGGGCCCTCCAGACAGGACACCTGCCACCTCTATCACTGCCATAATGAAAACAAGAATTGCCCGGCTGAGCCCTGTCCAAATCCTGACACATAAATCAGTGAAAACAGTTGTCTTTTTATGCTAAGTTTTGGGGTGATTTGTTAGGCAGCAATAGATAACCAGAACTACCTTGTTGGTTTACAGCATCTCCCCACTAGAATGTAAACTATGAGGCCCCTTCTGTCTTGTTTCCATCAGTATTCCCACGGTCTGACACTCAGTAGGTTACTCAAATAAATGTGTTAAACGAATGGTTTTCACTTTGGTGGCAGCCAACTTAGTTCCTTTTACACAAAAGATGGGCTCAAGCCCCAGTGCTTCTCTAGATAAGCCTGAGGACTCAGAGTACTCAGACAGTCTCCTGAGACAGGTCAGCTTCCCTTCCACTGAGCTGGCTGATACCTTGATCTTGGCCTCCACCAGACCTAGGTTCTATATCTCAAGGCCAGAGGGGGGTTCTCAGCAACCACCCAATCTAACCAGGTACAGGATGTCAGAATCTTCTCAATAACATTCCTGCTAAGAGATGGGCCACCATTGTTTGCACACTGCTGAGGGCACTCACAACCTTCTGGGGGAAGATCATCCTAGCTCAGCATTTCCCAGAAGCCTAGGACAGCATCCCCCATGCCTAGACAGAAGAATCCCACAGCCTTGGCCAAGCTCTCGGGGATGACACTCTGAAGCTGGTCCAATCAGGAGGGGGAAAGCAATCCCCATTAAATGACAACTGTCTCAACAAACTGCAGTCTTTGTGGGAAAGGAACTTGAAAGCTCTTCTGGCCCAACCACCTTCATTTAGGAAGCCCGAAGAGGTTCGGTAACTTGCCCAAGGTATCCTAGCAAGTGAGCCAAACAGCTGGGACTAGAAGGCTGGTCTTGTTTTCCTGCCCAGAGTTCTCTACCCTACCCTACAGGGCTCACACCAACAACTGTGTGAGGAGCAGGCCTGCCTCAGAGAAGCTCTCTCCAGTATGTGTTGCCCCCAGAAAGAATCCAATGCTCCAATGAGCCTTAGTTCCATTGCCCAAATAGCAGGACCATGATGCACAAGGCCTCTAGCTAGAATCTTTTCTCTTTCTACCCTCAGACATTACATTTGCCCTAGCTGCTCTTACACCTACAGGGTGTTAGAGCTGCAAGTGGCCTTAGAGATTGAGATCAAAGAATGGTATACCTGCTTCACAGATGGGAGGAGGAGGGTAAAAGCTCACTAGGGCCTAATAGAACCCAGTTTCCCTGGCAAGCCTATCCCTTAGCTCTCAGGCAGCTTTCTACTGCTGCTCTGGGGCCTCAGGTCACAATGCCCAGTGGTGTCCTGTCTCCCCATCACACCCACTCTCCCTCAAAGAGGCAGTCCCCTCTATGGACTGCTAATTCCTGTTCTAGGCCTAAAAGTCTTCCCCATCCTCTCCTCTCACTCTTCTCCCATAAGGATGCTCCTCAGCTTGTGGGCTAGATAGATTGTTGTCTTCTCTCCTTTGTATGATAAAACATAAGAAGTGCAGGCCGACAGGCCTCATGCTGGCATCCTCGTCTAAAGAGGGCTAAGTCCTGCCATTGGACAGCAGTCACAAAGGAACAGAGGCGCAGCGTGGCCAGGTCATCTCACTTTTTTTTTTCCATAACAGCTTTATTGATATAATTCACATATCACGCTATTCACCCATTTAAAGTATACAATTCAACGGGTTTTTTGGGAATATTCAGTGTCTGACTTTTTAAAGAGAAGCTGCAAATCTCCAGGCTTCCAGATAAGTTTTCTTGATTTTAAAATATAGGTGATTACTTTAAATTGTTTTGTTTTGTTTTTGTGTGTGTGTGTGCGTGAGGAAGATCAGCCCTGTGCTAACATCTGCCAATCCTCCTCTTTTTTTGCTGAGGAAGACTGGCCCTGGGCTAACATCCGTGCCCATCTTCCTCTACTTTATGTGGGACACCGCCACAGCATGGCTTGCCAAGCAGTGCGTCAGCGCGCGCCCAGGATCCGAACCTGCGAACCCCAGGCCACGGCAGCGGAGCGCGCTTAACCACTTGCGCCACTGGGCCACCCCTTTAGTTTTTAAATGCAAGGCCAATCAAAACATGGCAGTAGGCTAGATTGGGCCTGAAGAGGTAAGGTGCAGGAGGGCCCACTTGTGACTTCTGCCTTTTAGGATATAAGCCCCATGTGTCTTGTTAACCCCTGAATTCCAGGGCCTAACACCTAACAAGCAACCCAAAATTTCTGAATGAACAAATCTAGGAAGTGCTTTGCCAATTTGCAGCTTCAGAGCCCTACAGCAAATCACCATCCAAAGTGTTTAAATATTATCATTATGTTAGGAATTCAGTACCTCCAGTGGCAGCTGAATCCATTTGGGGGGACTGTTGAAAGTTACTATTCAACTGGAGCCAAATCCTACTGACCCTCCGCCTCCCACCTGCCATCACAGCTTCACCCACAGGGCCACATGAAGCAGGTCTATTCAAATGCTCTATTTCAGAACAACTAGCATTTCCACCCACCTCCAGCTTTGATTCTCTGGGCAAAATAATCCTAGCTCCTTCAACCATTCCCTCCTCACAGAAAGGTGCATGAGTCTGGGTGAGCAGCCTCCTGTGTGCTCTTGATTTCCTGTCTCCCTCCCGCATTCCCCAGAAGCAGCATCTAGCCTCCCACACCCAACCTTGCTCTTACTGTGTCCAAACTACCCCTACACTCAGCTCCACTTTGGGCATAAACCCAAACCAGGCTGTTCCATCCACATAATTGGTCTCCTTCATATCGCTGTTAATAGGTACACAGAACAGGAGAAACAGAGAGACCTGCGCTCTCCCAAACAAACCCAAAGCTGCAGAAAGACACCAAAGGTGGAGTGGGAGGGTTTCACGGCAACGCACCTGAGCCCCTCTCTCCCTGACTTCCTTCCGCTAGGGTACTGCCAAGTGTCACCATGTTGGGCTTCTCACCACAGCTACTTCTCCCAGCCTCCAGTGATTCTTTGAACTCCACCACGGAGCTGCATGACAGCCTAGGGTAGAGTCAGAAGAGCTGGCTCTAAGAGGTATGGGCTGCCTTCCTGTGTATGCTCAGGACGGAACAGGAGGGATCAAGGGGCAGAGGACTCAGGAAGACAGAGGAAGGCTGGCTTTAGCACCTGACCTCCACTAGCAAACTGAAGACTCAGGTCAAATTCCAGGCCTCAAAAGAGGCACTACCCCATTCTACTTCTTCTTCCAGAGGTGGAGTGAAAACAGAACCAGAGGGGGAGCCAAGAGACTTGGCTTCAAGTCTCAGCCTTGCTTTGACCTGACTGTGATCTTCAGCAACTCCTATTTCTTTTCTGGGCCTGAAGTACCTAACCTGTAAATGAGTTTAGATTCAGTGACCTCCGGGGTCCCTTCCAGCTCTCAACACTCCTTCCTCCCTAAAAAGAAGGAAAGGAAATCCAAGCCCCTGAGGGCACAGCAATGGGAACAGAGTTGACAACTGGGCATTGGGCTGGGCAAACCCGACTCTCCATAGCCCAGCATTCTCAGGAACTCACTACAGCAGCCTATCAATGGGCAAATGCAAACCCACTGTTCTCAGCACAGGTGTAAAAACAGCTTAATTCAGCTGAGGGGAGGTGGTTCTGATGGGAAGGAAATCTTGTGCACCTGGCTATCTGTGGAAAATCCAGCAGAGCCCAGCTGCAGTGGCTGGTGGCAGGCAGAGCCTAGAAGTCCTGCCACATGGGTATCTCCCCTGGTAGAGGTGGGGAATGTCACCTGGAAGCCTGTCCCCCTGCCTTTACTTCCAAGGTCTCCTCTTCCTGCCTAGCCAGCTGCAGCAGGGGCCAGCAGGCTGGTGGCTATAACCTCAAACATGAGCTCAGCCTACGCCAGTCCATCAGCGATTGCACTGCTTCTGGCAACTGAGATGCATTCCAGCTAATCTGGCCTTCTGAAAGATCAGAGAAATCCCATAAACCAGAGCCTCTCCCTACCCCTAAAGGATGACAGCTGGTAACTGCTCAAGACCTCCCCTTCAGGAACGACTTGGAAGTCTGCTCTCTTTTGTAATCTGGGAATCTTGCCCCAATGGATCAGATAGGAAACCCCAAACCATCTATTCTTAGAGGTTCTGCCACGTGGCCAGAGTAATCTTTCAAAAGGAAAAATCTGACCATGCCACTCCCTCACTTAAAATCTTCAATGGCTCCCCAGTGCCTTCCAGTTAAAATCAAAATTTACCTTTCGCGTCATCTACACTACAGCCACAGGGAATTACTCAGTTCCCTGAACCCCAGGGCCTATCCTAAACAAAGAATGAGCTCTCTTTCCAGGCCTTTTCTCAGGTAACTCCTACCCATCCCTCCCATTTCAGCTTAGCCACTGCCTGTTCCAGAAAGACTTCTCTGACTTAGATTGAATTAGGTGCCCCACTGCACTCCCCAAGAGTCTCATATTTTTCTCACACAGCACCTTCCATATTGGAACGTGTGCTCCTTGCCAACAGAAATTTTTATTATTTACTGTGGTATCCTCTATGCCAGACTCAAAATGTGCTGAAAGATGCTGTCAAAGCATGAAATTCATCCATTCATTCACTAATTAAATGTTCAGCGAGCTGCCTACTATGTGCCAGCCATGTTGTAGGTGCTGTGGATACAACAGTAGTCCAATACCAAAGTCCTGACCCAATGGTGATGAGTAGCTAGAAAGATGAAGCAGGGTAAGAGGGATGGGAATACAGAGTATGGGGTGCAGGCTTGCTATTTTATATAGGGTGGCCTGGGAAGGCCTCTCCATCACAGTGATATTTGAACAGGAACCTGAAGAAAGTGAGGGTGTGAGCCAAGTGGCTATCTGGGGAAGAGCATTCCAGAACAAAAGCCCTGAAGCAGGAGAGTGCACCAGGAAAAGCAAGGGCCAATGTTGTTGGAAGGGAAAAGTGAAAGATGAGGTCAGAGCCCGGGAGTAAGGGGTGGTACAGGGAGCCAGATCAAGCATCGTCTTAGAGGATACTAAGGACTCTGGATTTTACTCCGCTGGAAGAAGTCATGAGAGGATTTTCAGCAAGAGTGACAGGAGACCAGTCAGGAGGCTGCTGCAACAGTCTAGGTGAGAAGCAATGGTGTGTGGACCAGGCTAGAAACAAAGGAGGTGGTAAGACGCATTTAGCTTTGGACGAAGTTTTTAGGAACAAAAAGGATGTAGTGGTAAATCAGATGTAAGGTGACAGAGAAAGAGCAGTGGCAGGACGACCCCAAGGTTTTTAGTCTGGGCAATTAGAAAGATAGAGTTGCTTTTTAACCCCTCCTGCTTCTCACTTTCCTCATCTGTGAAGTGGGGATAAAAAGAACACCTGCTGAGCAGATTACACGGGCTAGAACAGGTAAGGCACCCAGTACACGGTAACTATGGCATCACTATTACTTATCTCGGGGTTATCAGGAGCTTCAGTAAGCTAGTGTACGTGAAAAGGAGAGCAAAAACTCTACAGAGCCCAGGGCGGCCCATTCATCCAGATGGCTCCTGGCCACTGTGGGATTTCAGCTCTTCTGAGAAGCTTGTAACTTCAATTTTTTTTTTTTTTTTTTAGATTTTTTGTTTATTCATTTTTTTCCCCCCAAAGCCCCAGTAGATAGTTGTATGTCATAGGTTCACATCCTTCTAGTTGCTGTACGTGGGACTCGGCCTCGCGTTGGACGGAGAAGTGGTGCCTTGGGGCGTGCCCGGGATCCGAACCCGGGCTGCCAGCACCAGAGCACGCGCACTTAACCGCTAAGCCACGGAGCCGGCCCCTGTAACTTCACTTTAAAGCAGGGAAGAGAAAAGTCTACCTCGAGTTGCTGGAATGTATGTCTGGAGGGTAAGGCAGTTACCCCAACAAGTCTGGAGGGTTATTAGAAAGCGCCCTGTAAACAAGGCCTCTCATGAAGGGGTCATCTGGGTTTACTAACAGTTCCTCAGACTGAGACGGGGAAGCCCCTCACCAAACATGACAGATGTATCCGGCTGGCTTTACAGAAGTCATCAATAAAGGCCCACACTCTTCACCCCCACACCTAGGGCTTTGCCAGTCTGAAGTCACAGCCAAAAGAAAGGTACCGTGGCAAGACTGTGGGAAAATCCCTCAGGGAGACACCCTAGGTTATCTGCCACAAGAAGACGGCCAGTGGGTCCTCATAACTATTACAAATAACGCTACCTGAAAACAAAGCTAACTCCTGATTAGCCATCTTCACTTAGGAAAGGCATGGATAACCCGTCAGAATGGGTAATTACTTCAAACTACATATTTGGCTTTGGAATGCACCTTCTGGAATATAAACCACTTATATCTGTGTGGGACATTTTAACTCATGAACTGAGCTACCCCATACTTGATATCAATTTGATCCTCAAAACCACCTCAGCACAGAGGTTAGTCCCATTCTGCGACTAAGAAAAACAGAGGTTAGGCAAGCTGTCTAAAGTCACAAAGTGAGAGAAGAGAGAAGTACTCTACTCATGCTCTGATTTAAATCCCATCACCTACTCCCTTTGCTCCTTCACCCCACTATTTCCTATACTTTCATTAGCCAGGTATCAAAACTTATTTCCTTTCATAAACCCCCACCAAGGCAAGGCTGTCCTCTCTCCTGGCTACTCCCTTGGGTCACTCTGGACCAGTCAGAGAGGTTTGTGAGCCTGGACTGAGGCACCTGTGAGCCCTCTCGAGGCCCCAACACCCTAATTACGGCTTTGAGCTTGTCTTGGATTTTGTAAACAGGGGCACTCCCATCTGCCAAGCTCTCCATTTTAGAGGTTTCTGTGGTTTCAGGCCCACTCCTCCTCCTCTCCCTACCCACCTCCCAAAGGGAGGGAATGGGTGCTGACTAACAGCTCTGAAATGCCTACTCTAGCCTAGGTTCCACTGCAGACAGGGGTGGGTCAGCCAAGAGATTCTGCTCCTCAGGAGGTTCAGGGTTCAAGACTGCTGAGACTACCCGCCACCCCCAAAGGCCTGGCACCATCTCCTAAGCAGCTCTCCTTACCCAGCAGGCACTCACTTCCCGTTCGTGTAAAACTCAAACTCCAGGCCCAGAAGGAGAAGAGGCAGGCGAGCTGAAGGTTCCCGGTGAAGGCCTCCCTCTCTCTCCCCTTCAGAGGGTGCCCTAATTGTGAGCTTTCTTTAGAAGAGGAGAAAGTGAGTTCAACTACAGGAAAACAGCTTTAAGCCCTCATTTATGGAGGCTCACCTAGCAGTTCTTAGCCAGAGGTGCACAACTTAAACAGTTACGGAGTTTAAAACACACAAAAAATAATCGATACCATTATCACCCCTGACAATTTCTTAATATAATCTAAACTGATCAGATTTCCTCCATCACCAAAACGTCTTCTTATAAATGCTTTGTTCAAATCAGGATCCAAACAAGATCCACACAATGCATTTGATTTCTGTCTCAATCTTTTTCATCTATAACAGTTCCCTTCTTAAAAAATGTCATTTACTGATAATTTGTCCTATATAATTTCTCACATTCAGAAACTGGATAACTGCTACCTCACGGTCAATCAATTTGTTCCTCTATCCCCACAGATCTAAGGTTCTGTTAGTTTGGGTTCAATTTTTATTGGGGGGGGGATTTTCACAGACAGTGCCAGGTACTTTCTATTACTGCACTGTGAGGCACAGACTGACTGGTTGCTCCACAACGTCTGATACACACCCCGAACGATCAGCCTAGGCTCCTGAAGCCAGAAGAGTCTCTCCAGCCCTCACAGAGCTCGGGTTCAAAACTGGAATTCTTAACCAGTATGGCAGATATAAACATACACATATAAAAAGCTCTGCTTTGGTTTCTCTTTCATGGGGAGGAGGTTTACTGAAAAAAGTGTTATTGATACCAAAAAAACTTAAGACATTTAGATCTAACCCAATTCCCTCATTTTACAGATGAAGAAAGAGAGACACAGAGAAAGGAGGGGGGGGTTGCTGGTGATTACAAAGCTGGTCACCAGCAGAATCAGAAGTGGAATGAACACTCCTAATAATGGTGATCATTACGAAAATTTTTAAATAGCAATATTAAATAGGTAGCACTTATTAGATGCTCTGTGCCTAGAACGATGCTAAGCGCTTTATAAACATTATCTTCTTTAATTCTCACGACCCTCTGAAATAGTAATTATCATTATTCTCATTTTGAGGATGAGGTTAACAGTGGCTGAGAGAGGCTGAGTAGTTCACCCAAGATCGCACAGCAAGTGAGATGCAAAGCTGGATACATACAAATATTGAACCATTACGTTGTACACGTGAAACTAATATAATGTTTTATGTCAATTAGACCTTAATTACAAAAAAAAAGCAGCAGCAGCAAAAGAAGACACAAAGCTGAGACTCAAAAGTGCAGACTACATGATTCCAGGGCAGCACTCTTCCACCTAGTCCACTCCTTGTCGCGGGGAAGGAAGCGGCCAGGGTCTGAAGTAGCTCAGATGCTATGAGGTCTTCACAGTGAAGCCTGATGCCCCTAATCCACACAGATGCCCCACCTAGTGCAACCCAGGGGAACCTGGGGAAGGGTCCAAACCTAGCAAGGACAGTAGAGAAGGAGAATGAAGGTTTATGCGGTGCCAGTTCAGTGGGGCGGAGGACCCCTGGGATTGCTATGGGTTAGCTGAGATTATAACCCTTATTTTTGTGCCATCAGTTAGCTGCACTTCAAAGGGACACATAAAAAAGTGATGCCCAGGGGCCAGGCCCATGGCTTAGCGGTTAAGTGCGTGCGCTCCGCTACTGGCGGCCCGGGTTCGGCTCCTGGGCGTGCACCGACGCACCACTTGTCTGGCCGTGCTGAGGCGGCATCCTACATATAGCAACTAGAGGGATGTGCAACTATGGTGTACAACTATCTACTGGGGCCTTGGGGAGAAAAGGGGATACAAAAGGAGGAGGATTGGCAATAGATATTAGCTCAGGGCCGGTCTTCCTCAGCAAAAAGAGGAGGATTGGCATGGATGTTAGCTCAGGGCTGATCTTCCTCGCAAAAAAAAAGTGATGCCCAGAACATAAACACTCAAGTCTCAGACCCTACCCCCAACTTTCTTTTGAAGAGAAATCAAGAAAAACACTACAGCACTGGTTAGTTTTCTTACTCCACAAAGTTAGAGGTGCTGCACAACCAACCCACCGATTCCTCCTGCTGGGGTGCGTGGAAGTTTGTGGCGATGATACCCTCAAGTCTCAACCTACTGCATGCACCAGCCACAGCACACTTTGAGTTCAGTGAGACCGGCCTTTCCCCCACAGCCCTGAGAGCACATGTGCACTCTCCCCAAAGGTAATCTGCACGAAAGGCAAATAAACAAAAACTTATTTTTAAAACATTCCAAAGCAAAAATAGCCAATTCTTTAGGTCACGAACCCTTAAGATCATCCATACTAAGCCCTTCACATCTGTGGATAACCAAAAGTCCATTTTTAAGGATATGGATCCTATATATTTCATGGAAAACTGATTTAATACCAGAAAAGGAAAGTACTGCATTCTCCAACCCCCTTGTTTCACAGGTGGAGAAAACGGAGACCCAGAAAAAGTCCCAGAAAGTCCCATAGTCTTAGTCTCCCAGACATGGTATAACAGCTACCACACGCCAGGCATTGGGCTACACGCTTTACACGTATTATTACAGTGAATACTCACAACAGCTCCATGAGGCAGATAAATCATAATTTAATCCCTATTATACAAATCGCGAAACTGAGGCACAGAATGGTTAAGTAACTTGCCCAAGGAGGCATACCTAGTAAGTGTTACTGCTGGCATTTGAACCTACACAGTTTTGACCCCAGAACCTTTGTTATATATTTCTTCTTTAAAGTAAGAGGTCCTGCCTCTCTCATACTTAGAGAGTTGTGTCCAGGATAAGGAGAAAATTTTTAACATTTTCAAAATATTCTCAGGGAGGGAAATACAAAAAGCTAAAATACAAATCCCAAGACTACAAAACTACAAATGTAAGATGTGGAAGCTTAAACCAGAATACCCACAAGAAAGAGGGGATACCGAAAACCATCTTTTATTACTAGTTACTGCATGTGTCCCTTAAAGAACTAAAACACTATCATCTGAGCCAGAAGGAGGGCTAAAAATAGGCATTTGCAACAAGCTTTGGAAAGCTTTTAGCTTGCTTATGAGGCACTCATTTCTGAAGACTCCCAAAAACATATGCATCACAGCACACAAAAAGTCCCAAGACCACACTGCCACTCCACTGGTGTCCCACTTAAACTTGTCCAAACTGCAAAAAAAAATCAGGGCTGGAAAAGCATCTTAGCAATCCATGCAGACTCCAAAGAAAGGGCCACCATCTAACCTTACCAGACAGACGATTCAATCACAAAATTCTCCCTCAAAAAGCATCCAAGCTCTAACAACAGGCTTAAACACAAAAGCCTCTAGATTAATTCAGAGTCTGTCAAAGATCATGCCACAGATTCAAAACCAATGAGTACACAAGACACTTTCTTGCCTTAAGATTCCAGAAAAACAAGAACAGCAAATCTACCCAACTCAGAATTTTGCTTTCGGCACTTAAAGCAATCTTAGCTTCTCCACTCAGAGGGAAAGGCGAGATGCCAGCCAAGCTGTCTACTTCCCAAGATCAATAACCCCAGTGATGCAACCTATCAAGGGCCCCTGAACTTGCCCAAAATACCAGCTCAGGCACCCAATACCACCTGATGTCATGGCTGATCTAAAACCCACAAGGCAGGTTCACCATTAGCTAAGCAGCAGCGGCACCAGGGTGAGTAGCCCCATTTAAACTTCTGAGGAGTGCCCTCTCCCGGGGATGATTACACCCCTTTTGAGTTTAAAGAGGGGTGAAGGACCAAAGCGTGTCTTAAAGCTGCCTTCCCTCCCTCTGTGGGTGGATCAGGAGGGATATGCAAGAAAATGGAGGTTTCAGCACTGCCCTTTGCATAAGGAAGGGAGAGGGGGGAAGAAGGGAGAGCAGAAGGAAGAGAACACGGTTTGAGGTACTATTAGTAAACCCGAAATGTCCCCTCCTCCAAATGAAGCAACCTTAAAAGAAATAAAAATTGCAACATGCCATTTTCAGAATTGGCTATTCTGGTTTCCCTCGGACTACCAGTGATTCTGCTTCCTTGAATGGGAAGGCATTAAGCTCCCCCTTCAACTTGCCCCATTTTGATGGTTTAAACCAGTCAGCCTCAACTAGCGACTGAAGAAGGGGAGGACTACTGAAAAAGCACTAGGGCTATGGCCACATGCCATCATTGTAGCTACAAGCCGGTTTTGATACTGGCCCACTTCAAAAAGACCCAAAACCGAAGAATCCAGACCTACTGGGCCTCTATGGGCCGGCCAAGGGACGAGCGAGGGCGCCGAGGGTCTAGTCTCGGCAATGGGAGGCCGAGACAAGCCTCCATATTCTGCACCCCCTCGCCCCCCACGCTGACACGGCTCCGCCGGGATTTCCTGCACCCCACCTCTCCCAAGGGACCGGGTCGAAAAGAACCAAGACGACGAGGACCGAGAGGGAGGGCTCGGGGAGCGCCGGCCGGCGGTCACATGCCGCTCCCCGCGCGGGGAGGCACCACGTTGTCCCGGCTGCGGAGGAATGCCGGGAAGAGGGCACGCGCACTCACACTCGCGCACACGCACAGCCCCGGCCGCGCCGCGCCGCCCGCCCGCACCCGCCTTCCACCCCCAGCGCCGCGGCGGGCGCCGAACGCAGAGGCCCAGCGGCCGCGAGCGGCCCGCGGCCCGGCGGCGCGGCGCATGGCGCCCAACTGTCACCCGCCCGCCCAGGCCGGCCACTCCCTCCCCCGCCGCCACACGCCCCTCGTGTCGCCGCATGCCCCCTCACCCGCCTCACATTTTCCGCCAACCCCCCAACTGGATCCCCCACACACTCGCCATCCGGTTCCCTCTCAAGGCGGAAGGTCCCCAGGATCGCGGAGGGAAACTACCGAATTCAATGACACGTTGGGTTTCCTCTTCTGCCCATTCTCCCCGTAACCGACCCCTCAACCCGTCGCCAATGGCGACTCTACCGCCAAATATCACCTACTAGAGAACAAAACTTGTTAACTTTTAAACCCTGCATCCGTGTGGTCGGTATGAACTCATCGCCGGGCGCGCTGCTGCCCATGACATATGCTCATTAAACGTTTACAACATGGGGACGATCACAAAGCTACCAAAACGGGGAGCGTGGGGCGGGGTGGGAAGAGGGGGCTTCCCGAGGAAGGTTTAGGCCAGAAACCGTCTCTCCCCCCGACACGCGGTGGGGGGAAGAGAGCCCTTTTCACCGAAACCAGCAGCCACCCTCTCCCGGTAGGGGCGGTAGGCCCGGACCACGCCGTTGCCCACTAACCGCTGCGGCCCAGGCGGCGGCCGTGGCCTCCCAGAGGCCGGGCCCTCCAGCAGGGGCAGGTTCCCGAGAGCGTCGGGGGGGAGGGCACAGCGACCCGAATGAGCCAGGAGGCAACAAAAAAATCCCGAGTCACCACAACCAGCGGCGGACCCCTGGGCCCTGGAGGCCGCTGGGGGAGGGGACACCCATGTCCCCGGAAGAGGCCCCCGCAACCAGGATAACAAGCAGGGAGACCCACCTGGAGGGGACTGTCCGTTCACGGTGGCCAGGACCGGCGGCAGCGCGTTCTTAGTCCACGGGTTCACCTTGGGCGGAGGGGCCTCCACGAAGTCTCGGCGCCCGGCGCCCGCGGCTCCGGCCGCTCCTCCGCCAGCGCCCGGCTCGCCGCCGCCCTCCTCCCCGTCGCTGACGGCCAGGCTCTCGGCGCCGGGCGGCTGCGGCGGCCGCGGGCTCTCGCGCTCCAGCTGCCCGATGCCCTCCTTGTGTGGCTTGACGCAGGGCGGCCGAGGTCTCCGGGCGCCGCCGTCCGGCTCCCCCCCTCCAACGTCGTTCGCCCCGGGCTCGCCCTTGCCCTCGGGCGGCGGCGGCGGCTTCTTCCTCACCAGCCCCCCGTGTTCTTCGGCCTGCAGGAGCGGGGCGCCCCCCGGCAGCAGCGGCTCCACCTGAGTGGCCATCTGCGCGCCCGCCCCCCCGGAGAAGCCGGGCGCGCCCGAGGCTGCCTCCCCCGCCTCGAACTTGGCTCTCAGAGCGCCCGCGACGCCTTCCTCCGGGGCGCTGGGGCCCAGTCCCTGCGGAGAACGGTCGGGGTTCACGCTAGGCGCGGCCCCGCTCTCGGTCGGATGCAGCCGCCGTAAATCCGAGGCCCGCTGGCGGGGCGGGGGGGGGAGGAAGGCCCCCCACTCTGCGGTCCAGGCCTCCTCGGCGCGCGTCCCCCCCCGCCCGTTCCTCGCAAGGCGCCCCCACCCCGAGCCTGGCAGGCTTCTCGTCCCGTCCCTCCCGCCCCCCCGCCCCGGGGGCGGCCCGGGCTTCCCGGCTCGGGGGCTGCAGCAATATGGATGGACGGGGGAGCGGCGCGGCGAGCCGAGCAGACCACGCGATCCGCGGCAGGCGGCGGGCGGGCGCGCGCCTCGCGACGCGGCGGGCGAGGGGAGGGGACGGCGCCGCGGGGGCGCGCCCGCTGGTCGGCCCCTGGCGACGGGCGGGCGGGCGAAGGCGGCGGGAGCGCGCGCGCATGGTCTCGCGGTCCCGCCCCTCGCCCCGCCCCTCGCCTCCGATTCCTCGGAGCATCTCCCGGGCTGGGGGGTGAGGGGTGCTCAGACCGGACGGGGGCGAGCACGTGCCTGATGCAATTCGGGAGGCGGGGGCGATGAGGGGGGCATGAGAGATGGGGGGGTAAAGAGGGGGAGGTGTCTTAAAGGGCCAGCGCGTGAGAGCGGTCGCAGGTGGAGCACATGGGAACGAGCCACGCGGCCGGCCGGGCCTGCTCGCGCTCTTGAGGTTGGGTGAGCCAGATTCGGGAGAAGGAGCCATTAATGCCACCCCCCATATACAGGATGATGGAGGGGGTGCCCATCCACCCCAAGGACGCGCCGACGCCACCAGCTCCCTGGCGCCCTGCGGGCCTGGCCCCTCCAGGCCCCGCCCGGGTGACCTTGGGCGAGCCGCCCTCACCTCCGCGGGTTGTGCTCGGCTCCTCCCCGCCGGCCCCGGCCCGCACACTGACCGGAGATGTGTTCGACGCCCGGCCCGGAAGTTGGGCCCTTAACCCTTAGGGGCAGCGGGCTCCTAGGAAGTGGGTACGGAATTACCAACAGCCCCCAATCCGGCCAAGCCCCCCGAAACCGAGTGTTTATGGGCAGGAAATATCTTTTCTTACAAGTGGATTTCGTTTTTTCTGAAGAGTTGCTTTGGGCAGAGTTGAACCAACACCGGATTGGGACTCCGGATATCTCAGATTTTATCCTGGCCCTGGCCCTGCCCCTTACGCACTCTGCAGCCGTGGCTTCCTCAATGGGCCTCAGTTTCCCTATTGTAAAATGAAGGAGTGGTGTATGACAGTGATTTCAAACTTTAGTGCAGATTCAGTTCAATAAATATTTACTGACCACGGGGGCCTGCAGGGTTCTAGGAAGCAGGGCGAGGGGGTGGGATTTGGCAATAAACCAGGTTAACAAGGTCCCTGTCCTCATGAAATTTACATTCTAAGATGGAGAAAGAGACAATAAACTAAGTGATAAGCAAGTGTTTGTCTAGTATCTAGGAAGACAGTAAGTACTACAGTAATAGGTTAGACTAGATCAGCTACTTTAGTTTGAATGAGGGAAAACCTTGAGCACAGATTCCAAAGCATTTGGAATCAGGCACTTCTGGGACTGGACCCAGAAATCTGCATGTCTAACAAGCCCCCTGGGTGCTTACCCACCAGGTGGTCCCACACTGCACTTGGAGAAGTCCTAGCCTCTGACTGGCTGTGATCCCACCTGCTCAAGACATAACAGCCTGGAATGTTGTCCATCTCCAGAGCAAGGATTAGAACACACGACCTGCTGGATAGAGGAGAGGACTTACTGGAAAGCCTCTTGAAACTGCCCTACAGGGCAAGGCTGGTTGTAGGGTTGTCATAACCAGGACTACTGGGGAGAGGTGCTGGTGGGGACAGCCAGGCAATCTGATGTCTAGTCCCAACATTTCTGTATCTTGTAAGTCAGCCTCCGCACCTGGCCAGCTCTGCACACTTCCCTGGGCCCCCTTTCCTAGTGCAAAAATGGGGGTAAATTATGCCTGACTTGCTTCTACCCTTCCAGCTTTTGTGGAGTCAGGTGAGACAATGTTAGTCAAAGTCGTGTGTAAATTACAGAGGCTGAGGCCAGTGCTTCAAAAGAGGTACGAAGGAAGGTAATGACTAAGGGGATCTCAATGGATTTAAGCAGGATTCTTCATAATTGTGTTATATACACTCCTAATCAGATGGTAAATTATTGTACCTTGCCACTGGAATGCACTATTTTTTATTACATATATTGATAAATATTTCCTGGAGAGATTATTCACACTGGACCTTCTCTGAACTTTGTTAATAGGGGACATAATGGTCATTGTTGGTCATTCTTTTCTGTATTCCTGTAATTGAAGGTAGAAGGCAGAGGTGCCCCCATACAACTTGTGAGGGGACCAGGGCTCTGCGTGGACATGTAACTGGTTCACCCTACCCAGCAGTCTGAGCTGAACAAGCACCACCAGGCCCTGCTGATGGAGGCTGGAGGAGCACTGGGATCTGCACACCCTGGTCCTGCCCTGCCCTGCCCCAGAGAGGGGCTCCTAAACACCAGTGTGCCATTTTACAGATGGGCAAACTGGGGCCAGAGAAGGTAAGAGACCTGCATAAGACCTGAGGCTGTTAGAGCTGGAAAAAGGAATCTTAATGATTATTCAAGCTCCTTGTTTTGCAGATGAGGACAGTGAGGTTCAGAGAAGTGAAGTTACTTAATCACGGTCACACAGCTTCTTCAAGGCAGAGCCAGGTCTCATACTCGAATCTCCTGATCCCAAATCCAGTTGCTTTTTCTACATAAAACAATGGAACTTGGATTTGGATTCAGGTTTGTTTCATTCCTGACCCACTATGGCATTCCATATGCATGTGTTCAGTTCTAAATATTAATAATGACCAAATAGTTAAGCTTAGCTACTTTTATTGAGTAGCTACTATATGCTAGGTTTTGTGAGAAATACTTGACATTTACTATCTCATTTAATCCTCAAAATAACCCAATGAGATAGGTATTAATTCTTTCCGCAAATATCTGTTGAGTCCCTGCCATGTGCGAGGTACCAGGCTAGGCCCTGAGCTGTTATTATCATGAATTACAAAGGAAAGCAATTGAAGTTCAGAAAAGAAAGTGAGGTGGGTGCTTGGGGTCACAGGCAGCCCCTAACTGTCAGAGTGGGCCTTTTCAGAGCAGTCTAACTCTCTAGACCTTGTTCTTACCCACCACACCATACTGTAAGGCCTACCTCTCTTCCCTCCATTGCCATATCCACAAGTATTTATGGAGAACCCATCAAATACACAGGCCTAGGGAAGATACTAAAAAAGTTGAATCCAGTCTCTCCAAAAGGTAAACTCTAATTGGGGAGACCAAGTAATTAAGCCATAGGTGACCTCAGGCCAAAAAAAGAGGTAAGACAAGATAGGCTTTAGGCAAAAAGAGACAAGGATCAGACTAACTTGCACTGTGCCCAGGGCTTCAACACATCATGTGCTTAAAACTCGAAGACACATAGAGTGAGAAAATCAAACTTAAAAAATAAAAATTATAATGTGGGTCCAAATACCTATTTGTAATTAATTATGTGCTTGTTTGCTCCTGGTGCTCACAACTTCCTAAAGAGAGACAGAGGAGGCCAAATAAGGAACTAGAGAGCCAGGAGACCTGGTTTATAATGGGGGTGCCATCTCTGGCTTTGCTGAAAGACTTTGGGCAGCCTCCTTCTTGGGCTTCCATTTCATCATTCACAAAATGGGAAGCATAATACCTGCCCACCTAACTTATGAGTGTGAAGAAAGATACAATCTCCATGAAACTATTCTTTCTGGGGGGCATAGGTAAAAGGGGGGGATGGTCCCTTGAGTTATCTGTGCTTATTAGGAAGGTAAGTGTAACACACTTGGTTGTGCAGTTTTATTCCTCTTTGAGTTTGATTTTCCAAAGGACTGTGTTTCTGGAAGAATGTGGGCTGTATCACTTATCTTCCTCTGATATCAGGGGCTCCCGGGCGTGGTGAGGCCTCTTTATACTGACATGGAGGAGTGGACAGAGTTAGCAAGGGAGGGGCCTTGGCCAAAACAAACAGTGCCAGCTGGGGAGTGTTTTTCCAAACCCTGATGACTCTCGGGCCTTCTGGCACATGCCAAGAAATTTCCTTCACTTCACGGGAGGAGGCTCAGCCTCCATCTCCTCTTGTGAAGTAGATGCAAACAATAGTTAACGTGTAAGGGGTTGGGGGTAAGGAGTAGGATAGGGTACTGACTGTCCTCATAATACCTGGTTAAGTCCCAGGGCAACCCTTTTCTGTAAGCATGATTATCCCCATTTTACAGATGAGGAAGTAGGCTCAGAGGCAGCCCAAGCCGCCCCAGGGGGTTGATAAAAGAGAAGGATGGATTTGCAAGGAAGAAGGTCTGATAGAGAATTAACACATTCACCACTCTGAGTTAGACAGGCACCATCGCAGCCTCTTCCTCCTCCATTCTACGTATGCAGCCTCTTCCCCTAGCCCCACTACCCTCCCTGGCCTTCCTGCACTTCTCAAATCTGTCTCACAGTGGGCTTCCCCACCAATTGTTCCCCTCCCTGCGACAAAGCCTACCGAAGCCTACAGCATTGCCTGAGCCAGCTCTCTGACTCTTTGATGGACTTTGATGGGCCCTATCTCTGCTTAAAATCTCTACATTCACACCCCTTCCTGTCCTGCTGCCTTCCAGCCCACACTCCAGCAACAGTGGATCACTCACCGTTTCTTACATTTGATAGATATTTATTAAACAACTTACAGTGTGCCAGGCACTGCCCAGGCCCTGGACATGGAGAGGTGAGCAAGACATACATCTTCCTCGCCTTCAGGAAGCTCCCTGTCTAATCTGCCCTTGACCCCATGTTTTCCTGCCTCAACTCATGTTATTTCTCTCCCTGTGACATAGCTGTTCATAGTGACGTCCTGAGTGTGAATCCCAGCTCAACCATCTAGTGACTTTGGGCAAACATTTAACCTCTCTCTAAGCCTCCGTTTCCCCATCTGTAAATTGAGGATAGTAATACTACTTATCTCCAGAGAGCTTCAGTGAGCCTTAAATGAGATAATGTATGTAATTTAATAGCACAATGCCTGGTACATAGTATGTGCTGAGTAAATATTACCTTTCATTACTTTATGATTGCCAATAATGCCTTTCCATTTCCCCTTGTCCAGAATTCTACTTGTCCTTAAAGGCTCAGCACAAAGTGACAGCTTCTTCACAAAATCTTGATTAATCTCCACAGCTAGAGTAGTTTTCTCCCCACTCTTAACTCCTAATGGCAATATTCCTAAAGCGTATAGTATTTTTTACTTTCTTTCTACTCTCAGTTGTGGTTACTTATGGGTATGCCTTATCTTCTATCTAGATTATAATGTGTTTCTTGAAGGCAGGGACTGTACCCCATCCTTCTTAGTGTCCCCTGTAGTAATCATCACTGATTCCTTGTACACAGCAGGCCTTCAGTCTGTTTTCCTGACAAAGGAATGAATGAATGAATGAATGCAGGATTACACCTGATCCCGTCAATGTTTTGGTAACTAGAGCAACACTGTCAAGGGTCAAGTGCTAAATTTTATATATTTATATTTATAAAAGATATATTTTATATATTATATATGTATATAATATGTGATGTATATAATAGATGATAAATAATGTATATAATATATTATAATAAATTTATATACACAAATTATATATATATACTTTTAAATGATAAAATATAAAAACGAAGTGTGCTAACTTTAGCAAACAGAAAAACTTTTTAAGTCTAGCAAAGCAAAACTTACATATAAGCCCACAACCCAGAGGCAATCACTGGCAACATCTTGGTGCATTTTCTTCTAGTCTTTTTTCTCTGTATATTTTACATAATTGAGATCCTGTTGCACATTCAGCAGTTTTATTTTTTGCTTTTTCCCCACCCTTAACTCTGTATTATGAGCGATGTCTCCACATCATGTCAAATCCCCTCCTTGCAGTCACAGTGTCATCTATTGAGCACGTATGGTATGCCTCATCTCACAGCAGCCCACCTTCTATGTGTATTACACTGCATTTCCCAAAGGGCTTTCATGGAACCAGGACAGACATGATTGTCCCCAGTTGACAGCTAAAGAACTGAGCCCCACAGAAGTTCAGTGACTTGCTCCAGGATGGCAGGGCAGCAGAATCAAGATCAGAACCCTAGGTCTCACCCCTTCCGTTCCAGACCCCTATACCACACCACAAGAGACACAGAAAACACACACACAGAATGCAACTCCCCCCCACCCGCCCCCACTTAGACAGACACAGGTAACCACGTTTAAACATTCCAGGGTCAAGAAACATCCAAGTTCATGGAGACAAGTGCAAATCAGCAGCCACAGTGAAGGCAGGAGGCAGTTTTCCTGGCAACGTGACCATAACTAGCCACAAGCACTGAGCTCCAGGACAGAAGGGCCCTGACCTAGGGACTGGGATGGAAACATAAAGAGCGAGACGTGTTCTCTGTCCTGGGGAACAAAACTCCCTACACCAGCACGCTGTTCTCGTCACAGGCCACTCGCCTGTCCTTTACCTATGGCGCAGAAAAAAGGGCAAAGGGTTTGGGGTCAAAAGAGTTAGGTTCAAGCTCAGATTTGCCCACTTCCTAGCTTTGTGACATCAGGCAAGCTACTTCACTTCTCTGAGCTTCAGTGTTTCCATCTATAAAATACAGGAAAGGGAAATACTTGCGTGATAAAATTCATTAAGCCTTTGAGAACATTAAATGAACCAGTATTTGTGAAAGGGTTTTATAGTCCCAGTGCTGCCTCCCACCAGCTCTGTAACCTTGGGCAAGTTCCTTCGTCCCTCTCTGCCTCGGTTTTCTCATCTGTACAATCGAGATGATAACAGCACCTACCTCTTAGGGTTATTGTGAAGAGTAAGTGAGTTGATACATGTGAAGCGTTTAGAACAGTGCCTGACAAACAGTAAGTGCTGAATAAATGTCCACTCTTATTATAAAGTGGGTAGTGATTGTTGGCATAGAGTCAAGAGAAACATTCTTCAAATCCCACGAAGGAAACAGAACGAGTGTTACCCTAATGTATAGATGAGGAAACTGAGGCTCAGAAAGATGAGGTGTTTATCAGGAGTCTCAATGCTAACTGGTGGCAGGTCCAGGACTTCTAAAGATTCCAAATGCAATAATGCCTTCTCCCTCGAAATCATATTCTAGCTGTTGCAAACTGGCAGCCCTCTGGCCAATTTCAGCCCACAGGCATGTTTTATTTGGCCCACACAGTATTTTTTTTTAATTGAACTTAACTGTGATTAGATGGACCCAGCACACCCCTCCTCTGGTGAGCCCCAGGCCCCACCCCTCCTCTGGTGTTTGTTACTCCCAGCCAACTACCCTCATTTAGATTCCTGCACAGGCTGATGCCATGTCAGTCACTAAACACATGATACAGACAAGTTCAGGAGACTAAAGGGGAGGCAGAGAGGAGCACAGGCCAGAGGGACAGGGAAGAGGTAGTCAGGGAAGCCTTCCTGGAGGTGGCTGTACTTGAGTTAGGATGTAACATTGGGGAGTGGGATTTGTCCAGATTCAAAGGAAGGGCAGGGAGTAGGGCAGATTGCTTTAGCATTTGGTGACCTTCAGGGATGTTGACGAGTTTCCCTGCCAAGGCTTCCCCAGGCCTCTTCCTTGGTGAGGAGAGGAGAGGAAAGACAGGAGCTACCCTTTATCTCAGATAAAGGGCCAGAAGATCCAGTCAACAGGCATTGTCAGTGTTTGTTGATTAATTGATCTGTGTCATCATCCCTGAGGACTCAGCACTGTGCGAGGCACCTAGAGGGAGACGTGATCACATGAGCCCAAGTGTGAGCAATGGCCTCTGCCTTCAAAGATAACAATAGCAAGAATAATAATGAGATAATGGCAGGGGCTGTGGACAGGGGATTTGTTCTCAGGGTGGCACTTCCCAAGGAGTATTCCCCAGAATGTGAATAGATAGTCCATCAAGATGGATTGCATCCTCTAATCATTTGGGGAAACTGGGTTAAGCAATGTTAAGTGAGTGTTTTGCTGTAGGAGGTCTCAGGGCCTTTACCATTCATGGTGAATCTCTAAGAAGGAGGTAGTGATTGCAGCATTCCCCAAACTCATGTGATATAGGGCAAATCTGAGACTGGTATTCCGTGGAACCCCCTTTGAGAAACACTGACTCAGGTGTGCCAAGGCGCCTCCCTTTTGCTGGGGCTATACCAGATGGGCGGGATGTAGGAAGAGGTCTGCCTTCCAGTTCTGGCTCTACTGCTACTTCCTATGGAACATAGAAAATTCTCTCTTCTTCTCTGGACTTCAGTTTTCCCATTTTTAAAAGAGTCTGCATGTTCTGCAAGTTTCTTCCCATCCTAGCAGTCTTGATAACAGTTTTTAACGTTTCATACCTCTGTGGCAAAGAGGATGAGTGCTGGTAACAGGAATGGAGTGGGGAAAGGCTGTGGCAAGCTGATGAGGCTGCCTGACTGCCTGTCCCAGCAACAGGCACTGGATCAGAGAGGTTTGCCAATTCCCATGGAGTCCCACAGCACTTGAGTCTCTAGATCTGTGACACATGGTAGGAAGAGGGAACATCAAATAATGTTAGTGGCCTAATTCCCTAATGTGGGTAAAGTGCACAGAGATCACTGATAAAGACAAGGAATAGCTGGGCTCGTTTTGTGTGGGTGGCACTGCCTGGTATGTTTTCTACAAGCCCCTAAGGTGATAGGGCTCCCAGGGAGCCCATCACCCGGGAAAAGCAGGAATGTTACAGCAGGTCTGCCACTCTCCTGCAAAAAACCCTCCAATAACTTCGTGTTGCAAGGAGAATAAACTCCAGACCTCCTCTCCCCTCCGCCCACAGGACGACCTGTGCTCCAGACTCCATCCACTTCCGACGTCCCCTCTCTGCTCCTCTCCCCTGTCCTCGTCATGTGCCAGCTCCTCAAACACATGGAGCTCATCCCAGCCTGGGGGCTCTAGGGCACAGAGTTCCCACCACCTGGAACACATCCCCCCAACACACACACACACACACACACACACACACACCATACACTTTTCCTCCTTCAAGCCTCAGCTTAAATGGCCCCTTCTCAGAGAGACCTCCCTTGACCAACTTGGCTGGAGTACTCCATGTTCTTTGTAGCACAGATCACAATCTCTGATTTTACATGTTTACCTGCTTTTTGCCCATTTCCTCTACTAATGTATAAACTCTGTGAGACTGGAACTTGTGGCTATTTTGTTCACCCTTAGTATTCCCAGTCCCAAGCACAGTGCTTGGCACAGGAGGCACTTAATATTTTCTTGAATAAATGCTGTGTAGCCTCTGGCAATTTGCTTCCCCTCTCTGGGCCTCTGTAGCCCCACATGTGAAGTGCAGTGGTTGGATGAGGTGCTGCTGAGAGCACTTGGCACTCTGACTGTGGTTCTGTGACTAACATCTGGGCCTCAGGCTGGGGAGTGAGCCTGGCGTGTTGCATCTCCACAGCACTGCACACTGTGCACTGATTTAATCACACAGCACACATCCTGTAATTTAGCGTTCTGCTGTCCCTCCCTTCCAGTCCCTGGGCTGAGGACCACACTGTCAGATTTCCAGGATGATCCACGCACAGCCACCTGTTCTCCCAGCTCACTGATCCAGTGCCCACGAGGAGAGGATGGTTAGCAGGCAGGACGGGCTACAAAAGGATGTTCAGTCTGGAAGCCCAGGGGCTGCGAGGACTTGTCACTGTTCTGAACTGAAAGACTGGAATCTTTGAGAGATTTCACCAACTCCTATAATCTCTGGTTAGAAGGAACCAAGGATGCTTGGTCCGGACCTCTGTCTTAAGCCTAGCTGCCCTCTAAACGTTGTTCGGTAGTGATCATCATCACCTTGACTTCATTTGAAGTGTGCAGAATGGGGCCTCAACCGCCTCTCAGGGCTGCTCATCTCGCCAATGATCGGCTTTGTTTAGGAAGTTCTTTAATCAGCAGCATATAGCGAAGGGCCTGGGTGGAATCCCAGCTCTGCAACCTACTTGCTGTGTGAGCTTGAGCAAGCTGTGAACGCTCTCTGTGCCTCCATTTCCTTTTCCATAAAACAGGGAGAACCCTTGTTGGGCTGTTGGGAGAATTACAAGAGTTAATACCTAGTGGGAGGGCAGTAAATGCCTGTTACTGTTAGCTGCTACCTATGAGTGTTCTTATTATTATTGTTTTTAGATCTTCTTGGACTCTGTTCTCTAGGTGAGCTGGTTGGTTTGCAAAAGAGACAGTGGGGCTCAGCCCAAAGACACAGGGCTGAGAATTCAGAGGGGTGGGCTCACTGGGAGTTGAGAATATTCATGTCATCTTTCCAGGCCTCAGGACCCTCGCCTGAAAAAAGGAGAGAGAATGACCCCTGTCCCGCTTCCCGCCATAGAGCTGATGTGTAGACCAAATGAGAAACGGACAAGGAGGCCTTAAAAAGGAGAAAAGGCTACAAAATTGTGAGGGATTCATCTTATTCTGTTGAGGAAGCCCTTTCCTCTTTTAACAACGCACATTAGCTTCCAAACAGCAAAACAGCTAAACTCAACCTATTTGGCAAGCACTGTGTTTTTGGTACTTGTAGTGAATTTGAAGCTAATCCCTTCTGAATTTTCTTTCATTAATGTACCGGAATAAACAAATTTGAGAAGTGTTTATTTACAAGCATTTGGTACATTCCTACAGGATGCAGGGCTTGGTTTGGCTGATTTCTGCCATCTTTGTTTATTGTTAAAATTATTGATTATTTCTTCAGTTTCTCCTCTTCGGGAGTTTGACTGGAAGGATCCAGGTGAGGTGCATTCGCTTTGCAAATGTCCACAGGACACAGTAGCTCTGCATACTTTCGGGAAGTCTTGTGTGACCTTTGCTCAGTACTTGTCATGTCGTGTGGACCCACAGCTGGAGGAGCTCCTGGAGTTACCCTTCTCATTGTACAGACCAGAAACCCGGGCCCAGAGAGGGGACGGCACTTGCCCAAATCATGCAGCTGGTTAATGGCAGAGGCTTGACTAGGTAACCGGGTCTCTTGAGTCCAGACTCCATACTCTTGCCAGCAGGTCTATGGAATCTTGCAGTTTCTCTAAATTAGCTATTGTGTATCAAAATCTTGTAGTTCACAGGGGTTTACGTTTGTCAAAACTCATTGAACTGCACACTTAAAATCTGTACAGCACATTGTTTAAAGTTTAACTCAATTAAAAAATGATAAAACGGTATGGCAGAGTCCTATTTCATGAGGGGGTCAGCGTCTAAGGTCGGCATTTAGGACAAAAATAAGGTATATTCTAAAGGGCTCAGGAAAAGCTCTCAGGAAGGCAGCACATTGGAGCCAGCATAGTCTCTCAGACAGTGTTTCTTCGGGTGTTGTAACAGCCCCGTTTCTTCAGAGGGTCCAGATTAGATGCTGGCTGGCGGGTAGGGGTCAGCTTATGAGAAAAAGAATGTATCTCCACAATAGGGGGATATTGCACATGTGGGAACTAAGACTGCTAAGAGAATGGCGGCTTGTAGTATCACACCACACACACACACACACACACACACACACAGAGCTCCCTGAGCAGGTTCCTGGAACAGGTTAACTGAGGGCCTGGAGCTGGAGACAAGAATCTGCGAGTTCCTGGGACCCAGCATGTGAGTGAATCAGGGGAATTTCATGGCCTCTGAGGGGGAGGGCTGAGGGGAAGGAGGTCAGAGCAGAGCCGGAAAGCTGGAACAATGGAGAACACCTCATTCAAGAAGAGAACCAGGGAAGGGAGAAGAGATAAAAACCTGGAGGAGATCAAAGACAGAGACGTTTGGAGTTAGCTTGCTTTTTGAGAATGAAGCAGCAAGTACCAAGGGTTGACCTACTAATAATTGTCCTTTGGTAAGTAAACACCCCAAAATTTGGAGTGATGGTGGTGGGGGGGACGCTAATCCACAAAGCAGAATATGTTTACTGAGATTAAATTTGATAACTTTCAGAACAGTTTGTTAGTCATTTATATGTAAAAAGGAAGATTCCATGCTTCTTGGTATCAAAAGTGTTTGTTCTTTTGAGGATTTTAAACACTCCCCCTAGAACTGTGTTAAAACAATACCTTTGTTCACCTCACACCTGTTAGGATTGGCTGCTATCAAAAAAAAACAAGAAAAAAAGAAAGAAAAGAAAAGAACAAGTGTTGGCAAGGGTGTGGAGAAATTGGAACTCTTGTACACTGTTGGTGGGAATGTAAAATGGTGCAACTGCTATGGAAAACAGTATGTCGCTTCCTCAAAAAATTAAAAATAGAACTACCATATGATCCAGCAATCCCACTTCTGGGTATATATCCAAAGGAATTGAAAGCAGGGTCTTGAAGAGATATTAGCACTCCCATGTTCACAGCAGCAATATTCACAATAGCCAAGAGGTAGAAACAACCCAGATGTCCATCAATGGATGAATGCATAAACAAATGTGGTCTATACACGCAATAGAATATTATTCAGCTTTAGAAAGGAAGGAAATTCTGCCACATGCTACAACATGGATGAACCTTGAGGACATTATGCTAAGACAAATAAGCCAGTCATAAAACAATAGATACTGCATGATGCTACTTATATGAGGTATATAAAGTAGTCAAATTCATAGAAACAGAAAGTAGATGGTGGTGCCAGGGGCTGGAGGAAGGGGGAAAGGGGGAGTTGTTTAATGAGTATAAAACTTCAGATTTGCAAGATGAAAAAGTTCAGTTTACAGCAACATCAATATACTTAACACTACTGAACTGCACACTTAAAAATGGTAAATTTTATGTTAGATGTCTTTTATTACAACAACAAAAAAGAACAAACAAAAAAAAACCAATACATTTTCCTGTAGACTTCCCTTCACTCCTTGAAAAACAGACTGTCCAGGATGATCCTATTTTTGTCAAATGTCCTTTTCTGTTCTAATATATATACATTATTATCATTAGGACATACACCGAAAGATAAGCAGTGGTTATTTCTGAGTACTGATTTTGTTCTTTTTGCCAATCTGTATTTTCCAACTTTTTTAAAGGAGTATTTTGTTACTTACTAAAACAACAACAAAAACTTCACCATTTCAGCCCCTGTGTTGATGTCTATAAAATTTACATACGTTGAATTCTTATTTTTGAGGTTTTATTTTATTTGTAATTAGAAATCACTGCTGGGGCCGGCCCCGTGGCTTAGCGGTTGAGTGCGCGTGCTCTGCTACTGGCGGCCTGGGTTCGGATCCCGGGTGCACACCGACGCACCGCTTCTCCAGCCATGCTGAGGCCGCGTCCCACATACAGCAACTAGAAGGTTGTGCAACTATGACATACAGCTATCTGCTGGGGCTTTGGGGGAAAAAAAAAGGAGGAGGATTGGCAATAGATGTTAGCTCAGAGCCGGTCTTCCTCAGCAAAAAGAGGAGGATTAGCATGGATGTTAGCTCAGGGCTGATCTTCCTCACACACACACACACACGCACACACAAAAGAAAAAGAAATCACTGCTAATAAGTAATTTTAAGATAATAATATTTCCTATGTAGGGCAAGCTTAACCTGTGCCAGACACTCGTCCTTTTCATGAATTATCTCATACAATAACCCTTTGAAGTAGGTACTATTATTAAACCTATTCTGCAGATGAGAAAACAGAGGTTGAGTAATGGGTGCAAACTCATTTAAAAATGTCAGAGCTATGTTCAAACTCACAGCAGTCTGATTCCAAAGCCTGTGTTATTGATAGCCTGGCTATTCTGCTAGACTCACATGACATACTTACCTGTCATCCTGTTCGTGGATCCCTTCAGCAGCCACGAACATAGAATTTATGTTACTTAAATTGTTCAAATAGCACCCCTACCACTCTCCTGATGGCTGTAGCATATTTGTTTCAAAGATAGGACAAAGGTCAATCTCCCTCCAGAAATCCCAAGCCACATAACATTCTAGGTGGGTACAGGCAGAGCTAATGAATAAGTCAATCCTGGGGACTCTAGTGGCCTGGGGTCATGGGACTGTACCCAGGACATTCACCCTCTTCATCTATATACTAACTTCACTGCCCACTACAACCAACCAGGACACACACCCACCTTCCAGCACCAACTTCAACCAGAGGGGACGGCAATGTGCAGATAGGCAAGGCCATCGAATATGGTTATTGTAAAATATGATTTACCTCAAAAGAATGATTATGATTATGTAATTAGATATTTTCATCTCTAAGGATCTCTGAGAGTCTTACAGATTATTTAAATATATATCACATACATTGCTGGAGACAGAATCTATAGTTTTAGAAGATAATTAAAATCCCTTCCCTTTTGGAATTAAGAGGATTGCCGATGGGATGAATAGTTATGTCCACCAGACCCAGGAATAGATCTAAACCTGGGAACCCCAAATGTAGGGCTGGAAAGGACCTTGAAGAGCAATTTGTCCAGGAAAGACAAATCAATATGTAATAAACATAACACCAATTTCAAGTCCCCCGCTCACAGCAGAACTTATTAATCAGTCACAGTGCTCTCCCCACTAACCCTGGACTCATCCTCAGAATTTTTCTCAACGTAACCCTCAGGTAGCCACCGCCACGTGATCAGAGTCGAACCCTATTTGCCATCCCGGAAATTAGTCCAGTCTCATCCTCCAATGTGACAGAGAGGGGACTGAAGTTTAGAGAGGTAAATTAACTTGCTCAAAGTGACGCAGCCGGTAATGCAAAGCTGAGGTTTCCAAACGTTCGCTTTTTTCTTTGTCTCCACCTCTGCCTCTGTGCTCTGTTCAAGATATACTTGGTGGATGATATGTATTGCACCAGATTCCTGTTTCTTGAAGGAGCTGTTGAGAATGCCTCTACCAACGATTTGCTGAGTGACAATGGGCCTGTTGCTTAACCTCTTTCAATATCAGGTGTTTTCAAGTTGAAAATGGAGACAGTAATCTGGGTTCATATTCCTGCCTCTCTTACTGGCTAGTTGGAGTGCTCTTTTGAGAAATGTGAGCTGCCGCTGAAATTTCTGACTGCAGGACAGGACCAGACGTTTTGAGAGCACCTTCTCTAGGCGACGTACTATGCTCCCGCTGCAGTGTGTCTTTGCCCTAGCCAGTGTAAAAATGAAGACAGACGTTGGCTGGCTATGGTGACCTGGCGATGGTAAGGCTACTTGGAAGGAGGTGGCATTTGAGCAAGATTTTGGAGAACAATAGGCTTAAATGTTTCTTTTGATTATAAAAGTAATATATGATCCTTACACAATTATTGGGAAAGACAGAATATCAAAAGGAAAAATCACTCCTATCTCCCTCATAAAGCATGTCAACATTTTGTTTGATTTTTCTCTTGCAATATTTTTTTACTCCATGCATAGGTGTTTGGTTTTTTTCCTCCTTTCACATGGCTGTTGTTAATTTATGCATATCATTTTATATTTTGATTTTTAAAAAGTTTTAATATACTATAAAAGTGCTCCGTAACCCAGTAATTCTACTCCTGAGAATAACCAACAGGAACGCATACATACACATGTTCACCAAAAGGCGTATGCAAGCAGCACTTTTCATAACAGCCCCAAACTGGAAACAACCTGAATATCCATCAACAGAATGGATAAATAAATTGTGGTATACTCACAAAATTGAAAGCTATACAGCGATGAAAATAAACTATAGCTACACATAGCAATGGGGATGAATCGCACAAATAAAATGTTGAGCAAAAGAAGCCAGATACAAAAGAGAACATACTGTATGATCCATTGATGTAAAGTACAAAACCAGGCAAAACTAACCATGGTATAAGAACTCAGGACAGTGCTTACCCATGGGGCCTTGGGTAGTGACTGGAAAGGAGCATGGGGTAGGGGGAGGGGGAAGCATCTGACTGTAGATTACACAGCATAAGCACTTGGTGAAAATGTATCAAGCTGTACATTTATGACTTGTGTACTTTTCTACACATGTGCCATAGGTCAGTAAAACACTAATTAATTAAGTAGTTGCAGGAAAATACATCCATCAGGCAGAGAGGGCCAAGAATGTCACTTTGGGCAGAGGGAACAGCATAAACAAAGAAAGTCTGAAGAGTGGGAAATGGAATACAATCCAGCTTGCTTGCAACATTGGTATTACAATATTTTGTGTAAACAAACCACCCAAAACTTAGGGCTTAAAAACAGTGACATTTATTCGCTCATAATTCTGAGAGTTGGCAATTTGGGCTGAGCTCAGCTAGATAGTGCTGCTAGTCTCATCTAAGGTCACTCATGCCGTTGTAGTCATGGAGATTGACCGGGGCTGGATAGTCCAAGGTCGCCTGTGCTGTTTACCCTTTTTGCCTGCCCTAGGTAAATGGATATGGGCCCTTTAAATATCCTTTTCCTTTGCCAGCTGGCAGGATACTCAGGTTTGTCAGTAAAGGGAGCTGGAGAGACAGTAAAACACAGGTTTTGCCTCTTGGTTTTGGTGTGCCAGCATACTAGCCTCCTGCAGTGGGTGTGGTTCCCCCGTGCCTGGCTCCTGCAGTGAATGGATTCTCCAGCATCAGGCTCCTGCAGTGCACAGCAGCCAGAAACACCTGGAAGCCAGCAGCTTCCCCAGGAATCCCTATGAAGTGATTTTGTTAGCACAGTATCTCTGGTGAGATATTTCCCTATGAATCGCTTTTCTGGTACCTAAGAAGGCACATTTCCAGCATCTTTCAGAGGATGATTTCTATGAAGTCCACTGGCCTGGCATGGTACCATGGCAACTTCTCTGCCATTTAGTGGGCCATGTTTTCTCCAATGAGATCTGGATCTCAGCCCTGGGGGCTCTTCCTTGGGTACTCTATGTCAGCTCTAGGAATAGTGGCTGCTCGTTATATCTACTACTCGTATATTCTTTAGAGTTCTCTTTACTTCTTATTAATCAGCCCCTTTTACTCCAACCCCGTGTTATAATAAATAATTCTTTATATTAAAATTTCCGTGTTCAAAGTACTGTGTGGTTTCTCGCTCCTGGTTGGACCCAGGCAGATCCTTGCCTTACTCATCTGTCAGGTGGTTGGTGCTCCCTGTTGGCTGTGCCTCTCTCTCCATATGTCTCCAGCAGAATAGGCTCAATTTTTTTTACGTGGCAGCTGGGTTCCAAAAGTGTGAGTGCTGAAAATGCAAGGCCTCTTGAGGCTTAGAGGCTCAGGCTTAGAATTCTCATTTGATTCTCCTTAATAGATTCTAGTTCTCTGCTGAAACTCTCCATCTTCTCATATGATTTCTTGAATATATTAATCACATATCTTTTAAAATCCATGTCATATAGTGCCAATATCTGGATCTTCTGTGGGCCTATTTCTATTGCCTATTTTTTCTCTTGGTTTTCAGCCATTTGGTTTTGTCTACTGAGACATCAGGTAAGTTTTGATTGAATGCCAGATATTGTGTATGAAAAAATTATAGGAAAATTTGAGGTCCTGAAAGGTATAATCTTCTTTCCGAGAGATTTTTACTTTTTCTTCTAGCAGGCATTTAAGCCTAAATCCTGTAAGGGATTGAATCAATTAGATGTTAGTCTTCAGTTTTGTTGGGGCTGGTCTATTTCTAATTCACCTCTACTTGTAGGGTACTGCCCTTTGGGGGTTCCATTTGAAAGCCTGGAGTTACCAGGGCCACTCCTCTTTGGTGGACCCTGAAATCCAATGTTTATACTCCAGCTTCATACACCTCCAGATGCTCTGCCCAGCTTCTTCTCCATCTCTTGAGAAACAGCATATGCCTGAAGGGTAAAGTGGCAGCTGAATGTGGGGCTTACCCCTCTGCATTTCCCTTATCTCTGGAATCTTGGCCCCTCAGGCCCTTTTTGCTTTGGTAGTTCTCTAATGCCTTCAAATACACATACACACACACACACACACGCATACACACACACACACACAAATTTATTTTGTTCAGCTCTTTTAACAATTCTCAGTGGGAGGGCTGTTCTTCAACAAGTCAGTCCATAATTATTGAAAGTAAAAGACCCTTGCGTACCTAACATTTATGTTATATTTTTCAGTGGGCAGGAACCATGCCTTATTCCTCTCTGTAGTGCCAGGGCCTCCCTTGCTTTAAGTTCTTAATAGATACCATTTGAATAAATGGATAACAGTTTGTAAATTGCTTTCACTTTCCTAACCTTAAACCATAGGCAGAGAAGGAATTACCTTTCTATAGTCCTCGATATTGGACCCAGAGACTTTCCCAAAGGTTCCTGACTAAGGCCCACTAAGAAGTTAGTGACCTATCTGGGCCTTGAATCGAGAACCAGAACAGTGCCTTTCCCCACTCTGCTAGATTACACTATAATAGAACGGTCAAGTGTCAAGGAGACCTGAGTTTAAATCCCAGTTCCGCCACTTACTAACTGTGTGGCCTTGGACAGTTTACATGAATTCTTGCAGCTTTAGATTCCTCACCTGGTAAAGTGGAGATGATAATAATAGGAGCTACTCAAGACAGTGCTGTTGTGAAGACTAAAGTGAGCCAATGTGTATAGAGTACTTGGCAGAGTCACTGGATCTGTAAATAGGAGTTATTATTTAAGGGAGCATCAGCAAGGTGAACAAGGTGCCTTATTTCTATGAGTTTCAGAGCTAGTGCAGCAACCAATGTTATCTCACCACCTTCCCTCCCCGAGGGCTGGGGCTCTACTCATGGAGGATCATGGTTCTCTTTATGCAAAATACCCAGCCTAAGTCCTGCTGATTATCTCATACCCATGAAGGCAAAGGTAGAGGGTAGTCCTTACTTCTTAGGGGTCTGCCTGCTTCCCTCCTGCTGAAGGCCTCCCTGTAGTCTGGGGTGGATGGAGAATCAGCAGCTCTGATGTCAGGAGAGCAGGGCTGAAAGACCCCAAATCTTTCTCTCCCATTAGTCCCCAAACAAGTCCACATGGCAGAGTAGTTAAGAGCACAGAATCCAGAGAAAGACAGATTTGGGTTCTAATCCTAGCTCCACCACTTCCCAGTTCTGGGATCTTGGCTAAGTCCCTTAATTTCCCTGACTCAATTTCCTCGTCTGTATAATGGAGTTGATAATAGTACCTACTTATAGAGCTGTATGAAAGATTAAACGAGGCTCAATGAATAGTACCTCTTATTTTTTTCTCCTGTTATTTTCCCCCTAGAATATACAAGTCAGAAGGAAACAGTACAGTTTGAACTAGAACCTGTGTCTTCAGACTCTCTCTCTCCCCACCTTTGCCCACACCACCCCTAAAATTACTTGTGCTTTGGGGTTAAGGCAGTGCTTCCCCACTTTTTCCATCACAGTATACGATAACACATGGATGCCCCCCAGGGCTAAACTAATGAGGCTGTTTGAGGCCTGCAGGTGACTGTCCCATCAGAGTTGGGGGCTCTGGCTGCCTCAGGCTCCACCTGGCCACTTGACACTTGAGGGCTCTATATCTCAGCCACTTATAACCTGTCACTGTCCCCCAGCTGGGGACCTATGGGTGTAGGTGTTGACAACCTCTGGTAAGAGCCAGCATTGCATTGCCCAGAAGTGACACATTAACCCATTGTTGGTAAATCAGTCCTGAACCAGCTACTCAGTCTCCCGGTGGGAGTCCAGAGGCCAGAGCCCAGAACACCGAGATTGGCAAGAAAATCAGATGTTGGCTCCTGTCCAGGCTCTGCCTCAAACTCGGGTGACCTTGGGCAAGTCATTCCCCTTTTCTGGGCTTTACTTTTCTGTCTGAAGCAGAAAGGAGTTATACTAGAGGAAAGATCCACATGGTCCCTTCTAGCTCTGATAGTCTAAGAATCAGAGATTCTATGACTTCCTCATCGCTCGGCAGTCTTCTGTTCCTAGGGACCTGGCTCCTGTCTCTGGTTCGAATAAGCATAGCAAATGGTAGACTCTCTCCGACTGCGCAGGTGCTCCCAGCTCTCTCCAGAAAATAACCTGTCTGGCACAGACAGAGGGCAGAGCCATACCTGTCCCCTGCCCCCGTCAACAGAGCTCCTCTGAGTCCTCTGCACGTTCAGCTTCCCCCTGCCCACCACGACAGCGTCTGGGAGAGATGCTTTCCTAGTTTCCTGAATCATCCCTTCTTCCCACAGCTCCCAGGTCTTGCACTATTGTTTGGGCTCATGCAGAAGGAAGAGAAGACTCCAGCAACAGGAGCGCAGCAGCCTCCCTGCAAGAGGAGGTAGGGATGCTGGGGACAGGGCGGGTGTAGGGAGGCTGGAGGCCGGTCCTGGGTTGCCGTGCTCTGGAGGCTGGACTTGGCCTTGTGTGCAGTGAGGAGACACCACGGGCCTTGAAGCAGAAGAAGGACATGGTCAGAACGTGTTTGGGCTCCATGGAAGGCAGACTGGAGCAGAGAGAGAGACGGGGGACTGTTAGAGAAACGCAGGCCAGAGATAACAACGTGTCAGTAGGGACAGCAAAGAGGAGGTCTTTAGGAGGTCAACTGGCAGAATGGGTGACTGATCGATTGGCTGTTCAACCACAAATGTGACTGCATCCCTGTGCTGGGCGACTGGGATTATATGTCATGGGATAGAGGGAATACTGGTTTGTTTGTATGGAGAGAAAGACCCCAAGAGAGAGCTGAGAAAACAGTCTCAGGTGTAAAGACAAATACATTAATATCTCTTCAATAGTTCTTTATATTTATTTCTTAAAACTTTCTCTCATTTAGTCCTCTCAACACCCATGTATCATTGCCTCTGTATTACAGATGAGAAACTTGTAGTAGTGGCAGAACTAGGACCTTGAATTCAGGTCTCCTGACTCTTGGCCGCTGCTCCCCATCTCCCAGCCCCTCACTCCTCCACCCCCTGCCAACCCCTGCCCCTGCTGCCTCCGGGAAGCCACAGGCAACCCTGCCACCAAACAGCAGTGTGCCTCCAGCAACCCTTCACTGCTCTCGGCCTTGGCTTTGCCATTCAGACACAAACAGGTGAACCCTTTTTTACAAAGGAATCTTATATGAACCACCAAAATGAACTGAAAAAAGAACCTACTCAGGCTGAGGCAGAGGTGCTGGATTCAGAGGCTATCTGGCTGGACACTTATCCTGCATGCCTCTACCATTTGGCAGCCTCCATAACACTCCAGAAACCCCGGGGTTCCATGGCCCACAGTTTGCAAACCACTGGACTGGCCGACTCCTTCCTGAACATCCTAGAGTGAAAGATTCTCAGCCTGGGTCCACAGAGAAAATTTAGGGTGTCTCTGAACTTGGATGGAAAAAATTCTATCTTTATTTTCACTAACCTCTAACTCAAGTTAAATGCTTTGTTGCATTACTAATGTAGGCAGTGACCACAGTAATATTGACAGCTCCTGTGACTGTGTCACCAAAAGAAATCAGATTATAGTTATTATATCAGCTGCCAGATTTCATTTTTAATGTATTGATAAAGAAGTACATATTATTATATCATAAAAATTTTTTTAAATATCTTGATAACTGTATTTTACTTTGATTGGTTTCCTTTGTAGTCCTATGTATTTTGTTTTATGCATTTAAAAACATTCTGAGAAGGGGTCCATAGGCTTTACCAGATTGCCAGAGGAGTCCATGGCATCAATAAGGTTAAGAACCCCTGTCCTAGGACTTCTCTTCCAGAACAGAGGGGGCTGGTGTGTTTGTTGAAGCCAGCCAAAAGAGGGTATGTAGGGCCTGGCATCCCTGGAGGCCACATGCTCCAATGTATACTCTCTGAGCCCGAGGAAAATGAGACAGGAAACTGGGGCAGGAGCAAAGGGATTCGGAGAAGTGGAGCAGGAGCCAACAGGCCAGGCTGGCAGGGCTCAGTCTAGTGGGACAGAACCGAATTCCTTAACCCCCACCCCAGCCAGGCTTCTTGGGGGTGCAGGACTCCTGGGTCCTAGTCTTGCTTCTCATTTCCCCTCGCAGTGTCAGTTTTCTTCTCTGAGCCAATATAGTAGAAGCAACAGTGGCTTCAAGGTCGAGAGAGACCCTGCTTCTGGATCTGACTCTGCCTTGCCTTGCTGAGTGACTTTGGGCAAGTCATCTCCCCTTCCCAGGCCAGTTTTCATATCTGTGTAATTCCTGGCGTAAGTACTGCTACAACCCGTGCCGTGCCCACAGTAGAAATTGTTGACAGATCTCAGTGTTTGATCATTCTGTGCCCCTGTGTAGCTTCAGAAGCCTTTTCAACACTCTTCCAATGGACTGAAATCAGCAAATGAAATGAAATGTATTTGCTATTATTGGACGAGATGATCTACGCATTTCCATCTCTACCAGTCCATGGCTCTAAAGATCTGACCTCAGAAACCCAAGTAAGACTCTTGATAGATGACCTATAAAGCATAGCTATTTCTGACCCATAGATGTGTATGTGTGTGTGTGTGTGTAACAGAGAAAGAGAGAACATTCTCAGCTGGGCTGTAGATTTTCTCTCATGCACCCAATAGCAAAAATGGGGTCAGAATAGGACACTCAGATGCCGAAATCTGAATCAGGCTTCCTGGAACAGATGAACACAGGCGCATGGATGTCAGACTCTTTGACCAAAGTGTTGGAAATGGGCATCACTCCAGGACTGTCCAGGCCCTACCTGTCCCCAAATGTCTCATGTCACGAGGAACATCAGACATGCAGTGCAGTGGAATGATGATGACAAAGAGTAAACAACACTGGCCACTCCTGATGTAATTTACACAGACTCAGATCACACACAGCCAGGCGGCCAACATGTGGACACATTGGTGACTTGTGGTTTCTCCCCTCAGCAGCATAGAAAGCCACTTAAGAAGTTATTTCAGAGTGTTAACTAGCCCAGGTTACAGCTAACCTGGTGCCATAGACAGGTGCCATAATTTACTTAAAGTCATAGCCAGTTCAAGTGCTAGGACTAGGGCCCAGGTCTCCATAGGCTTGCAGGGCTGGGCTGGTATCATAAACAAGAAAGTGGGAGCCAGCCCTGATGGCCTAGTGGTTAAAGTTTGGCATGTTCCGCTTCAGTGGAGTGGGTTCAGTTCCTGGGCACGGAACCACACCACTTGTCTGTCAGTAGCCATGCTGTGGTGGTGGCTCACGTAGAACTAGAAGAACTTACAATTAGAATATACAACTATGTACTGGGGCTTTAGGGCAGGGGAAAAAAAAGGGACAGAGAGAGGAAGATTGGCAGCAGATGTTAGCTCAGGGTTAATCTTTCCCAGAAAAAAAAAACAAAGTGAGTTGGGTGGGTAGTAGGGAGTGCTGGGGACCGTGGCAAACTAGAGGTCACATGCCCTGTTAAAGACAGCAGCTGATAATTAGTTCAAGCTGATTGTTGGCATATGAGAATGCAGACCGATAGTGCTACATCTTCCTTCTGATTTTTAAAGAGAAGTCAGAATCTAGATTTTTGTATTAAATAGCCCCATTTTCAAAGGTTGTCATCTAAATTTTTAAAATGTTAAAAAAAACACACAAAACACTGTGTAGACCAAACAAAATGCCTCTGGGGACTTTGGTATTTGGTCTAATTTGCAACTTCTGGTGGAAGGGGTAAGAGCTCAGGCTCTGGGTTTAGATGTACAAAGATTCTAATCAGAGTTCTGCCATTTGTTAGCTGAGCAATCTTATTCAAGACTTGTAGCCTCTCTGAGCCTCAGTGCTCTCATCTGTAAAATGGGAATAATAAAATGGGCTACTGTGAGGATTAAATGAGGTAATGAACTGAAAACCCCCAGCAAAATCATTAGATCACAGTAGGTGCTCAATAAATGTAGCTCCTCCACAAAGTGCCTCTAAGCTTCGTAGTGACTGGAGGAACCCCCAACCCCCACTGCACCCCAGTCCATCCACCTCAAACTTACTTTTCTGCAAGGTTTGGGTGCTCAGTGTCCATGGACACCCTAACTCAGATATCCAAGGCCCTCAAACATGCTCACACACCCTGCATTCACCCTTGGGAGTATTTTGAGATGCCAGGGCTGGTTACCAAGGAAAGACGTTCAGGAAGCTTCCCTGGGCTGCAGCTGCAACCTTCTAGTGTTGGTTAGAAGAGAAGCCTGGCCAGAGCAGGGGGCTGGCTAACAGGGGGGCCTTCACAGCCTTAGAATTTTTCAACTTGCATTTCCTTAGCTCATGTGCACACACATGCACGTACATACACACTCTCATGTGCCATCTGCCCAAAGCCTGGACGAGAGCGGCTACCCATCCTGTTCCTGGGAAACTTCTGTTCTAGCTCTCCCTCCACCGCATTCTCCCACAGCCTTGCTGGGAGGAGGTGGGGCACCATCATGACCCTTGAACCAGCATTCCCTGAGATTGATTTGCTCAGCAGGGAGCTGCAGGAGAGGGGAGAACAGGGCGAGGAAGCTCAAATGGCTGAATGGAAGGGGCTGTACCTTGACTGGCCCCTGAAGCAAGGAGTAGCAACAGCCCCTGCCCTCAGCAAATGGACTGGTTCCCAAGCACTTGCTCATCCAGCGCCTCCCAAGAGCCTCTTGCGGCCCCAGATGGTGGCAGGGGTGTGAGAGACCCCATTTCACAGATGGGGAAACTGACCCGGGCGTCATGCCCTGAATCAGCTAATTCAGCCCACTCGAGTCTCCAAGGATCAGAAGCCTCCGGATCCGGGAATCTCTAGCGGAGCACATATGTGGGTTCTGAGGCCCTGTTCTAAGCCGAACTCCAACTTAACGACAACATGGGCTACCACTTAGTCAGCACGTTTCACAGACCCCCCCCACCACATTTCAGAGTCTAGAAGAGAGTGAGACATAGAAAAGTGACTTACACCCAAAGTCACCAGTAGGTCTTACAGCCTGTATTTGAACCCAAGATGGTCCGACTCCAAAGTGCCCGCTCTAACCACATATACTGCCTCATGCACGAGTGCCACATTCTAGGCCTGAGTTTCGGTTCCAAGATCATCAGAAAATACCATGACTCAGTGAGCTGTTTTCTCTTGCTTTTTGTTTTTATGAGTCTACATTGCAAAAAGTCCCAATAAATGGTATTTTAAAAAAGTAAAAGAACTTAACAAGCAGCCACAATTCCATCATAATCTAGATAATTCTTTATCACAGAGGTCACATTTTATAAAACATTCATTGATTCTAAAATGCATGTTTATGTTTTCTTTCAATCTTTGAATTTGGAATGCATTTTAAAACTTGTGGACTCTAAGCTTCCATGAAATACACTATTTTATTGGGCCTAAGGATAATCCTGGTAGGCAAGCATAGCCAAGATTACAATCCCCATTTTACAGCTGGGAAAACTGAGGTTAAAAGAGGTAGTGAACTTGCCTGTAGTCACAGAGCTAGTCAGTGCCGATTAGTCCTATCTTCTGATTCCCAGCACAAGCTGGTCGACCGTATACTCCTGCCTCCAGGCCCTGCGCTCACACCTACCACCACCCACTCTTCACCACCCCCACCCCCACCCCTGCCACCCCCTAGCAGAGGCCTGAGGGAAACCTTGGCTCCCCCATCCAGGATTCCCACCTCAGTCAGAGGGGCATGAACCCAGTGTGGGAACTCCTAGGAGCAGTCCAGCCCCATATAGGAAGTTTTCAGGCCAAAGGATCCCACTTTCAAGAACGCATCCCATGTATCGTAGAGACCAAAGCCGGGCTTGGGGTGTGAAGGCAGTATTTCTGCCTGGTGCCTTCATAAACCATGCAAGCGAGATCTAGGGGCTCCCACCTACGGCCCCCATTCTCTGCAAATTACTCACAAGTGGCCTATTTCTTGTATTTCAAAAGGCCAAATGAAAATCAAATATTGACTCTAGATAAGCTCTCACAGACAGACTAAAACACCACATTTCTTTGCTTTTGGTTAAACTTACATCAGCTCAGTGGTAACGCCATGGTTTGCTCTTGCTGACCAGAAAACACGAATTGGCGATCGTAGGGTCCCAATTAACACAGACGTGGAAAAACCGATTAACAACTTATTATGCAACAGGTACAGCTTGGCAGACAAAAATCTTTCAAAACAAGGAGGGTGACAGCGGAAAATAATAAAAAGGGGAAAGCTGATGTGGAAGTTTGAGCTCCTCATTTTCCCAGATGGGGAACATGAGGCTCAGAGAGCTAGAGGGACTAGCTCAATGTCACACAGCAGGGCTGGAACCAGCACCCAAGGTTTCTGCCCCTTAGGGGAGGCATCTTCCCACCACCCTGCTGTGCTGAGGTTCAAGAAGCCCAGAGTGTCAGGACTCACCGGGGTTGCTGAAGGGGGTCAGGACAGGGAAATGGCTTCTCCCTGGCACCTGTGGACTCCTTCCTGGCGGGCAGCTGCCAAGGCCACGCTGCCTTTCCTCCCTGGGTGTCTGCCAGGGCAGCGAGGCATGGGAGCCTCCTGGACAGCTGGCTCTGAGAAAGGTGAAGGAGGCCTCTCTGAAGAAAGCACCCTCCAGGACACAGAGTGACCAGGCCCCAGGTCAAGGTGTGGCCCTGGAGGGCTTACTTACATCTAGCTTGCACAGCTGCCTCCGGGCACCCACTCGGGAGCTCTCCGGGTCTCCTGGCTGGTTTTCCTGCCAGCCGCTGGGTGCCTTTAAGAGAATGACTGCAGTTCATTGGCTGAGCAAGGCTCCCCCTACCTCTTTACCTGAGCAGGTGAGAGCTGCTAGGCTAGGGCCAGGCAGGGGACTCAGGTGAGTAAACACACCGTGGCAACCAGCTGACTCTCCCCTCCTCCACAGCCCCGGGCCTGCGCTTCCGTCCTCACCCCTGCCCCCAACCCTGGAGGTGAGCTGGGAGTAAAGAAAGGGCAAAACATTCTGCAAAGTGCCTAGCGCTGTTCAGTTCACAAAGCTGCATTATCTCACAGCAACCTCAGACCAGAGGTATTAGTGCGTCTTCTCTTTGACTGGAGAAACTGTCCTTGGAGGGGTGAAACAGCTTGTCCAGCTCACATAGCTCTCAGAAGGAAGGCAGACAGAGTAGGAGGGTGTGAGGGCCCAAACCCGAGACTCCTGCTTTTGACTTCCCTTACAGTGCTACTGGACCACCCGCCTCCCTCTCTGTGAAGCCTCTGGCAAGTCACTCATTGCCTCAGTTTCCACATCTGTTAAATGGTGCAGTCATTCTTGTATGTGAGTCTGCACTCACTACAGTCACGCATAGCTTAACACAGGGGATACATTCTGAGAAATGTGTCTGTAGGCAATTTCCTCATTGTGTGAACGTCATAGAATGTACTTATACAAACCCAGATGGTATAGCCTACTACACACCTAGGCTGTTTGGTACTAATCTTATGGGGCCATTGTAGTATACATGGTCTGTCGTTGACCAAAACATTATTATGTAGTGCATGACTATATTGAGTGTATCTTGGACTTAGACCTGAAAAGGACTTTGGAGATTATCTAGTCCATCCGTTCCTTTATCAGGCATTCATTCATTCAACAGGCATTGTTATTCAGCAACTATTCAGTGCTAGGCCTGTTTTAGGTCCTAGGGGTACATCAGTGAACAAGAAAGTCAAGGACCCTATTCTTATTGCGTTTGCATTCTAGAGAGAGGGGAGATAGACATAAACAAGTAAACCAATTAGATAGGTAATAATACCATGAAGAAATGAAACAGGCTGATATAATAAAGTAATGGGGCAGTGGCTACTTCAGATTATGTGGTCAGTGAGGCCCTCTCTGAGGTGGTGATGTTGAAGCTGAGACTTGAGTCATGACAAGGAACCAGTCATTGGAAGAGCTGGAGCAAGAGTGTTCCAGGAACTGGGAACTGCAGGTGCAAAGGCCCTGAGGCAGGTGTGTTTAGAGAACAGAACGAAAGCTGTTATGGCTAGAGTATAGTCCAATCCTCACAGCCCTTTTTTAATAGATAAGGAAATGATTCAGAGAGATGACTTGACTTGCCCAAGATCCCCTCTTGCAAATCTCTCCTTCCATTCTTTATCCTCATGTATTAGGGGGAGAAACTGAAGCCTGGAGCTCACTAGCATACTTGAGTTACCAACCCAACAAGCATTCCACAAGCCTATACTGCTATAACCTCATGCTTCTTCCACTCTGTAGACGTGTGTAAATTCCCAGAGGGCAAGGACTACGATTTTAAGAGTTTACTACACTGAAGGACCAAATCTGGACCAACAGAACGTAGTATTAAAAATTCCAGCAGTAATGCAAACTGCCACACAGTCACATGGGGTCAGCACAGACCCTTCCTGCTGATTTCCCTTCCATTTTCATTTTCAGAAATTTTTACTCTGGTTTTTAAAAAGAGCCACCTGTTTTCAGGCATCATATTGTTAGTGGCAGCATTGGGACTGTTATTTGGAGACAGTTTGAGCGGTAGTGTGGGATAAAGCAAATGGTTACCATGTTGGTGGTGTTGAGAACCAGGACTTTTGGTGTGAGAAAAAGGAGATACAAATGAAAGATAAAAGAGGTTAAGTAAAAACCTTATAATCGTGGAACTGAATCAGACGTTGCAGTATGAATTTTTGATTTAGCTGGTCTGGAAACAAACACACACCATGTTCCCTAGCTCTGATGACTATTTTCAGGTCAAGAAACAATGACCAACACTTTAGTGAGCACCTTCAGTGTCCAGACTGTAGTCTCTAAATACTATTTCCCACTTAAAGGAACCATGGCTCCTCAAAAAAACAAGTAGCTGATTCTAGCCTCAGGGAAGAAAATGTACATGTACTCAGGCTATCTTTAATGCCACAAATCAAGGAAGCTAGAGTCGTGGCAAAGGGACTCAGGATACAATCCAAAGAGATGCCCCTTGGCCGAAGTCAGGACAATTTGAGCATCAGTAAAGAAAATAACTGCACCACTATGGAAAACAGTATGGAGATTTCTCAAAAAATTAAAAATAGAAATACCATACGATCCAGCTATCCCACTACTGGGTATTCATCCAAAGAACTTGAAATCAATAATACAAAGAGATCTATGCATCCCTATGTTCATTGCAGCATTATTCACAATAGCTAAGATGTGGAAGCAACCCAAGCACCCATCAACTGACGACGGGATAAAGAAGATGTGATGTGTATATATACAATGGAATACTACTCAGCCATAAAAAAAAGACAAAATTGTCCCATTTGCAACAACGTGGATGTACCTTGACGGTATGATGTTAAGTGAAATAAGCCAGACAGAGAAAGACAAACACCATATGATTTCACTCATATGTGGAAGATAAACAAACACATGGACAAAGAGAACAGATTAGTGGTTACCAGAAGGGAAGGGGGTTGGGGAGTGGGCGAAAGGGGTAAAGGGGCACATATGTATGGTGATGGATAAAAACTAGACTATTGGTGGTGAGCACAATGCAGTCTATACAGAAACTGAGATATAATAATGTACACCTGAAATTACACAATGTTATAAACCAATATGACCTCAATAAAAAAAAAAATTGAAAACCTGCCAGGAGGGAACTGCAGGTCTGACATTTTTTCCCACTCATGTTAGGGGAATGACTGTGCACAGGAATTAGCCTGGGCTTGATGCAGAGCTACCTGGACTAGATTTCTGGGAAATCTAATGTCGGCTACAGAAGTGCCCCAACTGAGCAAAAGCATGTCAGCTAAGCTTGTACCAACATGAGTGGTGGAGTATGTACACATTGGTCTTTCATGGTCTACCATAGGGAACCTCAAACTTTTTGCTTGCACGTCAATTAAAATAATACCAAAAGAAAAAAAAAGAGAGAAAACTGCAATAAGTTGAAAGACATCAAATATATTTAAATCCATGAGTTCATAATGATACTTTAAAAACAAACAAAAATACTCAGTGCTCATCTTTGGAAGACATTAGGAAATCAACTCATTATTTTGAAAACTAGAAAATAAAGGGAAACAATTAAGACTTTATTCTGTCTTGCCTGTAAGAACTGTGCCTCGGGCAACCAAATAGTAAATGAGAGGAAGCTGCTCTTTGCAGAAGCATTCCAACAAATTCAATGAAAAGGAATGAAGAAGGGTTGACTCAGAGTATCACCATTTTGCAACTCCTTATGAATGAGTTGACCTAACTAATAATATTACAAAAAGAGAAACAACTAGACATAATGGGCTCTTGATGGAATTAAACACTACCTCCAATGAAGAAAGCATGCTTCGAAGATCACGCAGGAATCTGATCAAGGCTTTAGAGCAGGGGTTGGCAAACTTTCTCGCTAACGGGCCAGGTAATAAATAATTTAAACTTTGCAGGCTACACGGTCTCGGTTGCAACTATTCAACTCTGCTGATGCAGCCAAAAAGCAGCCATAGACAATAGCTAAACAAACGGGCATGGCTGAGGTCCAGTAAAATCCTATTTACAAAAAAGGGCGGGGCGAGATTCAGCCTATGGACCATAGCTTGCCAACCCCTTTCTTGACCTCACCTCCAGTTTACAGGAAACACAGGGATGAGGAAGACACGGAATGACACCACGAGGATGAAATAAGCAAAAGCCAAGCAGGGGGAAACTCTAACAGGAAAATCAACTGATTTCTTTAACAAATGAATTTCAAGATATTACAATAGACAGAGAAAGATGGAGGGGGCACCTGTAGATTAAAAGAAATTTAAGAAATATTAACCAATCACAGCGTACGAACCTTGTTTGAATCCTAACTCAAACAAGTATGAAAAGAGAAAAATTATAGAGTAATTGGAGAAATGTGAAGACTGACTCAGATATTTGATAATATTAAGGAATTATTGTTGACACGTGGAGGTGTTTGATGATGTGGTTATGTTTAAAAAGGGGAGTCCTTATCTTTTAGAGATACATATGCTGAAATATTTACAGATGAAACAGTGTGATAACTGGGATTTGGTTAAAAATAATGGTGGTAGAATGGAAAGGGAACGAAGTTGGTAAGGAGTTGGTAATTGTTGAAGGTGGATGATAGGTACATAGAAGTTCATTATAGTATTCTCTCTACTATTGTGTAAATACTTGAAAATTTCCATCATGAAAAGTTAAAATACATTTATTTTAAGTATATTTCACATTCATCCAACTGACAACAATTTAAAAAATCCGACAACACCAAATTTTGGAAAGGATATAGGGAAAGGGTAGTTCTCACAGCTGGTGGGAATATAAATTTAAACTTTTTAATATAAAAACTTTTAATATAAACTTTGAAAGCAATTTGTGTACACCCCATGATCCCAAGACACTCCACATCTGGATATATACTCAAAAGAAACTCTTGTCCATTAAGAGATATATAGAAGCATTTTCTTTAAAAGGAAAAATTTAAAACAACCAAAATGGATAAATTATAGTATTTTGAACTTTGGACCATAAGTGATGGGGGCAGGCTATAAAATGCAAGAGATTTGGTAATGGCATCTATATGTGCAGCTAGGAGCTGGGGCCCCATCAGGATAGATTTAGTTCAACAGATATTGACCTGGTGCCCACTCTGGGTCAGACCCTCCACTAAGTGTTGGGGATACAGAGGTGATGTAGCTCAAGGGGTTCAAAGTTTATATCAGGGCTGGAGGGGGCCTAACACATCATCTAGCCCAACCTACCCATTTTACAGATGTGTAAAATGAGGCCCGGAGAAGTTAAACAACTTGCCAAGGGCACATGGTTGGTTCGTGGAGGAACCAGGAATTGAGTCAGGTCTCTGATGCTCAGCAGAATCTGAAAGTCTTGGAGCCACACATTCTTAAGTTGAATCTTGGCTCAGTAACACACTAGCTGTGACCTTGGCCAAGTTATTTAATGTCTCTTTCCTCCAAAGGATAATAATACCTACTCCATAGGTTGATGTGAGGATTAAATGAAATGATATGCATAAAGCACTTGACCCAGTGACTGAAAAGGAATAAGACCTCAACCGATAGGTTATTTACCCATATTATTGTTGATATAAAGTAAGGCCTCAGCAAAAGGACAAAATGCTACTTTCTGTGATGCTCTCAAATAGTTAACGCCACGCTTGTCAGAACCAGGATGGCCAAAGCTCTGTCCCAAGTTGAAGGCTTGTCCCAGGTCAGTTAACTGTTTTCTATTCCAGGCTGCCCCTCAGGCAGGTGTGTGTGAGGGACGCCTCACCATGCACCCGCCTGCTCTGCTGACTGTCTCTGCTCTCTGAGGCCCTTGCTGGGACATGACAGGGCAGCACAGCTCTGTAATCTGTGAGGATCCTGCTCCACTATCTTGCGCCTCAGCTCCCTGTAAAATTAGGATAATGGTAGAACCTACCTCATGGGGTTGTCGTGAGGATTAAATGAACTAAGGCCTACTATACGGTAAGCCCTCAATATATGGGAGCTACAATGCTGATGATGCAGGACACCTGTCCCAGGATGTCAGGCTCTGGAGGTCCAGAAAACGGTCAACCACACTCCCCCCCGCCCCCCGCCACAGTGCTTCAGTCCAGTGGGGGATACAGTCAGAGCCACTCCTTCCTTCCCGTTTCTCCTCATGCTGTCATATTTCAGACCTGAATCAGGGCCCAGTGGGCTGGCTCTGTCCTGTAGGGGGGCTGGCTCTGTCCTGTAGGGGAGCTGGCTCTGTCCTGTAGGGGAGCTGGCTCTGTTCTGCAGGGAGGCTGGCTCTAAGAATGACCCAGCCAAACCTCCTACGTCTGAACCCACCGCCCGCTTACCTCTGCTGGTGACAACCCCATTCTCAGCTCTGCAGAATTACTGACTGTCTCCAGCAGCTAGAGCCAAAGCATCATATGCTCTGAATAATAAAGCCATCCAGAAAGTTCCCCTTGGTGAGCTGGGCACCACACTCTGGTCTGCACCCTTGGGGCCAGGCAGCCAGAAATATCACAAAAGGCCTGCCCTCAAAGCTGAACTCCTGTCCCCAGCTCACCGGAGCCATGGGTCCCAGGGAGTTTCAATACCCAGTCCCTGCCCTTTCCTGATGCCTTCTCCCAATGAGACCATGTATATTTTTCACCCAAGACCCTATTTTTACAGAGGCTAATAAAACATTTTCAGTAGGCCCAGTGACCATTTGTCCCCATCTTCCCAACCCTGGAGAGCAAAAGCCATTGAGGGTCAGAGAAAGACATGGTAAGACCAATATGAGGTGAAGGGAATCAGTTAGATATATTTGGTCACCTGTGGAAGCAGGTGTGAAGTTGTTCTTTCAAGTGGATGTCAAAGCTGTAAACTTGCAGCTGCTCACAGGCTGCAGGCCAGAGGGACAGCTGGTCAGATGGTGTATTTGTTGTGCACGGTGAGCTCCTCGTGGGCAGGGGCTGGGCCTTCGTCCCCACTCTGCCCAGCACTCAGCACCAAACACAGTGCCCAGCACTGAGTGCTCAATCAAAAAATATCTGTCAAATGATTACAGTTGCTTAGCTAGACAGTCAGCCAACAGGTTTAGATGCTTCTACTGCACATTCTCATAGCAGCCTGAACTTTTTCTTCTCACTGCTTGTCATAATTAAATAATTCCACGTGCAATTGTTTGTATAATGTGTGTCTCCCTGACAAGACCGTCAGTTCCCTGGGGTGGGGACTGCCCCCAGGGTTGTTATATCCCCAGTGCTCAGAATGGGATCTGGTATATAGCTGGCACTCAATAAATGTTTGTTGAATGAATAAATGAGCATAGATGGCAAAGATGGCCATGGTCAGTGGGTCAACCCACCTGCCTATCTTGAAGGGCTGTGCTGCCCTGGGTGCTGAGCCCCGTTACCAGGCGCAAGAAGCTGGCCTAAAGTTCTTTACTTCAAGATGCTGATGGTATTATGGGGAACTGTGGGGATAGGGGTTTGCTAATGCCCAGGCTCAGCAGTTCTTAGAAAGAGTCTGCCTCCTAGAAAGTCTATCCATAGACAAAACGGAGTGGGAAGCAGGCTCATCTGCTGGTTAACCGGGGCCTTCCCTTTGCCTCTAGTTGGTGATTTGGGACATTTGGCCTGGGGGTATGTGTACTGGATTTCAGCCTGGAGTTAATAATGGAATCTACTTCGTAGAGTAGGACAAAATTACTAAACGTGTGAATACTGACTATAGGACCTGACAATGGCACCGGTGCTCGGTAATGCTATCTAGAGCTGTCATTGTTGCTGTCATACTCTGCCTCCTACGCCTGCCCTTGGGTGAAGGGCACCTTGGATGCCACCACCTGGAGGAAGGTCTTCAGGGTGGAAGTCTGGTGACAGGTGCTGGGCTTTACCAAGGCACCTCCTGGGGCCAGCCTGGCCAGACTGCAGGTGAGAGGGAGTGAATCATCTAAGTGACAGAGACTCTACTCAAACTGACGTAGGCAAAATTTGGCCCACACACCCCTTAAGTCCAAAGAGTTAGACTTGCTTTGTGTACAGCGGGATCCAGGACCTCAAGCAACATCATGGGATATTTCTTCCCTGTCTCCATCACCCTACACTGCTGTCTTCTGTGTCTCGGAGAGGCTCAGCCCCCAAAGACGGCTTATATGTTATCCTCTCAGCTACCATCGAAAAGAAAAAGTCTCCCTTTCCCAAAGTTCAGACCAAACCCACAGAATTGATTCTCATTGGCTATAATTGAGTCACACGGCCACTCCTGAACCAATCACCATGGCAAGGGACACAAGGCTCTGATTGGCAGAGCTGAGTCACATGCCCACCTCTAGGATATGGGCTGGAGTCAGCTTTGCAGATGGGGAGGGGAGGTTTCCCAAGCAACATGTGGTTGCAGTTGCCAGAGAAGTTGCCAGAAATGTTGCTGGGTCAGCAAAACAAACATGCACTGCAGATTGCAAACCTCTCTGCAGATCAGGTGATAGGGGCAATGTTACAGTGAGACCGAACAAACATCAATTCTGTCAGACAAATAAAGTGATAGGATCTGGAGGGATTCCCAGAAGGCAAGGGGCATTACTCAGCTGCCTGCTCAAAGACCTGTTTTATAGCACCCAGGTTAAGGTGAGGCTAGTGGAGGTGCATGCCTTGGGCACTAAATTAAGGGAGGCACAAAAAAACTCAGTAACCTAGATAAATAATACTTTAATGAAATATTGTAAAAACCAAAATGAACGCAAAAAAATCCATGACAAACAAAATACCACTACTTTAAATAAAAGCAGGATGAGTGCTGTTGAGAGCCATATTAACCAACAAAAGAAAAATCAGAACTACTGGTGCCACTTTTATTTACAATTTTGATATTTTGTTCATCGTGAATTGTTTTGGCATTAATTTTGATTTTTGAAATATTGCATTCAAATGTTATTTATCTTGATTACTGAAGTTTTTGGCCCCACTCTAAATTTTGTGCCCGAGGACGATGTCTTAGTCCCTTCACCCTAGTCCGGGCCCTGCTGTCTTATGTGGGATTTGCGGGAGGCAGAGAGGGAAAGCCACCCCGAAATGAATGTGTGTATCCCAAACCCGCATTCCCTGGTGGGAAGGGCCCTGGGCGGGAGCAGCAGGCCTGGAATCAGCCGTGGTTCTGCCGGCAGTGTGCTGTCACTCTTACCCTGGGAAAATCTTTTCCTCTCTAGTCCTCAGTTTTTCCACTTGCGTATGAGGGACAGGTCACAATTAGTGGTTTTCAAGCAATAGAACCCAATTTCCCAATTTAGAAAACAGATTAAAAATGGAGCTGTTGTAGGGGGCGTGCACTGAGGTAGACCCGTCTGCATCTCTGTTCCTCCACCAACTCAACAGCCCCCTCCGCGTGTTCCATGGAGCCCTAAGGATTGCAAGGGACACCGTTTGAAAAACATTAAATTCAGTGATCTCTCAGATCCCTAAGCAAACTCATTTTTCTGGCTGAGACAATGCACACATTTCAATTCCCCCTGTCTTCTGTCCTTCGTTTAGGTCAGTGTTTCTCAGATGGCCAGCGTCTTCTGTATCAGGGTCACCTCACATGCTGCATTTAAAATGCAGTTTCCATGGCCCCACCCTAGTCTTTCTGAATCTGAATCTCCTGGGATGAGGCCCAGGAATGAGCATATTGAGCAAGCGCCTTCCCTGCCAGTTGATGGCTGTCCATTGAACTGTTTGAGCCCTCCCCAATTAAGTTATTTCCACAGAACCTCATGAGTTATTTTTATTCTGGAGCTTTCATTACAATGGTCCCTCGGAACGACCAGAGTGAGGAGAACAAAAACACAGGAACAGTTAGATAACCCCAGATAAATGAATCAAGGTTTGCCAAGTGGAAACAGACCACATCAAGATCTCCAGGGGCCCTTTCCCAGACAGAACATCCTGGCAGCCCCTTGCTCTGCAATCCCATAGTGTGTGTCCGGAAGAAATCATCTGTGTATTTCTCTTTTCTTCCAGAGTGGCACTAACAACATCAGGAATTATTTATTGAATTATCAGGTTTCTTATTAGTACATTAATGAGTTCCTGGGAGCTAGGAGTGAGCATGTCCATAAGGCTGTCAAGGGAATTCATTTTAGACTTTGGAAATATGACAGATTTTTGTGAACTGCAGGGGACACAGCCATTCATTCATTTTTTTCACTCAACTAGCTTGGCAGATTTATTGGCACATAAGATATTTCCTCTGTTTTTTTTTTTAGCTTTATTGAGAGATGATTCACACGCCATACAATTCACCCATTCAAAATATAAATTCAGTTGTTTTTAGTATATTAAGAGTGCGTAACCTTTACCACAATCAATTTTAGAATATTTACATCACCTCAAAAAGAATCTTTGTACCCTTTAGCTATCATCTCTCAATCCTCCATCCATCCCTCAGTCCTAAGCAGCCACTAATCTACTTTCTGTCTCTATGGATTTGTGTATTCTGGACATTTCAATTAAAGGGAATCATATAATATTTGGGGTTTTTTTTTTTTTTGGAAGGAAAGGATTTGCCCTGAGCTAACATCTGTTGCGAATCTTCCTCTTTTTTATTCCTTCCCCCCAAAGACCCAGTACATGGTGGTATATCCTAGTTGTAAGTCCTTCTAGTTCTTCGACGTGAGCTGCTGCCATAGCATGGCTACTGATGGACAGGTGGTGTGGTTCTGTGACGAGGAAGTGAACCTGACCTGCTGAAACAGTGAGAGCGCCTTAACCACTAGACCATCAGGGCTGGCTCTAATATGTGGTCATTTGAGACTGGCTTCTTTCATAGCATAATATTTCTTTCTTAGCATAATATTTTCAAGGTTCATCCACAATGTAGCATGTATCAGTACTTTATTCATTTTTATGGCTGACTAATATTCCATTGTATGGATATACCACATTTTGTTTATCCATTCAAGTTGATGGACATTTGGGCTGTTTCCACTTTTTGCCTGTTCTGAATAATGCTGCTATTAATATTTGTATACAAGTTTTTCTGTGGACATGTTTTCTTCCCTCTGCTTTTGAAAGGCTCCTAGTCTAGCAGACGTAGGTGCTAAAACAGGTACCCACGTAATTGCCTGTGCTGATAGGATGGCACAAGAGAGGGACAAGGCAACATAGTACAATGATTAGAACCACATGCTTCTGCCATTACTAACTGAATAACCTTGGGGGTAAGTTTCTTCACCTTTCTGTGTGTCAGTTTTCTCATGTGTAAACTGGGATGAATATTTTCCTTTCGTTAAAGGACTGCTGTGAGGATTACATGAGACAATGCATGTTAGGGGCATAACACCAACCCTGGCACGTAGCAAATGCCTGATAAGAGTTTGCCGTTATCACTTTTCATTCTGGAGATTCCTAAGAGTAAGTTTACTGATGAACCATGCATTGTAGCAATAGTAAAGTCTTCATTCATTCAACAAATGTTTATTGAGTATTTATTATGAACTTGGTGCTGTGAGAGAAGTGCAGTTGATCCAGACCTGGATCCTACTCTCAGAAGTCTGTCATCTGTAATCTGAATGGCAAGACCCACTGGTCTTAAATCAACAACAAAAAAAAAACCAAAGACTTTTTATTATGAAAATATCGAAACATACAGAAAAGTAGAAGGAATAGTAAACTGGATAACTATGTATTGATGATATAGATTCAACAATTGTTAACGTTTTACCATATTTACTTTATATAAAAGTATATAAAGTCACTATATATAAAATCTCACTATATATAAAATTTGTGGCTATGCCATTTTAAAGTCAATTACAGATATTCTAACACTTCTGCATGCATTTCCAAGAAATAATGGCATTCTCCATAACCATGATATATTTACCACACCCCACAAAATTAACAATAATTTCTTTATATCATCTAATACCCACTTCATAGTCGGATTTCCCCCATTGTCTAAAAACACGGTCTTCATAGAATCACATCTTACATTTAGTCATGAGATTCTTAGATCTCTTTAAATCTAGAACCTCCTCCCCCAGTGCTTTAGCTTCTGTTTTGTTTTCACAACCTTGACCTTTAAGAGGTCATGTCGGTTGTCTTATAAACTGCCCCACATTCTGGATGTGTCTGATTGCTTCTCTGCATGTTATGTAACATGTTCCTCTACCCTCTGAAATTGCCTTTGACTGAAGCTAGCTCTAAAGGCCTGATTAGATTCAGGCTCCACATTTTCGGCAGAAGCCCAAACAGGGGGAGCTGTGTAGTCTACTGCATCCTACTGGGAGGCAGGTAATGCTGGCTGTCCCACATTGGTGATGCTGTGTGGTCCCCTGTTAAGGTGGTGACAGGCAGGTAGAGGAAGAAGGAACTGGAAAGGATGGGAAAGTCTTCACAGGCAATGGCATTTGACTAGGGCTTTAAAGGCTGTGTAGGAGCCTACTGGGTGGAGAGAAGGGAGGTGGAAGGGCTTTCCAGGTACCCACGGAGGCACAGTGTTGGGAAAGAGAGTGATGAGCTTCAGGAAGCAGGAGGTGGTAGCCAAATGTGGTTGGGAATTGTTATAATAACAATAGACACTTAGAGGGAGTTGACTGTGTTCCAGGAACTATGCTAAGTGACTCATCTCATTCCTCACGCAGTCCTACGAGCGTGTGCTACCGCCCCCATTTTAAGGGTGTGGAAATCAAGGTTCAGCGGTATGTGGAAACTTGCCTAAGGTCACATAGCTAGGAACAGGTGGACTCAGAATTTGAACCTGGGTGCCTGACTCCTGCTTGTAAAATCACTAAGCTCTACGTTAAGGTGACAAGGTTAAGGGCAAATGAGTCGGAGAGGCAGGTTGGGGGCGGACGGAGGCAGGCCTTCTGGGCCATTCTAAGGAGTTTGGACGTTATTCCAGCGGCACTAGGGAGCCAGCGAAGGAGCCTCGTAGGGGATGGCATGGCTGTGCCCGAGAACTCTCACCGGCTACCCTGTGAAGGGTGAGGGGAGGGCTGCTGGGGCGAGCTATTAGGTGAAGCTGGGCGCCCCTTTGGGTGAGCTGGACCCCGAGGAACAGATCAAGGGAGGAATTCAAAAGCCTCCCCGACCCTGTGCGCAGACCCTCACTCTTGTGGGCACTGCCGGGGGTGGGGGTGCGGGTGGGGACAGGGAGGCGGGGTCTGGTTTTCCGGCTGGACACCTCCGGCCCTTCTGCGGGCTCAGAGGCTGGCGCCCGGCGTCGGTGGGCGCCGCACCTGCGGACCCCAGTGCGCTGCGAACAGCCCCGGTTTCCACCGCCTCATCCCGAAGACCGGGCATCCTGTCGGCCACATCGCGGTGGGATGTGAGCTGCCAAGACCGGGCGAAAGGACCAGCTTTAACCTCCGAGGCCCAGAGAGGGGAAGCGACTGGCCCAAGATCACACAGTCAGATCGGGGCAGAGGCAGGACTAGAACTCGGGTCGTGCCTCGTGATTCCGAGCCCGCAGTTCTTTTAGGACGGAGTTTATTTCCGAATCAGAGGATCAATCAAGACACAATCGCTGAGGACTGGCCGCCGGGATGCCAAACACTCCGGGGAATCCTTCATTGTGTATTTTTATTTTCCCACTTGGGGAATCCTCTGAGGCTCCGGGCGCCCTGCCCAGCTGGCTGTTGTCGCACAGCCCCGCAGCCGGCGCGTCATCCCAGGCACCGCCTGCGCGTCCTTCCGCACAACCGGCCGGGGGTGGGTCCTTTGTGCGGGACTCCAGGCTGGCGGCGGCGGCGCAGAGCCTGCGCCCGGCGGCGCATCCTCCAGCCTACGGGAAGTGCGCGGATGGAGCGCGGCAACCGCTCTGGGGCCAGGACGCCTGGGTTCAGATCTCTGCCGTGGTACTCACTAGCTGTGCGACCTTGAGCCCGTCACTTCCCCTCTCTGTGTTTCTGTTTCTCCATTTTCAGATCGGTGATAATATCAGTGCTTCATACGGCTGGGTGTGAGGATTAAATAACATTAGCAGTGTTCAAGGGTTTAGTAATGCGCTTGGCACACGATAAAGGCTGGAATAATATCACTAGCCTGGGAATCAGTAGGCTTGGGTGACTGCCACTAACTTACCTGTGAATTGGACACATTTTCAAGATCTGCAAAAAACCTGCCTCTTCCACGAAGCCCACCCAAATTAACTGCACTCAGTTTAAAGCCTTCCTTGATTCCCAGAATTTAAAGCACAGCTGGCATTAGCTAAACTAACTGTAAGGGGGTGGGGCGAGCAGCCTGTGTATCTCTCCCCACGGTACCGACCTAGACTCAGAGACCTGGGGGTTGTAGTCCAGCCCTGAGCTAGCTTTGGGCTACTCCCTTTTGGGTAAGTCACTTCATCTTTGTGACTCAGTTTCCTTGGTAAAATGAAGGTGGTAATACCTCTTTTATCTGTTTTGCAAGATGAAAAAAGTCAGATCCTTGACTATACTTTGACAATGGAAGGAAAAGAACAAGCAAAAATGTTTTTTGAAGCATATTTAATAACCTGGAAAAATGATGCCAATATACAGTGTTTATTTTTCTATTCTCAATTTAATTTCTTATTTTAAATTTTTACAAGAAGATGCATTAATGGTATAAGATTCACAATATAATGTTAATCAAAAAAGGGCAATTATATATGAAATGTGACCCCAACTTGGTTTAAAAAAAGTATAAGTACACTGAAAAAAAAATAAACCTAAGGAAATCCACCAACATGTTAAGTGTCACCTCTAGGTGGTAGGATTACTGGTGATTTTTATCTTTATTTTATTTTTCTATATTTTCCAATTTTGTTCTAATGAGGATATATTATTTTATAAACAGAAGAAAACTACATTATTATTTTTTTAGACAATTTTATTGAAATATAATTCACATACCATTTAAAGTGTTCACTTTTTTTTGCTGAGGAAGATTCGCCCTGAGCTAACATCTGTGCTAATCTTCCTCTATTTTGTATGTGGGTCGCCACCACAGCATGGCTGATGAGTGGTGTAGGTCTGCACCTGGGATCTGAACCCACAAAGCTGGGCCGCCAAAGGGCAGCACACTGAACTTAACCACTACACCACGGGGCCGGCCCTACAATTATTTTTTAAGAAAAATAATGTGTTTGGAAATATTCAAGGCTAAGCAAAAGCTAGTGAGATGTCACCCTATGTGTGAATAATCAGAAAACTTTAAGATTAAAATTCTGCCTTTTGGAAGCACCTGTCTCCCAGCCATGGATCAGCCCATACGTTTTTCTCTTTGAAAGGCTCATGCAGAATTCCTCACTCCTTTGGCTTCCAGAACTTAACCAGCCTCCTTGCCTGAAGTTTCTCCTTTTAAAGTCAGGCCTGGCTGGGCCAGGGGAGCTGTGGGCTGCGCTCTGTGGAGCTGAAGAAGACCCTTGAAATCCCCGCAGAGTTACCAGCTTACTTAATTACCCGAGGAGGTCTGCTATTCACCAGTACAAAAAAAAAAAAAAAAAGCCATGGCATTTGTGCCCCCTCTTTGGGTTATTGCGCCTCTTCTGTATGTTCTTCACAGTCTGTGAGGACCTTCTTAGAGTTTCCTACAGCCTTACTGAACCGAGAAGCTCAAAAACCTCCAATGGCTCCCAATCTCGTTCAGGGTGGGTATTGGCCAGCTTCCTTAGTCGGGCATTTAAGGGCCCATAGGATCTGAACCAACTTTCCTTACAACTCCCACGTGTCCACCAAACCGTCTGCTAGCCTGCGGCACAGCCAGGCCGGGAAGGGACAACAGTGTGTGAAGAGAGCTGGGTGTGAGAACGCAATGGGGAAAGGTCGGGACTGTGGCAAACTGGAGCCAGCACAGACTTTCTAAAGACACTGTCACTTCTCAGCGCCAGGCAATTGCTGCTTGGTGAGATCTTCCAATTTTTCAAGAGAATCAAGAAATCTGGATCTTTATATGAAATCTCTTGATTTTCAAATATCGGCAGTTAATCCACAAAATACATCTGGCCAGTCTGCTGATCACAACTGGTGACTTGTCACAGGAACACATTGAACTTTTCTCCCTCTGTACCTTTGCTTTTGCTGTTCCCACTGCCAAGAATCCCCTCCCACTCATCTGGGTCTAATGAACTCCACCTGTACTGTCCGGCCCAGCCAAACCACCACGTCTTTCTTGAGCATCCTCTATGACCTCAGCTAGAAGCAACATCTCCCCCCTTGGGGCTGCAATCATTTAGCTCTGTGCTGTCCACCTCACGCCACAGTTACTTCCATGAGCCCTATCTCTCCTGGAAGACGATGAGCTCCTGAAATATTCCACAAATATCTGTGGAGTGCCTGCTTTGTTGCAGGCACCAGGTTAGGCACTGGGGATACAGCCTAGAGAACTCTATGTGGAACAGAGTCTGGTGCAGGGGATAGAGTTTAAGTGAGTCATTCCCAAGATACTAATTCCAATTGTGATGAGTTTTATAGAGTTAAGAAAGTGTATAAAAGGAACTTAATCCAGGCAGGAGGATTACACAGGTCACAAGGCAGCTTGGGGAAGCATTAGCCCTAGGGCTGCCACATAAGGTTGCACAGTTTGTATACTGCACAAAGGTAACCAGCTGAAAGGGCAGACGAGAGCTGAAATCCAGTCCTTGCTTGCTTGCCCAAGCTGTGCCTGTTTCTAATTTGCAGAAAGGCATTGTGTAGACTAGCAGGGGCAGTGTTTAGTTCCTCCTCCCCTCCGCTACCCCCCAAAAATGTTCTAAATAGACGTAGAATCTAAAAACAGTGACCTCCCTATATATACACAGCCTCAAGAGATGTCCCCTGTGCTCCCTTTCTACTGGAATATACTCCCTGAATCCTTACTTTAGAGACGTTGGGAACAAGGAAGGCATCTCTGAGGAAGTGACATAGGAGCTGAGACGATAAGAAGGGGCCAGGCACTAGGAGTATGAGGAACAGCGTGTACGAGGCCTCTAAGGGGAGAAAGGACCACGGCTGAAGGACCTAATAAGCAGCCAGTGTGGCTGAAGTGTGGACAGAGAGGGGGAGAGCAGCAAGGGGTTGGCTGGGCAGTGACCATAACATTCATGGCCTGGAAGGCCACAGTAAGGGGTTCGATTCTTATCCTGAGACGCCTTATATATCCCCCTCCCCAACCACGTTGCTAGGCATTCTGCAGAGAGCGCACGATAGCAGAAACTACCTTTACAGAGCGCCCACCATGAGCCACACACTGTGCTGGGGCCACGCGTCCAGCTCAGTCTTCTTTCCCTACCCTCCTAAGGAAGCACGTAGTCTTTGATTCCAGTTGAACAGAAGAGAACACTGAGGCACAGAGAGGGTGAGCAGTCTACCCAAGGTTACCCAGCTATTAAGGGGCAGGCTGAGATCCATACCCAGGTCCGTGGGATTCCAGTTCCTCCTCTTGGCTGCCATGTAGCAATGACCCTCCTTAAACAGAAGGCACAAGGAGTCCAGAACCCTGCTCCTCAAAGTGGGGCCTGGGGGCTTGTGGCACTGGCATCACCTGGAAGCCTTGTCAGAAATGTAGGATCTCGAGTTCCACCCCAGTCCCACTGAATCAGTCTGCATTTTACAAGAATCACGTACACATTACAGGCTGAGAAGCACCAGACTAGAGGGTAATCCAAGCAAAGTGGCATACTGCCTCTGCAGCCCTTATACAGGGCCAGGTCTCCAGTGACTTGAAGACAACCTACTATAACCAAATTTGCCAGAATTGCCACCCGTTCCATCCATTCACCTGCCTCAGCTTTGTCTTTATTGTGACTCTAAGGAAGGGACTGTGAGAAGCTACGTCATCTCCAGAGAGAGGCTGCTGTACACTCTGCTTCTGCTCAATTCCTTAGTATATCTAGCAATAAATCTAAAGCTGTCTGACCCTTCTCCTGGGTAATTACTCCTCCAAATCATCTTCTATTTGGGGTCCACTCTGACCCCTAGAACATTTCCTGGGACCTACTTTTCACAAACAATTCCCCTTTTTAGTCTGCATACCAAAGGAGGCAGAATGGTTTGGTAGAAAAAATTAGTGGGTGAGGAAAAACTGGGTTCTCCTTCAGCCTTAAGGCCACATGTTGCGTGACTTTGGTAAACTCCCACCTCTACTTCCTCATCCCCATCTGAGAAATGGGTAGGATGGACTAGATTAGGAATCACTAGATCAAGGGATTGGCAGGTAACATAAAGGAAGTTCAGTGGCCTAGGTGAAACAGGAAGGAGTAGTGGGGACTGCAGCAAACTGGAGGACGCAATGCCGACAGAGAAAGGCAGCCCCACTCAGCGTTAGGCTATTGCTGTCTTGGGAAATGTGGGTCCAGTGTTGCCATGTATTCTAATTTTTCAAGAGTTGGGAATCTGATTTCCCCCCATGAAATAACATATAGTGTTTAAATACTGGAATCTGGTTGAAACTTAAACACAAAAACAAAAAACAGCGTGGGCCAAATAAAGATCAGGGGCGGGCCAGATCGGCCCGTGGGCCACCAGTTTGCGATGCCTGCCCTGGACGCCACTCTAACGTTATGTACAAGTGGTGCAGCTCTTTCAGAACGCTGCAAAGCGGCGGCCGTCTGGCCGGCGGAATCCGGGCCTTCTGGGGGCCTGTCGCCCCTCCCCCCCGCGGCCCCGGCCCCCATCGGTGCCCCCGAGAGAGGGCGGTGCGCGGGCTCTCAGCCCTGTTGGTGGTGGCGGTGACGGGTCGCACGGCGTCGCTTTCTTCACGCCCTCCCCACCTGCTTCCCCGCTCTCTCTGCAGCGCCGCAGCGATGACTCAGCCTCCAGCGGCCCCGGCGCCGAGGGAGGGGTGGGCGGAGGGAGGAGGGAGAGGGCGGGGCGGGCGGGGAGGGGTCAGTGGAGGGGAGAGAGGAGCGAGGAGGGAGGAGAAAAGAGGGGAGAGGGAGGGAGGCGGAGAAGTGGGTCGGGGGAGGGGAGGGGAGGGGAGGAGCGCCTGCGGAGGCCGGAGCCCCAGCCCCGCCTCCTCCCACTGCCCGCTGACGGTAGGCTGGGCAGGGGGAAGCAGGTCGGAGAGCAGAGCGGGTGCGGCTGAGGCTGAGAAGGGAGGGTTGTGTGCTAACCCCCATTCACCCGTCATCCCTGCGTGCCCTCGTGGACACGTGGCTCCTAGCCGCGCCCACAGACCCACCCCCTGCGGTCGTTGGATTAGTGCCCCGGAATGCATCTTTAGACACCGACCTTTGGTGAGCACCTCCCCGCAGAGGCCTTGGGGGACCGGGCAGTTAGAACCGGACAGAAAGGAGGGAGACTGGGCCCTGCTCCCTGGGGGCTTGCAGGGGAGAGAGAGAACCCACACCGCCTCTCCTCTAGTAGCGCATTTTAATAGGCTACACAAAGTGCCTGTAACACAAGGTTGAATTTGGAAGGTGCCCCGAAGAAGTTTCCTTAGCAACTTTTTTACAATGTAAATGATCCGAGGAATGAATGAAATGTGCTGTGGGCGCATATCGGTGTGTATATGAGGGGACAGATTTTCTTTAATGTCTTTCTGTATGTCTGTTTATGTGTGTTTGGGAGGCTGTATAGGAGTACATGTGTGGGTCTTGAACGATGTATGTATATGTATGCTTATCTATGTAGGCACATTGATAGTTGTATATGAGTTTGTATACCCAGAATGTCTCTGTATATGTACAGGTGTTTATGTCCCTAAATGTTACGCATGTGTGTATATATGAGACTTCGGGGCTTTCCTGGGTTTGTATTTAATATGTGTGTAGATGAATTCGTGGGTTTGTGTATGTGACTGTGCATCCTTGGGTATGTATTGCTTTTGTGTGCCATTGTATATATGTATGTGTATGCGGGACTACGTGTGTCTTGGTGAGATTGTGTTATGATTATGTATGTACGTGAGTGTATGGGAATACATTAATGAGTCTGTGAACAGAGCTGGAGTGTGTCTTGAGGTTGCGTGTGTGTGTGTGTGTGTGTGTGTGACAGATGAGCACGTAAGTGTTTTTCAGAGTCTGTGGGTATGACTGTGTATGTGTCTTGCTGTAGCCATCCGATTGATTCAGTCTGTGATAAGGGCCACGTGATTCTTAAGGGTTGGTTAAGGTGATGATTGGAGGAGGAGGTCCTTGGGGGGTGGGGACCGTGAAGACAGGAAAAAGCCCCGTGTGTGCTGGCCCAGCGACTCTCTGCAGGGCAGTGGGAGGCGAGGCTAGCCATGTAGGCTGAAGCAAGACAGAGGGGGCTTCGAATGCCAGAACCAGTTATCTCGACCTCTTCTGCTTTCCTCCGCCCTCTCACGCGCTAGGTCGGCTTCTCTGGTGGCCTCCTGGGGTCCACCTTGTCAGTGCTCTTCTGCAGGGCGCGTGTCCTTGGTGCTTAACAGTAGCAACGTTATGGAGCGCTTACTGTGTGCCTACCCCAGGAAAGCACTGAACCGGCATTGGTTCAGCTCTATGAGGAAGCAACTCGGTATCCCCAATTTTACTGGGGGGCGGGGGAGCGGGGGCTGAGGAGGTGTAGAGCCTGTTCCTGGTTACACAGCTAGTGCGGGTGCCTCACACTCCAGAGGCTGCATGCCCTCTCACCTGCTCGACCAGGGTCTCTCGGCCTTGGCACGACTGACATTTGGGGCCAGATAACTCGGCGTTGGGGGGGCGTCCTGTGCACTGTAGGATGTTCAGCAGCATCCCTGGCCTCTACCCACCAGATGCTAGTTGTGATCCCTCGCCAGTTGTGACAACCAAAATGTCTCTAGATATTTCTAAAGGTCCTCTGGGGACAAAAATCACCCCTGATTGAGAGCCACTGCGCTAGACTATCCTGCTTCCCTAGGCAAATGTTTTCTGAGAGGCTGCACCATCTCCACTCTGCCCAGTGGCTTCAGCTGCCCCTCTTCTTCCACACTAATCCTCACTTCCACGCAGGTAGCCCCTTTCCTCCGCCGCAGCCACACAGCAGGCTTACCAGCTGGGCCACCTTGCCCAGAAACTCAACTTCCCTGAGCCCCAGCCACAGGAAGCACGGGGCTTGGTAAATACCTCTACAGCTCTTTTTATTATCGTTTGAGTCACAGGGGTTCCTGGGGTCAGAGCCAGGAGGAAGAGGGCCCTGAGCCAGCTGACCCTCTCTGGCCCAGAGCTGTGGACGCTGCTGGTTCTGCGAGTTTGCTTTTCTGGTTCAGCGAGAAGAAAACAACGCTCCAGTGTGGGGCCGAAGCTGGTCCCGCTTGACGCTATCATATTTATGCTATTTCATCTTTGCAAATAAAAAAGCCCGCATTTCCCCACTAGCAGAACCTGATTTTAAGAGCAAGTGCTGCACTGGAGCAGTGCAGGTGCTCAGGAAGGGCAAGGCGGAGCGGTCAGCGGGGCTCTCGGTGTGTCTGGACCTGGGCCGGGCCCCGGCATGGTGTCCGTGCTGCTGCAGGGCCGGTCACTGCGGCCGGCAGGCCCTGGGCAGCAGATGGGGGAGAGTGCCGTGGCTCTGCCACACGAGCGGAGGGCTTGAGTCTCCTGCTACAGACAGGCGACGACGCCCGCGGAGAACTTCCACGCCACCCCTGTGTCTGCCACTCAGAATCTGTCTTCTCTTCTTGACTCTGTTCCTTTGCTCCCTCTTCTCTCCTGCAAGCCCTGCAGTGTCCCTGATGTGTACAGGGCCCTCACTCCATTCCCCTTGGGGGACTGCAGAGCAAAGTGGTTAAGGGCGAGGGCTCCGGGGCCTCATCACCTGAGTCTGTGTGGCCTTGGGCAAGGCACTTCACCTCTCTGTGCCTGATTTCTAAACTGGGGGCACTAAGAGGCCCTATCTGGCAGGATTAAATGAGATACTCTATGTAAGGAATGCTAGGCATGTAGTAAGCCCATAATAAATAGCAGCTGCCATTATTGCTATTATTCTTGATTAACAATGAAATGCAAATGAGCACTTACCAATTGCCAGGCAGTGTGCTAAGCCCTGGACAATTCTTTTCTCATTTGATCCCTCAACAGCTCTAGGAGGAAGGTGCTATTATTGGCCTCACAGCAGGGAGGAGGAAGCTCAGGTACTATGAGGTTCAGTAACTTACCCCAGGTGCAGCGCTAAGAGGAATCTGAACCGGTGTTGTCACTGCAAAGCATAGCTACCCTGATCTTCTCCACTGAGAGCAGATTCCCCACAGGAAGGAGGGGCTCCTCCCGGGCTGGTGTGTCCTGGGAAAACTTGAGGCCTGGAGGGGAAGGCAGTGAGAGGCAGAAGGAGGGGTTTGGCACTGGGAGGGTGAAGTTTCCTTTTTTCAGCTTCTGATGAAATCAGCTAGCATAGTGGGCTGTGGTCTCATGACCTCCAAGATGTGTCACCAAGTTTTTACTAGTACATAAAGTTTATTTTTATTACAAGCCAGGGTGTGTATTGTTCCAGTGCTTTTTTGTTTGAATTGGACTGCAGGAAAGATGCAGAAAGGTGCTGACTTGCTACAAGTCAGAGGACAGACGGGAGGTCCATTTTAGAGTTGATGCCAGAGAAAGATGGTGTGTTTACCAGGAAGGGTGAGAACTTGGCTAGGTGAGTATATGAGAGATGATGGTTTGTGCGAAGAGTTAATCCTTCCAACACATAAGCCAAAGGGCACAAAAGAGAACCATGTGATACCTGTTTGGTTTTCTTTTAAGGATATTCAAGGCATTGTTTTTCCTTGTATGTGATGCTGTAGTTGTGTTAGTTATTTGTTGCTATGTAGCAAATTACCCCAAAGCTCAGTGGCTTAAAATAAATGTTTATTATCTCACAGTTCCTGCGGATCAGGAATTCAGGAGTGATTTAGCTGCAGAGGCTCTGGCTTCTGTCATGAAGTTGCAATCAAGATGTCAGCCAGGTCTGCAATCATCCGAAGGCTTGACTGGAGCTGGGGAATCCCCTTCCAGATGGCTCACTCATGTGGCTGTTGCTGGGAAGCCTCAATTCTTCGCCATGTGGACCACTCCGTAGGGCTGCATGAGCATCCTCACACCATGGAGGTGGGCTTCCCTCAGAGCAAGGGAGAGCAAGGTGGAAGCCACACTGTCTTTTATACCTAGCCCCAGAAGTCACACACCGTGGTTTCCTGAATATTTTGTTGCTTACACAGGTCCGCCCTGCCGAGTGTGGGATGGGACCACACAAGGAAGTGAATACCAGGAGGTACAGATCATGGGGCCATCTTGGAGGTGGGCTGTTGCAATGGTCATCATTGCTCCCTTGTTTACTATTATATGGAAGACTCTGGATTTCAAATGAAATCCAGTATTCAAAAATGGGCTGCAAACACCAAAAAGTTTAGAGCTGCGCATCCAACAGCTTTGTTTTTATCTGTATCTGCCTGTGGGGTCCCCTTGGGGGCAGTGTCCTAAGATGACGCCAGTGTCCTAAGATGACGCCATCAGAAATAAAGCCCTATGATCCCATGACAGCGAAAGTTCTTATCTGTGCCAGATGCCAGCAAGGCACAGTGGTTAAGAAGCGTGAACTTTGCAGCCAGACAGAACTGGATTCAAATCCTGACTCCCCTGTTGATGACTTGGGGACTCTGGACAATTGGCTTAACCTCTCGGACCCTAGGTATCCGTGTGTAAAATGGATTAAGATCAACTTCACAGGGTCGTTGAGGAGATGAAATACAAGATGACAGAGCAATGACAATAGGAGTCAGGTGTGCTGCCAGTGTTGACCCGTAGGTTTATTATTCAGTGATAACAATAAAGTGATAATAATAGCTCACATTTATTAGCTCCTATTATTGTCCGAAGCTTAAGGCAGTTAGGAACCTTGCCCAAGACACACAGCCAGGAGAGCTGAGATTCACACTCAGGTCTGTCTGTCTCTGAGGCTGAACTGTTTCACTTAACAATAGTCTCTTCACTTAACAATAGTCTGTAATGATCTACACATTACATGGTTCTACCTGCTTCATTTTTTCCCCTTTCTTTTGTGGCTGCTTAGTAGTATATGGACGTACCATAATTAGTCAACTATTTCCCCTATTGTTGGATACTTAGTGTCTACTTTTCGCCATTAACAGTGAGTCTTCAGTGAGCATCTTTGCTGCACAGGCGTTTGCCCAGGGCTCACCATGTGCCAGGGGCTGTGCTGGGTACTTGATGTGTGCACCTCATGTAAGGACCCTCAGCTAGGACATGACACTTTTCGGCTCTTACTTGTCTAACACGGAGTGCCTTTGAAGGATTGTGAGTCCCCTGCCTTCTCTGTCCTGAAGTTCTTCATTCCGTCCGATAGGAGTACCGAGGAGTACCTGTCTTTCCTCCGCAGCAGGTTCATGAGAGACCAGAGGGCTTGGAGTCTGCAAACCTGAGTTTAACAATGCAGGTTATCACCAGGCGCACAGCAGCCTGGGCTCACCAGATGTGGCCCTGTATCAGTCAGGACAGGCCAGATTATGCTGCAGTGACAAACAACCCCAAGCGAGTGGCTTAAAACATCCATTGTGGGGCTGCGATGGGCTCTGTTTTGCGTTATCCTTACTCCAGGCCCCAAGGTGATAGAGCAGCCCCAACCTGGACACTGCCAGTTGCCATGCCAGGAGGCAAGAGAGAATGTAGTCAGTTGCACACTGACTCTTAAAGCTTCACCTGGAGGTGACTCATTACTTCCTCTTGCTTTTTTGTCTTGACAAAGCAAGTCACATAGGCACACTTAACTCTAAAGGGGCAGGACATGTGTCCTACTCTGTGCCCCAAGCGGGGAGAACTGGAATATTTGGTGAACAGCACTGATGACTGTGTCCTCTGCTGACCATTTAGAAAAAGTCTGACAATCCTAACCACATTGTGAAACAACTGAGGCCAGGCCAGAAGTGCCTGGGGGCCTCTTAGCATTCTGTCCCCGAGGAAAGACCTTTGCCTCTCAACCCCATCTTGCCCACACCATGAAGCCCAATTGCCCTTAGTCTCTGGGGCCCAGGAGACAAGGAGAGCAGAGGATATGGGTCCAGGGAGATGGCTGGATCCCCCCGTGCCCATGGGTGACCGTGGGTAGAGCTCTGATTTCTGCTCTGTATTAGCCATCAGTGACGATGCATCTGTGCCCTTGGGCAGTGGAAAGGGCATTGGACTCCTGTCAATGTCAAAACTTGGAAGAGTCATCTGGAAACAACCTAAATGTACCTCAAAGGGGAATGGATATACCAGTATCTCTAGATACTAAAGAGAAATGATCGAGAGTTTATATTTATACTGATAGACCTCAAAAACGTAATGTTGAGAGGAAAAAAAACATGTGGCGGAGTGATATGTGCAATTTGATACCATTTATGTAATTCTGAAACACAGACACTAAACAACACTACACATATGGTTCTTTGATGCATGTGCTACATATGATAGTGGATGGGGGCGTTGAGGGGGAGTGAGGGAGGGGCTGGGACAGAGGATGGGGGACACATGGGTCTTTGATTCTATTTGTAATAAAAAAATAAAATCAAAGGATTAAGCAAATATAACAAACTTTGAACTATTGTCAATTCTGAGTAGGAGGACGTGGATGTTTGTGATATTATTATTTGTATTTTTTATGTTTTTAGAATGAAAAAGGGGACCGCTTGCTCTGTCTCCCTAGGTCTCAGTTTCCCCATCTCTAAAATGAGGTAGTTGATCTAGAAGGTGGGTGGTTATCAGACAACAGGACTTCACTGACCAATGAAATTTCAGGAAAAAAATTGAGAACAGGGATATCCATTTTAAATTTTGCCCAGAACAGGCTTTAAAAAAAAATTTATCATCTATTCTGAACATGATTTCATAAGAAGAGGGAACATTTTCACATGAAATTAGTGGGAAGGGCACAATCTCAGAATAAAGTCAAATAAAATTTTATTGCTGTTTTTCCAATAACATATTTAGTAAAAGAAACACATACTCATTGCAAAAAATTTGGCAATTTATTGAGAACAGAATGAAAATTACTCACCCGTATTCTCAACACCCAGAGGAGTAATTATTGTTAACATTTCAGCTATTTCTTTATAGTTTTATATATATATAGTGTGTGTATTTCTGATGTATACATGACTTTTGTTCCTTTTTTCTGATTGTAAAGGAAAACATTAATGGGAATTTAGAAAAAAAGATAAACAGAAGAAAATGGAGATACTAATAAATTGAGCTTTTCCCCCATATTAATTTTTCTCATTTTACCTTGAATCAGAGAAAATTTCCACAGACTGGCATTTGGGAATAATAAGTAGAAGGAATAATAGTAAATGATATTTATTGAGCATTTACTATGTGGCAAGCCTTGTGCTAAGTGCTTTCCAGGCCTTATCCCATTTGACCCTCACCACACCCCTGTGAAGTGGGTACTATTATTGCCCCATTTCACAGATGTTGAAGCTGCGGTTCAGAATGGTGAAGTAACTTGCTCAAAGTCACAGATCTCCTGGAATGTGATGTCCAGAGAGGTTAAGTAACCGATGACACTTTCCACTTCACTTCCAGAGTGATTTGCTCTCTGCCCACTCTGTGTCCTGAGAACCAGCGGGTGCCCTGCCTGGAGTTTGAAGTCCAAGGTCTGGGATCAAAGGGGCCTCTTGCTCAGGTCCCAGTGGCATGTGGTCCCTGATCAGAGAAGTCTTTTCTGAGAGGTGCTTTTGTGGCTTAGCATGGGGGTAGCACTTGTTCTCCTCATCAGCCAAGGCCAAGGTTGTCTCATCTCGTCCTCCCTCTGAATCAGCACCCAGGAACCCCTGGGAAGGCTCAGGTCAGCCTGCTCACGCACCGTCACACCTTCAGGTTTGGTCCCCAACTCCTGTCTCCCGGAAACCAGGCGGCAGCAGCCTTCACTCACTCATCACGTGTTCGTTCATTCACCTCCTGTGGACTGAAGGCCTGCCCCGTGCCAGGTGCTGTGGTGGGTGCTGGGGCTCCGGGGAGGGAAGAAGCAGAGATCTCCGCCCTCAAGAGGCTCAGTCCTGGGGAGAGAGTCTGAAGGCGGAAAGAGAAAAGGCCCCAGCGCTCATGGGGCTCCCCATCAGGCAAGGCTGCCAGCAACATGCCCTTCTCAGCCATCAGCGGGCAGATCAGGGCGGTGCGTGCCACCAGGGCCAACAGGTGTAGGTTTGCTGAAGCCCGAAGCTCACACAATCTCAGGAGCCTTTTTTTAGGAAAAAGAGCTCAAAGTGCAAAATTGTAAATACAAAATTAGTGCAAGCATGAATGCTTACTAACATGGGAAAGGAAAGCACGGCAAATAAATTTTTAAAAACTACCAATTCCTTAAATATCACAAAATCCAGATAAACAAAATAGCACTTCTATTAATTAACTGCCTGACACCCCTCTATTGTATCTCGTCCTACATTTTTGGCTGCACATCCTTTGCTCTCTGTGTGAATGCATTTCTAGGGCCCCCCGAGGGCAAGTGAGTGGTCCTGAAGTTTAAGCTTCATTAGCTTCTAAATAAATCCACCCCTAGATTTAATTCTTTATCTCATTGAGTCCTCAGAAGAAGCCGATCTTGTAGGCACTGTTATTACCCCATTTCATAGATGGGGCAACTGAGGCTCAGAAAGGAAATGGGTTGTCAAAGGTCATCTCTCCACTGTGACCTTCACGCTCCTGGGTTTGGTAAATAGACTTCACAGCCCAAAGTGCCCCCAAGCTGGAAGGAAAAGGCGAGATGTGAAGCCTGGAATCAATGAAGCGCTGTTACGAGGCCGAACGTGCTGCGTGCCTCCACTTCCCCTCCCTTTTTCTATCCCGATCTTGATCAACTTCCACCTCTTCCAGGAAGCCTCCCAGGACTTGTGGGCCCACTCTGGCGTCTTCCTCTTTGCATCATTCGCTGACTTTATGTCCCCGCTCTGCTCTTCGGTCACCAGGGTGGGGGTGAGTCAAGATCCCTCTCTGGGGTGCACTTTCCCTAACTGGAAAATGGTCTCTAGGTCTCTTTCAGCTACAGAATTACAGGATTCTGTTTTTTTATTTTTAAGAGAGCCTTGAATCCTCATGGTCCAGTATCAAGCGTGCAGCCCCACCCCATCCAATCTATCACTGAGCCCTGTGCCCTCTCTGACCACTGCCCCCAGCCCCCAGCTACGGCCCTGGCCAGGCTGCCACCTTCTCTCACCTGGATTATTGCAACCGCCTCAGTCTCCATGTGGCTGCCTGAATGATCCTTTAAAAATAGAATAATGACAGAAAGCCCTGCCCCAGCTGCCGGGCTCCTGGGCTCCAGCTCATCTTTCTACACTGTCCTGCCCCCCTTGCCAGCCCCACTAGCCACATGGCCAGCGCTTTCTCACCCCAGGCCTTCGCACATGCTGTTCCCTCTCCCTAGGACACCCTTCCTCATGCTAAATCCTACGCATCCTTTCCATCTGGGGTGCAGCGTCTTTGGAGAGGCCTTCTCTGACCCTCCAGTTTAAATGAAGCCCCCGGAAATAGAAAGTGATGTTACCTACTGTAGTAGGCTGAGAAATGGCCCCCAAAGATATCAGGCCCTGATCCCTGGAACTGGTGAATGCTACCTTACGTGGAAAGAGGGTGGCATTTGCAGATGTGATTAAATTAAGGACCTTGAGATGGGAGATTATCCTGGATTATCAGGGTGGGCCCTAAACGCAATCATGTGTATCCTTATAAGAGAGGAAGAGAGGGAACCTACACAGAGAAACGTGGAGGAGAGGCAATATGAGATGAGGCAGAGAGAGATCTGGAGATGCTGGCCTTGAAGATGAGCGACGTGGCCGCAAGCTGAGAAAGGCCAGCAGCTACCGGAAGCTGGGAGAAGCAAAAACTGATTCTCTTCTAGGAACTCCCAAGGGAGCACAGCCCTGCTAACACCTTAATTTCAGCCCAGCAATGCTGATTTTGGACTTCTGGCCTCTACAACCACGAGAGAATAAATGTCTGTCGTTTCAAGCCATCGAGCCTGTGGTAATTTGTTCCAGTGGCGATAGGAAACTAATCGCCTACTCAATAGCCTCTCCCCCTTTCATTCTTCTTACAGAATTCTTATTTCATTCTGGATGTCCAGCTCATTTCTTCATTTTCCAGCCAGGTGTAGCTATGTGACTATGTTCCAGACAATGAGATATAAGCAGAGGTTGTGCGGATTTCTGGGAAGTCTCCTTAAAAGGGTGATACGAACCAAGGTGTGCCCTTTTGCTCTCTCGTCCTTCCTGCTCTCTGTCTGGAATACAAACGTGAAGGCTGACACTCCAGCAGCCATCTTGGGGACATAAGGTACAACAGACACCTCCATCCCAGAACTGCTGAACCAATGCCAGCGGCCACTACCTCCAGACTTCTCATTATGAGAAGAAAGTAAACTCTTATGTGCTTATGCCACTGTCCTCAAGGTCTGTGTTACTAACAGCTGCTCACAATCCCCACTGAAAACTCCTTTCCTATTATTCCATCTCATATCATTTTTTTTTCATGTAAGTCATCAGAATGAATAATAGTATCTGTAATTGTGTGTTTATCTGTTTAATGTCTGCTTCTTCTGCTAAACCGTAATTTCCACAAGGGCAGGACCCATGTCTGTTTTATTCATAGCACAGGACCCGGCACAGAGTAGGTGCTCAGGAGGTATTTGTTGAGTGAATGAAGGAATGAACGAATGAGTAAGTGAACAAATGTCTCTCCTAGTGAGGTCCCAGGCTCACTATTAGACAAAGACCATGCTTCATTCTTATCTCTAGCACAGCCCTGAGCCCCAGGCGAATGTTCCTGGAATCTTGATGAAGCAGAATGGAACACAGAGCATTGAAAACACCTGTTTTTCTCTCCTCCAGGCTCTAGTCTGCCCTGTGGCTTGGTGACAGTAGGTGCTGAATAAAGGTTTGTTGAGGGACTCGGGAATGGCCTGGCCTGCTGGAGAAGGACAGAGAGGTTTGGGGATGGCATTTCTGTCTGGGATATGAGACCCTGAGCATCGAGGGTCTGCCGAATCCCCCACCAGCCATCAGATCTGCAGGGCGGACAGAAGCCAACTCTGAGTTGGACCAGGCTGTGCTGTTTTAAATTCCCGGGAGCCGAGGCTCAGAGAGGGACAGGGACTTGCCTGAGGTCACCTAGGATGTTGGCAGCTCCCCATCCAGCCCTTCTCCCTGGTCATGTTCTCTCCTCTGCGCCCTGCCGCCTTCTCAGTGAGAAGACAGAGGGAGAGGAGGCCTAGGTGCCTAGGGCTTCCAAGGTCCAGCTAGAACGTCGGCAAACAAAACTTCAACCCTCCCATTTCACAGATGCCACAACTGAGGCACCGTGAGGCTGCGGGTCCTGCACCACGGAGAGTTTGTGGGGGTTAGAAACCCAGACCTGGTGACCCCGGTGCAGAGCTTTTCCCACATTCACATCCTGTCTCCCGACCAAGCCGTAGAGACTCTCACCTCCTCATTCCTGCTGGTGTTCTCAGCTCCAGCCTGGAGGCCTACAGACTTAGGATTTATTGTTCCCACTTTCTCCACTGTTAGCAGGTCAGGGCACCCCAGAAAGCTTGGCTGGCCATGCCTGTCCTTCAGGTGAAGAAAGGGGAAGCCCAGAGCATCCCCGCGCCTAGTCCAGGGTCACACAGGAATCGACCGTGGTGAAACCAGGGGCAGGTCTGCCGCGCACCTCTCTTGGCCAAGGTTCAGCCACCTGCGGTTTAGCAATAGCCCCGGCAGGGCAGGCAGAGGAGGGACACAGCCCTGGAGAGAGAGAAGGACGCGTTTCTGGGGCCCCAGGTCAAGGGCGCCTCCTTCCACAAAGGCAGCCAGTGCCTTGGACTCACCTAGCTGTTCTCAAACTTTTTGGTCTCAGGACCCCTTTATGCTCTTAAAAATTATTGACGACCCCAAAGATCTTTTGTTTATGGTGGTTATGTCTATCAACATTTAGCACATTAGAAAGTGAAACAAATATTCAATAAATATTAATTAATGTAAAAATAACAATAAACACTCTAACATAAATAATCTCTTATGAAAAATAACCATATTTTCAAAAACATTATTGTGAACAGTAACATTGTTTTGCATTTTTCCAAATCTCTTTAGGGTCTGGCTTAATAGGGAACAGCTGGCTTCACATATCTGCTTCTGTTTTCAATCTGCTGTGAGATATCATGACATGTGGCCTCTGGAAAACCCCGCTGTACACTCATGACAGGATGAGAGTGAAAAAGGCAAATAACATCTTAGTCTTATAATGAAAACAATTTTGACCTCATGGATCCCCTAAAAGGGTCTTAGGGATCCTCAGGGGTCCCCGGAACCATACTTTGAGAACCACTGGTCTACGCTATTGATTTAATCTTCACAACTCTGTGAGATGGAAGCTGTTGTCATTCGCATTTTATAGATGAGCAAAGTGAGCCTCAGAGAGGTTATGGGGCTTGCTCAAAGACACACAGCCAGTGAACAGGGGTGTCAGGATTTGAACCCAAGACCATTGACTCTGGGGAACTGTATTCTTAACACTAACACTGTACTCCAGTCCCTAGCTAATGGACGGATGTTGTAGGAAGGATAGGATCAGGAAGAAGCCAGGGACTCTGGGGTGCCCTAAGTGGGGAGGGAGATGTAGTGTGGTGGTTAAGAGTGTGGGCTCAGGAACAGCCTGTGTGGACCCGCATCCTGGCTCTTCCCTGCACATGCTGTGTGACCTGGAGCAAAGTGCTCAACTTCTTTGAGCCTCACATACTCCCTCTGTAAAATGATAATATGATATTTACATCACAGGGTCGTTAGGAGGGTTAAATGCTAATTCATGTAAATGATAACAGTGCTCAATAAACGTCATATATAGCATACATCTTTTATGGCATAAATTTGAGAACGGGGCCATGGACATGGTTTTGCGGAATCTGGAGAGAGGCAGGGGGCAGCTATAGCCTGGGTCCTGAAGGCAGGGGCCGGGGGAGGGAGAAGATGGTTGGCCTGGAGGGTGAAGGAGGGCTTTGAGACCAGGAACAAGTTGCTTTCGAGTGGTGGGCACACCCTGACGCTCGCCTCCATGGATTTCAGTCGTCCAAGCCAGCAGTGAAATACAGTGTGACAGGAGGCCAGCCTTGTCTACCCCTGGGGACAGAGGCCACATGCCTTGTCAGGGTCACCAGCCTGGCCACTGGGGACTGAGACCGGGCCTCCAGTTTCCACTGATCACCTGTTTCTCCTGACTCAGTTCAGGGAGTGAAGCCAGGAGCTCTAGCTCCCTGTTTCTCCCATCATCTCAGCTCTAGAAAATAGTCTAGACCCTCATTGCCAGAGGTGCAGGCCACCTGGCATCTGATTCAGGTTGTATCCTCCTCCACGCTGCCTTCCTTGCTCAGCAGGGACCGTGACCCTCTGCTTTCGGGGGTGGCAGCTCTGGAGCTCGACTGCCTGATGTGTCTCCGCTCTGCCACTTCCTGGCTGTGTGACTCAGGCAAGAGGCTTAACCTCTCTGTGCCTCAGTTTCTTCATCTATAGAATGGGAATAATAATTTTACCTCTTTTATTGGGATATTGGGTGGATTAAAGTGAGCTGATCCACGAAAAGCACTTAGAGCCCTGCTTAGCATTCAGTACAGGTAGTTAACACTGCGACCACATCGCCATCATCATCATCATCATCATCGTCATCATAGGCAATGGTCTTGAACACCATTAGGGGATGCACTGGGGGTGGTCCTCGTAGAGTGCCCAGCCCGCTTTGTGCAAGGCCCCGGGGAGAGACGGGTAAAGGCAGAGCCAGGTTCTGGCCTCTGCATGGAAACTGATTCACAGGGTGATTTGGGGCACATCACTTGCTGTGTCTGGGCCTCTGGGTCCTCGGCTGGAACAAGGAGGTCTATTTTTTTAAAAATTTCTATGGCATCTCGAGTGTCATGACATTCCTCCAGCAATAAGGGCAGTAGAAATGTGCATGGCTACCCATGGCAGTATCGTTTATAAGGTAACAATCAACATTTGGAAACAATCTGTGTCCTTCCTCGTTGGAGTTTTAAAAAGAAGGGATTAATAGCCGCAAACTGGAAATAAGCCAAATGCCCATCAACAGGTAGACGGGGTGCACAAAGCAGCACATCCCTGCGATGGAATGCTCCTCAGCAATGAAGAGCAGCCCACTGCTGGTCACACAACCGCGTGGGCGGATCCCAGCAACATTACTCGGAGTGAATAAGACCTGCCCCACAGAGGGCCTACTGCATGAATCCATCTAAAGAAATTCTGGAAAAGGACAATCGCAACTACAGGGACCGGAAACAGCAGATGTGAGGACAGGGGATCGATTACAAAGCGGCAGTAGGAGCTTTTGGGGTCATGGAAACGTTCTAGATCTTGGTTATGGTGGTGGTTACACGCCTGTATAATTTTTTGAAAGTCATTGAACTGTGCTCTTAAAATGGTGCATTTTATTGTATGTAAATTATACCACAATAAAGTTGATTAAAAAATAAATGATGATTCACACATACGAGGGAAGCTCCGAATTTGTCAAAAGGAGTGGGCCCCATCTTGGGCACCAACATGGAAAGATGTCTATGTTATGTCGTGACATGAAAAATAAAGGCAAGTTACGTAACCACGCTGGTGACCGACAGTTACCGAGAGCCCCCATGGGCGGGGCTGGGGCAGAGTGCCTCACATGCAGTACTTTGTTTACTCTTGACAACATCCATGCAAGGTTTTATAGATGAGAAAACTGAGGCTCAGAGAGATGCAGTGACTGGCCTGGATACGAAGGGAAGGAGCCACACGGCTGGGACCTGGGACACACCGTGAGCCGCCACACCGTGCTCTATTATGTGATTCCAATCCAGCAAATAATTGACAATGTTGGTCTATGTGCAGAAAAAAATCTGGAGAGATGACCCCACACCCGGCCAGAGATTATGTTTGAGGGGTGGATTCATAGGCACTTTCACTTTCAATACCATCTATTTCTGTTGTGTCGAACTTATTGTAACACGCCTGAATTAGCTTTCTAATCAGAGAACGCAATATAGATTAAAAAAAAATTACTAAAAAAAGTCCTGGCCCTGTATCTTGTCTTCCCAGGACCTGGGCACCCTCTCCCCACTGCTGCCTCTCCCAGCCGGGGCCACGTGCCTGCCCACGGCCCCAAGCCCCACCGATAAAGGCCAGGGCTGTCTGAGTCCCATATCAGGCCCAAGCAGCCCCTGAGTCCCATCCATCTGGTCCCCCCAGGGAGGGTGGGCCCCTTCCCAGGAGTCAGCAGGCTCCAGGACCCCGGAGATAACGAGCTGCCGGGGGGTGGGTAGTGAGGACCAGCGGGGCCAGGGTCTGCAGCAGCAGGTGGGGTGGTGAGCAGGGGCTGGGGGCAGGCCTCTCCCCCCTGGACAGACGAGGCCGCTGAGACCCAGAGAAGGTGTGACCTGCCTGGTCTATGTTTGTAGACCTGGTTCTGTCTGCTGTGTGACCCTGGGCATATGTCACGCGCTCTCTGATCCTCAGGTTCCCCTGGGATTCTTTGGTTCCAGCCTGGTCCTCTTTTAGGAAGCAGCCTGGGCGCTGAAACCATCCTTGAGAGTCCCCAGTATACGGGCAGACAGAAGGATGGATGCGATGTCCTCTGCCCCTAGGTTAACTCCCCGTGGGTATGTGGAGGCACCCTCCTGACTCTGAGCGCATGCGCACATGCCTGCCTGGGCAGGCCCACGGCTGCAGGCCCCAAACACAAGCCGGGCCACCCGGGCCAGGCCACGGCTTGTTTACACATCCAAAGGTCAGATGCTCCTGCCAGGGCCAGAGTCTGCCTGGTGAGAGTCTGCAGCTGTGTGCCCAGGACGCAGATAACGCGCGCCCTGGGGAGGGGCGGGCAGCCCGGGGGAGGGCGGGGCGAGAATGGCACCCTGGTGGCCCTCCCTGGAGGAGCCCCTGCCCGCTCCCCCGCTGTGGGCCCTGCCTGGGGAGTTTCTACCCCCGGAAGGTCTAGGAGCCTCAAGGCCACTCGGCTCGGTTTCCCTGAGCCTATGCCCCCTCTGCACTGCCTGCTGCTCCTTTATGCCACTAGGTACCTTCATCTCCCTGAGCCTCAGTTTCCTCACCTGTAAAGTGGGCGACATCACAGCTCTTACCTGACAGGGTGCAGAGAGGAATGAGGAAGCTAAGGCATGGTGGTGCCAGGTGAGTGGAAGGGACCTCACACAGGTGTCTCTAATGTCAGGGGTAGCTCCAGTTCTGGAAGCCCCCACTCCACTCTAAGGAGGCTTAGCCATCTCCTGTCTGAGAGTCTGGAAGTCACAGGGTGGGGCCTAGAAGTCCCGCCTGTCCCCTTCAGCTTTCTCCCCTGCGACATTTCCCAACTGCGTTCACATCCTACCTCCTCCCCTGACACCTTCATACCTCCCCATCCCCACTGCCCCGTCTGCTGCATCACTCACGCTTCTTACCTTGGTGAAAGCACAAACGTAACCTAGGGGCTTCCCATCTGGTTGTGGTGATGGGATTTGTACACTGACACCTAGAAGAGTGGCACTTTTCAACGTGTGTGTGCCCCGTGCACACTCAGCGGTGCACACTCAGCTGGAGTCTCTGCCCGGGAGGGGACCAGAGACATTTTCTTCTCTCATCTCTCCTCCAGGATGCTCTTGGTCACCCAGACTCTGACCACACACCTGCAAGGAAGGGGAAAGCTGAAGGTAGTTCAGTCTATGACTAAAATATTTACCAAAAATGTCTTTATATTAAACTGGTAAGAACTGTGAACATGGATAACCTCCGGAATAGGCAACAACACAGGAGACAGGCTCCCCCACACGGTGGGTGAGATTGCAAATGGGCACCACCCACCTATGGGTGATCAGCATCTCTGGCAACACACAACCACACACACAACTCACAGCCCAGGGATCACCCTCTGGGGAATCTAAGGGACAGAAAGGGCTACCACAGAGGTATCTGTTCATGGCTGTTTGTGGAAGCTTTTTTTTTTAATAAGTGCATAACAATATTGGAAATATTTCAAATGAGTATCCACGGAGGACTGATTACCTGGACATTTTGTGACCCAAGCACACTAAGGAATACTGTACAGCTGCTGGAAGGCACAGACTCCCCTGGAAATGTTTCCAAGTTTTCCCAGCAGGTGAAAGAAGCGAGCTGAAGAACAATACGTATGAACAGAATTCTGAGAGCGCATGCATAAACAAAACTACTCTCCCTTTCTTGACAAATGTATACGCAACTCAGGTGTATTGGCATGGAAAAGTTCTGCAAGGAGTCACACCAAATGATTAACTTAATTCGTGCCATTTTCTAGCTGTGCGACCTTGGGAAGTGACTCAACTATCAGCCTCTGTTTCCTCCTTTGTAAGTTGGTAATAACAAACCTCATAGGGTTGTGACAAGCATTAATATAACTAGTTATTGTAAATCACTTGGCGCATAACAAGAATTCCATAAATATTTAGGGAAACAAGGCAGGAATCAATTTTCTGCTAAACAAATTTATTTTCAGGAATCAAGTTTCAGCTAAGCTTTAAGTGGTGGAGGCTCGTCTGCCTGTCTTTGCTGCCACCTAGTGGTCACAAGTGAGAAAGCATACAGATCTTCCTCAACTTCAGACCAGGTTACATCTGGATTAAAGCTATTGAAAGTTGAAAGTATCACAAGATGAAAACGCAGTTAAGGACGCCTAACCCAGCGAACATCATAGCTTAGCCTAGCCTACCTTCAGTGTGCTCAGAACACTTACATTAGCCTACAATTGGGCAAAATCATCTAGCACAAAGCCTATTTTGTAAGAAAGTGTTGAATATCTCAGGTAATTTATTGAATACTATACTGGAAGTGAAAACCAGAATGATTGCATGGGTAGAGAATGGCTGTAAGTGTATCATTTACCCTCGTGATGGCGTGGCTGCCTGGGAGCTGTGCTCGCTGCCACTGCCCAGCATCACGAGAGAGTCTCGTACCGCATATCACTAGCCCAGGAAGAGATCAAAATTCAAAGTTCAAAGTACAGTTTCTACTGAATGAATATGGCTTTTGCACCATTGTAAAGTCAAAAAATTGTAAGTCAAACCATCATAAGTTGGGACCATCTGTACATTGGAACGCTTGCCTTCTCTCTTCCTCCCTTTATTCATTTAAGTCACAGTTTATCCAGGGCCTACAAAGTGTCAGGCACACACAGGTCCTGTGCCTTCGCGTTGGAGTCTGGCAGGCTTCAGTATGGTCCCAGGCTTCTAGGAGTCTCAGTTTTCTCATCTCAAGAAGGGGAGTAATAACAACTTACCTGATACTTTTGTGAGGATAAAATGCAACAATGCACGTAAAGCATTTAACACTGGCCCTGGCACAAAAGAACGTTCTAGAAATGGTCATTATTGGTATTTACACACATTATCTCATTTAGCAAAGCAACTGTTGTACCCATTTCATGGATGAGGAACTCGAGGCTCATCCTCGAGTAACTTCCCTGAAGCTATTTACCTAAGAGAGGAAGGGCTGAGATAAGAATCCAGGTCTGCCCCTAGCCTCCTCCCCATCCTTAAGATACCATCTCACACGTTCTCTGAAAAGGAGTTGTAAGGAGATGTTTTTCCCACCACTGGTACCTGAATTTTGGATTCCACATACCAGGGACATTTAAAAATACCTAGATGTATTGGTTAGTTATTGCTGCATAAGAAATTGCCCTAAAACCAACTTTGTGTCCTAGGCGCCCCAATTGCCTCCCTCTGGTCCAGGCCCTGCAGCTGGGCTGTAGTGATCTTCAGGCTCAGCTGGGGAGCTCTCACTTCCACACTCATGTGGCTGCTGGCAGGATTCATCCTCAAGGACTGAGGGACTGGCATCCTCCTAGCTGTTGGCCAGAGGCCACCCGCAGTTCCTGGCCACAGCGTCAGTCTCTCCCATCCGGCAGTTTGCTTCATCAGAGCGTGCATGCAAGGCAAGAAGATGAGCAGGAGTCACCCAGCAGGACGGAAGTCACAACATTCTGTAACCTAATCACAGAAGTGATCACTGCTGTATTCTATTGGTTAGAAGTGAGTCACCAGGCCCAGCCCATCCTCCAAGGAAGGGCATTACACAAGGGCTTGAATACCAGGCGAGAGGAGCATGGGGCCATTCTAGAGCCTTCCGGCCACATCAGAGTTGCCAACTTTTCATTATACCAAGGAAGAACATTTAGAAAATCAACTCCCACTTCTGGTTACCGTCATTCTGTAAAACAAATGGACATTTTTACAACTAGATACAAGGAGATAATTTCAGAATAAAGGATAGTCCTTAGTGGTTGAATAAACGTAGACGTATGAGTCTGGAGTTTTCTCGCTCTGCAGGGCTCTGGTGCCTGGCTCAGCCCTGGAACCTCTGCCTGGAGCGGGACAGCACACCAGCTGGGGGAGCAAAGAGACGAGGGGATGGGGTCTGCCTGAGCACGGGGCCCACACAGTGCCCGGCACCCCAAAATACACTGGCTAAATGAATGCACATGTGAATGAGAAACCTCACCTGAAGTGTCACATTTGTCCCCAACTCCCAGACAAGGCCACCAAGCCCTGTAAGGCTAAGTGACGGGAGAAAGGTTTCAGGGCTAGAAAGGAGATAATATCTGCAGGGGGCTTTTTCACCAAAATCCCTTCCACATCCGTTAGCTAAACCGATAGTCTCAACAGCCCCGGCTGGAGGACGAAGGTTGCCGCTTCCCATTTTAGCACTGAGCAAACAGGTCCAGAGAGGTTAAGCAACCTGCACAGAGCGACTCAGTGTGGCTGTGGGGACATGCACCCAGAGGAGGCCCAGGGAGGTTCAAAAGGAAAGCAGTGAGGGGTTACCGAGCCCGGAGGGTCTGGCCTGGGGTCATCTGGCCAGCCTCCCAGACCTAGAGTTCATCCCCAGGGGGAGATTCTGATGCTGGTGCTCCTTGTCACTTGGCCAAGGCTGCCAACCGTCCTCATCTCTCCAAAAGGGGCCGGAGGCTGCACTGCACAGCCGGCAGTCAGGGTACCCTGCAGCCAGACTGCCCCAGCGCCAAGGCAGGAGACCCTAGAGCAAGCAACCAAGGCAGCCTCGGGAACTCAGAGCTTTCCCTCCTCCGCTCCGGCCAACCCAGCCCCGTTCACAGCCCCTCCTCAGCCCGGCCCCAGGGTCGCTCTGCTGCGTGTTCCCTCTTACCCAAATGTTCCCTTGTTTACCTATGCCGTCCCTTCCTGAGGGGCACCCCCTGGGGCCTCCTCTCATCCCCAGACCCCCGCCCAGCACTTGGCCAGTGATGTCACTGGGAGGAAAGGGCGCCTTTCTCAGTATTTGTCGTACCCAGGAGTATCCACTCTCAACGCGCATGCAAAACCCCCAGGTACATGCCGCTGTCATCACCGTTCACAAGAGACAGCAATCCGGGAACCAGGAGGTTGACCAGTGCGGCCAAACACACAGCTAGTATTTGGTGCCACAGCAAGAAGGTGGAAAGGCCACATTTTAAAATCCTTATTCCTGCATGCCAGCCTTGTGCTAACACCTTTACGGGCATTGTCTCACTTAGTCACCAGCACAGGGTGATCACCATCATTAGCTCCATTTTACCCACGAGGAAACAAAGCTTAGCTGGGCTGAGTGAGCTGCCCAAGCTTGTTGGGGTGGAGAGTGATGGAGCCTCTTGAGCAGAGCCCTCCACTGTCTGCGAACTGCGGACAGACGCACACGTCACTAGCCTGTTAGGAGTCGGGTCCTGCTTTCCAACTCTCTTGGCGGGGGTGGGGGGTGCGGAGGCGGGGTGGGGGGCCCTTGCCGCCTGCCTTGGGTTGAGGATGTGGACTCCAGAGTCGGTCCGCCTGGTTTGGGATCCTGGCGGTCATTCCAGCCCTGGGACACCAGGCAGGTCACTCAGCCTCTGGCAGACTCACTTTCCTCATCTGTAAAATGGGATAGCCCTGCTTCCGACCCTGTAGGGCTGTGGTGGGGCCGGAGCGAGATAACGCACATGTGCACTTGGCAAGGAGCCTGGGCCCAGCAAAAGCTAACAAGATATTGTTGTTGCTGTCAATTATTCTTACAGCTTACAAAATGCTTTCGCATGCTTGATTTGATTTGATTTTCACAACAGCATTGCAAGGGTGTGCAGGGCACGATTTAGTATCTCTATTTATTCACAGGAGGCAGCCAATGTTCAGAGGGTAAGGGCTTGTTCAAGGTCATAGGGTCAAGAGTCAAGCCCAGGCTCACCAACTCCTCTCACCACTCCAGCCTCCTTAGAATACTCTGTCCAAGGGAAATACAAAGCAAGTCACAGTGTAATTTTAAATGTTCTAATAGCCACATTAAGAAGAGTACAAACAAACAGGTGAAAATAAATTTAGTAAGACATTTTATTTAACCCATTATATACAAAAGATTACACTTTAACATGCAATTACTATAAAATTATCAATGAGATATTTTAAATTCTTTTTCTGAACCAAATCTTTGAAATCTAGTGTGTATTTTGTACTTACAATGCATCTCAATTTGGATGCTAAATTTTCATTGGAAATACTTGATCAATATTTAAACTATAAAATTTACAGTTGAGGGGCCAGCCCCATGGCTTAGCGGTTAAGTGTTCGTGCTCCGCTACTGGTGGCCTGGGTTTGGATCCCGGGTGCGCACCGATGCACCACTTGTCAGGCCATGCTGAAGCAGCGTCCCACATACAGCAACTAGAAGGATGTGCAACTATAACATACAACTATCTACTGGGGCTTTGGGGAGAAAAAGGGAAAAAAAGGAGGAGGATTGGCAATAGATGTTAGCTCAGGGCCGGTCTTCCTCAGCAAAAAGAGGAGGATTGGCATGGATGTTAGCTCAGGGTTGATTTTCCTCACAAGAAAAAAAAAAAAAAATACAGTTGAAAAATAGATTCACATACCTGTTATTCCAGACATATTTAAAAGTTTTCCAAAAACTGAATCAAGCATCAGTTTTTAAATTTATATTTAATTTAATTTAATTTAATAAAATTTAAAATTCAGTTCCTCAGTTGTACTAGTCATATTTCAAGTGCTCAATACCCACGTGTGGCTAGTGGCTATTGTATTGGACAGTTGTACATATAGAACATTTCTATTATCTCAGAAATTTCTATTGGTAGCACAGCTTTAGAATATCGCCTTATTTTCATCATTTCCTGTGGGAGTTGACATCAAGACGATGATTGGATAAAAGAAGGAAGGCAGTTTTCAAAATACTGAAAATTGATCTTGAAAGGATAAGAGAAAACTAGGAATAGTGTAATAACAAACATATTTCATTGAGAAACATTAGAATGAAGTATACCTACACACTTCTGTCAGGAAAAGACAAGGATGCCCACTATTACTGTTTCTGTCCAAAATTACACTAGAGGTTAGTGCAATAAGACAAGAAAAAGAACAAAGTGTAAATCTTTGAAAGGAAGAGAAAACAATTTGTCAATGATTGGATCAGGCATCTTAAAAACCCCAGAGAATCAATGCTCAAACCTTTAAAACTGATTACAGGTTTCAGCAAGTGGTTATAGATGAGATCAACCTGGAAAGCTCAACAGCCTTGTTGAATTCCACCAATAATCATCAATCATAAACGTGTAATAGGAAAGAAACCACATTCCCAAAACAAAACAACAAAAACCCAAACAAAACTATACGTCTAGAAATAATAACCAAAAACATGTTTATGAAAGCAATTATAAAACTTTACTGAAGGATGCAAAAAAATCTGATTTATAATAAGAGATATCTTTTTTTTTTTTAATTATAAGAGATATCTTGATCATGGGTAAAAGATGTCAATTCTTCCCGGTTTATAAGTGCAAAGCAATACAATTAAAACACCACCAAGATGTTTTGCAGAACCTAATATACTTATTCTAGAATTACATGGAACAGTAAACAATAGTCAAATTTATGATACTGGAAAAGCTGAGAAGGGACACTTCTCCTATCGAACAGTAAGAACTTAGCATAAAGGCTTGTTATATACAATTAAGAGAATACCATCCCAGGAATACTCACTAACAAAAGGCAAAGCAGAACAAACCTGCCTTCCTGTTTCACCACTTTAGTCATTAAGGAAACACGAGATAGCCTTTTATACCTATCAGACTGGCAAAAATTAACAATGACAATTTCCAGTGTCTGGGGCTAAGTGGGAAAACAGATGCTTCCTTACACTGCTGTGTGTGCGGGGGGTGGCGTGATGAGGGCATTGAGAATGAGTCAGACTTTCCTGGGAAGCAGTTTATTAATATACATCAAAATGTAATGTGCCATACTCTCTCACCGAGAGGTGCCCCTCTAGAATTTATCCTTATGTAATGAAAGATGTCTATCACAGTGTTGTTTATAATAGGAAAATATTGGAATCTGCTTAAATGTCCATCAATAAGGGATTGGTTAAATAAATGATGATATTCTGTCCATACAACAGAATATCATAAACTATAAAAATGATAACATAGTCCTATAGCATTGACATAGATTATTGAGTAAGTATTAAAGATTGCCTTACCCCTACCACTCAGAAATAACCATTGGTAAAAATTTTGTTTATATTTTTCCAGCCTTTATTCTGTGCATTCACACACACATTAAGAAATGGAATCATACCATATGTATTACTTCATAACTAGCATTTTACTTAACTATATATTGAAAACTGTAATTTTTTCAAGAAGCATAAATTAGTTTCATACTAAAAAAGCTACTTTTATTAATTTTTAATTTCACATGGTGCATTCTCATCTAACAATGCAAACATTACAGGTAAAACTAAAATCTCTGCCTCTCTCTCCCCAGAAGTCACCACGGGTGTGCATCCTTTCAAATCTTTTCCTAAACTCTTCAGGCCGTTTGAATTTTTATATATGTACCTGTACACATATGTACACATACACATACACATGGAGTTACGTGTTTATATTATTCCATAACTCCGTTGTACAAATTAACAGTATGACTTGGAACTCTGCCAGGAACCAGACAAATTTTAACATTTTATTTGTTGTTTCATACTCCATTCTTTTATTGATGGCCATTTAACAGTGAAAAAGAAAAATTAAATAAACAAAAGAAAGCATAAAGCAATGGTAAAGAAGGAAAGATGGAAGGGAGGGAGGGACAGAAAAGGGAAACAAAAAGGAAATCTTATCTTCCTTGTTAAAAAGGTTTTAAAGTTCCCTTGATTTCCACTAGGGGGAGACAAAGAAACACGGACAAGAAGTGTCCCAATGCACGTTGATTGATGGGCGATTCATCAGACAGGAGCCTTCCCCGATATTCCATCACTTTCAACTCCCTTCCTCCCACCAAGCCAGCTTTTCAAATGCGCCATCTCTTTCTCAGGATTCGGGACTACGAGCCTTCGCCGGGGGTGGGTGGGTGGGTGGGGGCGTCATTCTGTTTACCTGCATACACCCAAACTCTGGGGAACGCGCACACCGCCCCCCCCAAACTCTGGAGAGCGCACACGCACAACCACCCAAATTCTGCCGAGCGCACACACACATACACCTAAACTCTGGCGAGCGCGCCGGCGCCGGGAACAGCCGCGGAACCCTCAGCAGATGCGCGATCTAAGGTCTGCTTGTGGCCGGTTAGGTGCCTAAAGATGAGCGGAATCTCAAGGATCCTGACCTCCCGAGCCCCCCGCATCCGGTTTTGGTGTTTATCGCCCCCTCCTGGCGGGATTTATTAGCGCGCCCCGCTCGCACCCGCGCGCGCTCGGAGCTCGTGCCGCAGGTGCCACCAGTCCGAGAGCAACTGAGGTCCCGGTGATCGTAGCGCCTCAAACACATCGGCTCAGAGAAGTCCCCCCAATTTCCCGGGCTCCCCAAAGTGGTTGTGCCAGGACAGCGGAGATACCGGGCCCCAGCCACCAAGCAGGGAGGAGTGCCGTCTTCCTCAGCCAGAGAGAACAAGTGTGTCAGCTCGCCTTTAATTTCCACATCTCTCCTGTGCCCGGCTCCGCGCTGAGTTCTGTGTGTGTGTGTGTATGGGGGTGGGGAAGGGAGAGCACAAAATAAGGTCACACTCCACCTCTGTCCTCTACTGGCTTCTGGTCCTCAACAGTTTTTTATGTTTTGACCATTTGTACCCCCCCACCCCCCATGCTAGAACATCTGCTCTTCTGAGAAGTGGGGCAGGTGTCCAACTTCTCTGCCCTCTGATCCCAGGCCTGGCTGACCCTGACCCCAGCATCTCCCAGGATGGGGGCAGAGAGCAGCAGCTAGTCACCTGTGAGGTTTTCTGGAAGAGCGGGAAGGGCACTGGACAAGGAGCCTGCAGGCTGGTTCGGACCTCACCTTGGCAGTTCCTTGCTGTGTGGTCTTGCTGTGGTCCAGCCCCTATCTGGACCTCTGTCTCTGCATCCCTTGGAGAGCCCCTCAAGTTTTCACATCCCCAAGTCGCCTCTTACCTGGATGATCATCTCTGGAAGCAACGGTGGTCCCTCCTTGGACGGGGGGTTCCTCCTGGTGGGTGTTCTGAGCTGGGTCAAGACTGGCTCCTTGTCCCAATGGCCATCCGTCCAGGGAGGGCTGGAGGGAGGGCCTGCCAGAGCCTGCATCCCCACTGCTCTGAGCAGTACCCCAGAGCCTGGCCAGCCCCTCCTCTGGGGAGGGCACCCCACCCCACTCCAGGCTGATAGGCCCCCCCTCAGGGCCTGCATAAGTCTCACTCGGTTCTTCAGTTTTCAGCTTAAACTAATTTTCTGAATTAGAGGCCAATAGTTAAAAATAAGGAGAATCACACACAAATTTCCAGCTTCTTTTGTAAGATGGGATGCTACACCTCCCTTGGCCTGACTTCCGAGGGGTGGGACAGAGGAGTGGCTGCCCTCTGCGGATGGGGGCTCTGGCTGCTGGTTCCCTGCAGGCCCCACCCACCCATGTGACCTGCCTGGCCCTGTGATCACAGTGGTCCCTGGTCTGAGCAACAGGCTTCTCGGGGGGCAGGGGCAGTGACTGTGTCCCCAACATCCAGCACCAGGTCTGGAGCAGGGTAGGAACTCAGTATGCATTAGTGGCATAAGTGAATGAATAAACACGTGTGTGTGACATTAAATCTAAATTTACGTCCTTCACCCTGCTGTTCAAAGCCTCTTCTATCCTGTCCACAACACCAATAATGATGACAGTGACGATGATGGTGACTCACAATACACTGCGTGTGACTTTGCAGCCCTGTATGAAATCCACGTACTCCTGTTGGCAGCCCTTTGGGATCTGTTTTATTTCCTCCCATTTTACAAATAAGGAAACCAAGGCTTAGAAAAGTGAAGCAAGTTTTCAGGCGTCATGCAGCTCCTCGCAGGGCAGAAGGGGAGCCGGACCTCAGACCCGTGTGACTTCTGGTCCCATTCTTTCCGCTCATCTCTCCAGCTGTGGTCAGTCTAGAAGCCTCGATCACTTCCAGTCTGCTCTATACACATCTGCCAGGACTCTCTGCCAGGCGAGCACTGGGCTAGGCCCTGTGGCAGAGATGGGAGGGCACAGAGAAGGTTCCCGTGCCCTCCGCAGGGCACGGTTTTTCCTCCTCATCTCATAAGACGCTTGCTAAAATGCAGCTTCCCAGCCCTCCTGCTTCAGGATGTCTGGCCGTGGAGCCTGGGAACCTGCATTTCCACAAGCAGCCCCAGGGGATTCTGGTGTACCAGCAGATTTGGGATCTTCACCTGTGAGAAGGGCTGCCCTAAAGGGCCCAAATGGGGGCCTCAAGAAACCCTCTGTGCCCCCTTGCGCCTGGGAGCCTTTAGGTAGAAGTGGGACATTTATCCACTTGTTAACTCATCCATTCACAAGGCACTGTGCTGAGCACTCAACAGTGAGCAGATCAGACCCTGCCTCTGCCTTACAACCTTAGAGCCTATTGGGGGAGACAGAAAGTAACCAATACTCAATCCAAGATGTGCTGTGAAAGAAAAGTGTGGAGAGGAATGAGAGGGACTCAGAGGGCTCCAAATCCTGTCCGGGGCCTCAGGGAAGCTGAGCCCAGAAGGAGGAGGGGTTAGGAGCTGGGGAGATCCCCTCCACTAGCTGAGGTATGTGGCTAGGACATTCGGAGTAGAGGGAAGGAGAGCACAGGGGATGGTTTGTTCCCTGCCATTTACACTGGCTTTCGGACACCTTGAGCAAGTCCTGTCCAGTCTCTGGGCCTCACTCTCCGCATCTGTGAAATGGGTGCGGTGGGCACTGTGAGGAGATTGGACAAGGCTGTACCTTGTCTTATCCACCTGGGGAGGGAATGAAGATGGGGAGGGGCAGACTGTTTCTCTCCCCGTCTTTCCTGACGTGGAAGGCTTAACGCCCTCCAGGCCGTGAGCAGGCAGCTTCTCCAGTGCCGGCTGTAAATCTCTCCCCTCCTGTGACGCTGCTCAGCGCTCGCAGCGGGGCGTCACTGTTTCCCCTGAGCCGCGGGACGGCTGTCCTCCTGAGAAGGTGCTCGCAGGCCAGGCTCAGGGTGCTGGCCTCGGCCGGGCTGCAGAGAAACGCTGGCTGCTCCAAGCCCTCCTGACATTTATGAGGTGCTGCTGAAGGGCGGCCAACCCCAAACCCCAGAGGAATGTTAATTGGCTAAAGCTGTTGGACATGCTGCCCATGTCCCTGCTCAGCCCAGTTATTACATTTTATTTTTATGTGTTTTCCCCCAGAGGTGCCTGGGCTGCGCTGAGCACTGAAGCCAGACCCGGGGAAGGGGTGTGACGGGGCACAGGGGACCCTCAACTTGTCCCCGACTCCCACCCGGCTTCTTCCTCTTGTGGAGGTCTCAACTCAGAAGAGAGGTCAAGAGAAAAGTCTAGAAAGAGAATGAAATGCAGAAGCTGACAGAACTCGGCTTTGGTGTCAGACCCCCGGGGCCCAAAGGCTGGCTCTGCCCTCCTTGGCTGCATGGCCCCGGGAAGGTACACCCGTGTCTGGGCTTCGGTGACCGTGTCTGTTGTAATAATGCTAGCCTTTGCATGTTATCCTGAGGAATAAGGGAGAAATCGTGCCTACTCAGCACATCGGGGTTACAATTACCGTAGGAAAGGCCGTCTCTGCAGCAGGTTTGCAAACATCTTACTGGGTGATCACAGCTGGATAGACCCTTCCAGAGGGTCTGCCTTACTGTCCATATGGAGAAACTAGCCCAGGCAGGGAAGGAGACTTGTGTGGGGTCCTTTGTGGCAGACATGGGCCCGGGGGCCAGCCTTCTCCTGGTCTGGGCGGGCCCCGTGTTCCCTTGATTCTAAGGGAGTCAGCCCCCAGAACCCGGGGGTCCGTTGACAAAACAGCGCCACTGGCTTCTTCTAAGAGGCTGATCTAAGGGAGAGGCGTGGGGAGGGGCTGGGCTTGAATTTACCAAAAAGGTCCTTCATTTCAAACCCTCAGCCCACTTCCAGACCAGAGAGCCGCTCTTGCATCATCACAGACTGCCTCTTCCTTCCTCCCTTTCTTTCTCTTCCTTCCTTCCCCTTCCTTTCTTCTCCTTCCTTCTTTTCTTCCTTCCTTCCTCTTCCCTACCTTCGCCCTTCCTTCCTTAGCTTACTAATAATTTCATCCATTTACTCACTAGATGTCGGGTGCTCTGCTAGGCCCCTTCCTCCATCATTTCTTGGCCTGTAAAGAATTGTGTTGAGCTTCTAGTCACAAAAATCTGACTACTTTTTAATTTCTCATATAATGAGACATCTAGAGCTAGGAAGTCTATGATTGTGATGGCTGTTCCCTGATATCATCAAGAGCCTTCTTCTCTGCCATCTTGAGTATGTGGCTTCCATCTTTGAGGTCACCTCATGGTCCAAGACGGCTGTTGGAGCTCCAGCCATCACATCTGAGTTCTAGAGCTCTATACAAGAAGAAGGATAAGGGTAAGGTGCACTTCTCACCCTAATGAGTTGCCTTGCAAGAGATTCCTTGGAAGTCCTACTCAGTGACTTTTGCTTAGATCTTATTGGTCTTCCCTATCAGCAAAGGATGGTGGAAAATTCAGTTTTCCAATTAGGCACATTGAAAATTGGGGTTCTGTTATTAAGGAAGGAGGAGAGAACAGATATTGGAGGTAGGACACTAGCAGTTTGTTCCACCATTCCCAATGACCTTTGCCTCCTACTGCGTTGGGAATGAATGCCTTGTCTCCCATACGCTCCCCAGGAGTGGACAGGTCTCCCTTTCACTTCCTTGCTCTTCCTCAAGTGTCTCCAGGTTGTGTTCTAGAAGGTGAAACCATAACTGTCAGACACATCCTGGAACAGTTAAGAGACACTTGAGAATGGTGAAATATAAATCACTTTTGTTCACTCGGCAACGGTGTAAAAGTCTTAACATTTGCATCAAGAATGAAAAACAAAGCAAAGCAAGACCACGCCCACCATCCCACAGAGATGTCTGCCCTGCTGTCCCCGGCCGCCTGTGGCCCTGTGCACATTTCGCCCTGCTTCCCTAAGGCCTGGCCGCTCACTGCCATTGACTCCACATTCCAGATGACACTTGCCAGCAATTCTTTGCATGAACCTCGGCTAATCAAAGTCCTCCCAAACACTAACCCTATCAGGCCTCAGAACACTTCTGGAGGTGTTAATAGGAGTATCTTCATGTTATAGAGAAGAAACTGAAGCTTAGGAATGATAATAATAATCATAGTAATAGGAATAGCTATAATTTATTGAGCACTTACTGTGTATCCGACCCAGGGCCAAGCCCCCATCATGTATGCATCCAGTACGTGAATATTTTTGAAGGGCCCCATTACATGAGGCCCTGGGCTGGGTGCTGGGATAGAATGGCAGAGTAAACAGAGTACAACCACCAGGAGCTTAGAGCTGGGGGGTGGGCTGGGGAGGAATGTGGGGAATAAGCAAGTAAACAGTCACCGTGTGATTGCAAACTGGGCCAGCGCTGGGGCAGGAGCAGAGATCGAGTGCCACCCCCTTCCAGAGGTCAGGGAAGTGGCGTTGGGTCAGACCCAGGAAGATCTGCCTGTCCATTTGACAGATGAGGAAACAGGGTCAGACAGGCAAAGTAGGTGGCCGAAGGTCACCCAGCTAGTGAGCGGAGGAGCCTGGACATCACTTTTGCTCCCCAATGGCTGGCACCTGCTCTGTGCCCGGTCTGTGGGACCCCAGAGGCCCCCCTCTGTTCCTTGGCTGAGTGCCTTGTCTTGTCACTAGCAGGGAGGCTGCCGAGACAGGATGGGCTCGGCTCCTGACGCCCCGCCCCATGCTGTCAGTGCTGAGTTTCTTCCTCAGGACCCACCCGGGAGCTCCCCGGGGGCAGTGCGGGACCCACAGGGAGCCTCTGGGAGTCCGAGGTGAACGTCTCAAACCTCAGGTGCTTCTGCCATGACCCCAAATTCTAGACTCCATCATGAACAGCCGCTTCACAACGGGCCTCTAGCCTGAATGACAATTCACTCAGGAGGTTGAATCAACACCAGCCCTCGTCTAATTCGGGGTCTCGTCAGGAGCAGCTCTGGTTTCCCAGTAGACCTGGGGCCAGTGTTGCGGGTGTGAGAGTGGGTGGGTGGGGGACTTGTGGGGTCTTCTCTCGGCCTGTGTGGCTCCCAGATGGGAAATATCCCCACCAGGAACCCCATGTGGCTGAGGGCCCCTTGTCTCTGGATCCTGCGTCTCGGGGCTTGTGGTGTTTAACTCACCTCAAGTCTATGTCTGTGCACCTGCTCAGCGAGAGCCGGGGTCCTGGATGAGGAGTAGAGCCCAGCGTGCATTCAACAGCTCAAAGTCAATTTAACACATTTCTTTGTTTGTAAGTTGTTTTTTTAATTGTGAAAATATCCACACACACACAAAGGCAGAGAGTGCAACCGACATCCGTGTACCCATTACCCAGCTCCCACAACCACCTACATTTGCCGCACTTATGTTATCTACCCTTCTTCACCTGTAATTTTTTTTTTTGGAGTTTTATAAAGCAAATCTCAGACATTGTATCTTTCACTACCAGATTCTTCAGTATGTGTCTCAAAAAAACAGAGAAACAATCTCTTACATAATCACAAAGTGATTATTACACTCACCAAAATTAAAATTTTCTTAATGTCTGACACTCAAGTCAAATCAAAATATCCCCAATTGTCAAAAAATCTCTGTTTACAGTTGGTTTATACAAATAAAGGTTCAAATAAGGTCTATTCATTGTATTTCTTTCTCTTAAATCTTTTAAAAAGTCCTTAAAAATATACCACAGTCGCCACCTCCACCCCCTAACTTTCATGACATTGACTTGAATTTAACTCATTTCAACAAACGTTTATTGAGTGCCTGACTGCTCTATGCCAGGCACTGTGCTAAATGTTTCGTCATTATTAACAATAACAGCAGCTACCCTTTCTTGAGTACTTACTATGTGCCAGGCTTTGTGCTAGCATTATATATATTTTGTCAAACTCCCCTGAGATAGATATTATTGTCTCTATTTTTTTTTCTTTAGTTGAAGTTGTGGAGACCAGAGAGGCAAGTAATTTGCTCAAGGTCACACAGCTAGCAAGCACAGAATTGGGTTTTAAACCAAGCACTGTTGGATCCCGAGTTATCCTTTTCCCTGCTTCCCATGATGCCTCTAGAAGCAGAGAGAGATGGCATGGAAGGAACGGGGCGGGGGAAGCTTTGTAGAGAAGGCTCATGAAAGTGTTCCCCCAGGGCCAGGATGAAAACACCATGAAAGATTGTGTCTTTATTGTGATTAGCTGGAATAAATTCTGCTTCTGAAGACTGTGTGAAATGGGGCTTAAACAAGGGAGAAAGAGATAGGAAAGAAGAACTCATTTTTCCTAAAGTGACCACCTATATGTATATGTCTATTTGTTTTATTCAGGGTCACATGTAAGCTGGGAGTTGGAGAATGGGTCAAAATATGGAACTTTACAACAAAATTTACTCTGTAAACTTGCCAAATTCTTTCAGTCATAAAGGATAGAAACTCAACTCTATTGGGCTTAGGCAAAAATTATTTATTGGCTCAGTTAACTGAAAAGTTGAGGAGGGCACAGCTTCAGGCATAGCTGGATCCAGAGGCCCAATAAACTGAGCATCATCAATACACCAGGCATCAAGGCAAGCTCTTGACATGTGATCTTCATAACATCCTTCCAAAGAAGCATCATCACTTTCCCATCATACAGCTGGAGAAGCTGAGGCCCGGGGAGGTTAAATGACTTTTCCGAGGTCAGTGCAGCTAGCCAGTGGTAGAGCCAGGACTTGAACCCAGTTCTGCCTGGAATTGGATTCCGAGGCTGGAGCTTTTGCCTCTAGGCAAATCGTGGCTCTCTGACTTATGTAAGTCCCTGTGACTGCGCTAGAGGCACTACCAAAGCCCATGGCAAAGCCTGCTTAACAGGTCTACACGTTGACCACAGGGAGCTCCCTCTTCACCCAGCCTCCTGTGCCCCCAGCCTGTGGAACACACAGGCATTCTAACGCCAGCCATGTCCTAACCTCTGCTAACCACAGCACTTTTCACTATTCTGGAGGGGCATTATGTTCTGGGGGATGCAAAGGGGCCTGCAATTTGCCCACTTTCATCTACTGATTCATCTAATGAACATTTATTGAGCACCTACTGTATACCAGGCACCTGTGCTAAGTGCTTTCTATGTGGTAACTCACATCAGCCCCATGAGGTCTCAGTGGTCATTGCTCCCACCTTACAGATGAGACAGAGAAGTTGGGAATTTGCCCAAGGGCACGACTGCTAAGTGGCAGAATTGCAATTTGAACCCAGGCAGTCTGACTCCAGAGCCTGACTATTCTGTTCAAAGAGCTGACGATCTAGTGAGAAAGATGGAGACATGACAGACGATCGTGAAGGGAAAGCATTCATCACAGAGGGAGGGCGGGGTCAGCCGGGGTATGGCCCACTCTGTGCTGTGCAGTCGGGTACTCACACCCGTGGGTCTCCTGGGCATGGCATCAGTGAAAAATCAAGTGCAGAACAATACACACAATATGATACCACTTCTGTGAAATAAAATACTCTAGTCAGGTATATGTTTGTAAACACACTGAAACACACCTGGGAAAGAAACACACCAAACAGTGGGGCTGGTTGTCAAGAGGACTTAGGGCTCACCTGCAATGTTTTCAGTTTTTACAAGGAAAATGTGTTCAGAATTTTAAAAGGACAATCAACATGATGTGTTATATATGCTAAGAGAGGGGGGAAGCCCAAAGTGCTATGGGTGCCCAATCCAGTTAGGAGGAGGTGGTAATCAGGGAGGGCTTCCTGGAGGAGGGAATTTTAGCTGGGTTTTGAAGAATGAGTAGGTCTTAACCAGATAGAAACCTGGACAAAATGTGCTCCAAGCAGTAGGAACAGCATGTGCAAAGGCCCGGAAGGGAGACTGAACACAATATCAGAGAGGACCAGGCTAATCCTTCCTAAAGCATACCGCTGGGAGTTGGCGGGGGGAGGTGAAGGTTGAAAATATAGATTTCCAGGCCTCACTACAGACTCTCTGGAGGCGAGAGAGTCAGCATTGTGACTCAGAGAATCAGCATTGTGACAGACTCTTTAGATACACTGATTTTTTTTCCATATACAAAAATCAATTGTATTTCTATACACTGGCAATAAGAAAAACGAAAAGGAAATTAAGAAAACAATTCCACTTACAATAGCATCATAAAGAATGAAATACTCAGGAATAAATTTAACAAAAGTATAAAATACCACTGAAAGAAATTGAAAACCCAAATGGAAAGACATCCTGTGTTTCTGGGTCATACTCCCCCAAACTGATCTACAAATTCAATGCAATCTCTACAAAATCACAGCTGGCTTCTTTTCAGAAACTGACAAGCTGATCCTAAAATGGAAACTCCAGGGACCCAGCGCAGCCAAAACAATCTTGAAAAGTACAAAGTTGGAGGACTCACACTTGCTGATTTTAAAATTTACTACAAAGCTATAATAAAAGCAGTGTGGTACTGGCATAAAGATAGACATTTCTGTGGAAAAGATATGCAAATGGCCGATAAGCACACGAGAAGATGCTCAACATCATTTAGCCATCAGAACATGCAAATCAAAACCACGAGATATCACTTCACACACAGGACGACTATAATCAAAAACAAATGTTGGAGAGGATATGGAGAAACTGGAACGCTCTTACACTGCTGGAGGGAATGCAAAATAGTACAGCCCCTGTGGAAAACAGTTCGGCAGCTCCTCAAAAAATTAAACATAGAATTACCATATGATACAGCAATTCCATTTCTGGGTATAGGTACCGAAAGAATTGAAGGCAGGGACTCAGATATTTTTACACCCATGTCCACAGCAGCATTATTCACAATAGCCAGAAGGGGGCAGCAACTCAAATGTCCAACGGATGAGTGGATAAATCTGTGGTATAGCCATACAACGGAATATTATTCAGCAATAAAAATAAATTTAGTACTGATACATACTACAACATAGATATGATAAATGAAAGACGCCAGACACAAAAGGTCATATAGTGTGTGGTTCCGTTTATATGAAATGCCTGAAACAGGCAAAGCCATAAAGACAGGAAGTAGATTAGTGGTTGCCAGGGCCGGGGGGGGGTATTGGGGGAAATGGGTACATAAGACAGCTGAGGTGATGAAAATGTTCTGGAATTAGATAGTGGTGAAGGTTGCACAACTCTGAATATGTTAAAAACCACTGAATTGTACACTTTATTTATTTATTTTACCCCCCAAAGCCCCAGTAGATAGTTGTATGTCATAGCTGCACATCCTTCTAGTTGCGGTATGTGGGACGTGGCCTCAGCATGGCTGGAGAAGCCGGGCTTCGGTGCGCGCCCGGGATCCGGCCCGGGCCGCCAGCAGCGGAGCGCACGCACTTAACCGCTAAGCCACGGGGCCATCCCTGAATTGTACACTTTAAAAGGCTGTGTGAATTATATCCCAGTAAAGCTGTAGTTTTAAGTGCCTGTGAGCCATCCGGGGAAGAGTCTGGAATTCAAGGTTAGGATAGAGATTGGGGGGTTCCTAATCTGGGGGTCAGAGACCTCTGGGGATCTAGGAGGCTGCTCTGGGAGCCTTGTCCAGCTCTGTTATTTAAAGTCTCAATAGCATCCTAAGAATAATCATGTTAAGGATTCTACAACTCCCATTTTCTGAGCCCTTCACAGGTGCCAGGCAGGGTGGGACCAGACTTAGTGCATTCTCTCATTTCATTCTGGCTCATTCCTGTAGGAAGTAAGTATTATTATTAGTCACATGGCACAGAGGACGTCACTGAGGCCAAGAGAGGTTAAGTCACCGTCCAAGTGGTCAAGTCCACTTGACACGCACCCGCTCAGAGCGGAGCGGGGATTCGAACCCTGGCAGTCTAGGAGGCGGTGTGGTGTGGTGTTGACCGCTAGGTGAATGGTCCCGTTTTAATGGCGCTGATCAGTTCGAGGGGAACGGCGAGGGGGAGCAGGGGGTGAGGAAATCTCCCCCAAAAGTGAGAGGGGAGGCGGGGCGAGGCGGGGGGTGGGATTCGTTGGGGGAAATTCACAAGCAGCACATTCCGAGTCCTCGCGCCGGCTGGCGGGTCGCTGGGGCCCCTCCCGACTCCTTCCCCAGGCGGCTTCAAAAGGGCGGGGCGGAGCCTTAGTACCAGACGCGAGGAGGGAGCGGGGAGGCCGGGATGGAAACCAGACGCGCTCGCCGTGCGCCCCGGGCGTGCGCACGCGTGCGCCGGGGTGTGTGTGTGTGTCTGTGTGTGTGTGTACGCTGACTGCGCCGGTTCGTCTACTTCTGGGAGCGCACGTGTGGGAGAGACGGGAGGGTAAATCATCGCGACAGTGCGTGTGCCGGTGGAGTGTGATTGACACCCGGCGTGCCTGCGTGTGTCGCGAGTGTAGTTCTATTTATTAACAAGTAGTCGTGGAGCGTTAGCTGTGTGCCAGCCCCGTGCCGCGTGCCCGGGATACAGGGTGACAAAGCTCCCTCCAGGAGCGGACGCTGGGGAGGGAATGGTGAGCGGAGAAACGGGAAACAAGTCAAGCCAGAAAAGAATATTACCCTCCCGGGTGCGTGTATGCGGGTCTGGGAGATTGCGTGGGTGTGCCCGCGCGTGTGGTAGGGGAAACGCCGTTCTGGAGCACCCGCTCCCCAGTTCTCTGGGCACCATGGAGTCGGGCAAGCAGCTGTGGATCTCGCCTTGAGGAGGGGAGAGGCCGAGCCTCGAACCCGTCTTAAATCCCAGAGAACTGGGTCCTGGTTCCAGCAGCCACTCGCCCTTCAACAACCCATCCACGGTGGGCGGAGTGTGACCGGCTCTACGCAGCACCCCGGCGTTCGCGCTGGAGACCCTCCTTCTGAGTCAAGCTGAGCCAGCCCCTCAAGGGAAGCATTTTTTCCCCCGCCCTGCCAGGACTCTCTGCAGGCCCCAAGCCTAGCGGACGTGGGGGCCGAGGGACTCCACCATCTGCATTCAAATGAGGAGGAAGGCGAGGCCCACAGAAGGGAGGGGTCTGAGCCGCCTCCCTCAAGTAGTCTGGGCAGATCTGCGACTTGCGCTGCTTCCTCCACCCTGGGACTGCTGCGTGCGTCATTCTGCTACTGGGCCAGTAGGTGGCGCTGGAGGCCAGGCCTAGGCAGAGGCCCCGCAGCCTGGGGGCTTTGGGCTTTGGGAAAGGAGGCAATCCGTTTGCTTCAGCTGTGGAGCACTTGCTGTGTGGCAGACACCGTGTTGGGGCCCTTCACGCATTAGCTTGTCTAACCTTCCCGTTATCTGGTTTATTATCCCATTTTACAGATGAGGAAAGTGAGGCTTAGAGATTCTTTTAAAGTAGCTTTCTGAAGCCCAGTTCAGAGGGCAAGCAGTGCTTTGACCACCAAGCCCCTCTCTGCACAGGGTTGGGGAGCAGGGGTAGAGAGTTGCCCCAGGTCTTGCTGGGAATGGGTTGGAGGCAGGCTGTGAGCTGGTGTGAGGTGGGGAGCAGAGCTGCGTCTGTAACAGGAGGTGGTGGGCTCCTGGGAGAAAGGGGTGGCTGGAAGGAGCAGCAGGGGCTTTGAAGCCAGGCCCAGCCTCCTCTTTCCAGGACCTCCCTGGGTCTTACCATATTACACCTTCAGGTCTTGGATGTGGGGGCAAGGGGAGGTGCCCAACCTTCCCCGGGACCCTCTCCTTGTCTCTTCCACCCCACCCCGGCCCCAATGTACCTGTTCACTCGGTTCACAACACAGCCTCTCTGGGAAGGCTTCCCTGACCACTGGAGCCCAAGAATCCCTCTAATCTTACCTGCTCCTGGAGGGGAGGTCCCAGCGGCCATCCTTCTAACCAGCTCCCGGGCATCCTAACACATGGCCAGGTATGGAACTGTCTCCTCCAAGCCAGGCCCAGGGCTTGCACCTGAAGCCAGCAGGTGTGGCTTGCCTTTCCGAATACCCCACCCAGTCTGCTCTCCCACGATGGGAAGCACACACGCTCCTCAGAGCAGGGATCCTGGCTCAGCCACCCTCCCCATCCCAGGCCCTGCCCAGAGCCCAGGACAGTGGCCTGACAGGTCCATAGCCCTTATCCTTTCATCCCACAACTTGCTAATGAGCCCCCACTAGGTACCAGGCACTGTCCTAAGCACCGGCGAGAGAATCTCAGCTCACCTCCTCATGGCAGAGGCAGAATCTCAGCTCACCTCCTCATGGCAGAGGCAGACGATAAGCAGAAAACAGATATGAATTTCAGTCTCTGATTGAAAAATGAAACAGAGATATGATAGTGTGACAGTCGGGTGGGAGGGGCTCCCTTAGAGAGGTGGCCAGGGAAGGCCTCTCTGGGATATACATTTGAGAAGAGATCTGGAGGAGGAGCCTTTTGAAGATCTGGGAAGGGGGCTCTGGACACAGGAAGAGCCAGCGCCAAAGTCTCAGGGGGAGAACAAGTTGAGGGGGAGGTGGGCGGGTCTGGAAGGGAGAGAAGGCGGGTGTGGCTGGAGCATCCCTGAGCAGGGCTGAGTTCAGAGAGGCGGGCAGGGCCTTGTGGGCGGGGCATGGGTTTGGAGTTTATTCTAAATGCAGAGGAAGCCCCCCGGAGGGTCCTAAGCAGGAGACTGAGGGGCTCCATTTAGCCTTAGTCTCTCTGGCTGCTGGTGGTTCTGTTGAAAGATTGCCGAGGGTCCCTCTATGAGGGTCCCATCCCCCTACCTCGCCCCCGCCCCCAGCCCCACTAGCAATCTGAAGCTGAGAACCCTGGGGCACAGCTGGTAGCCAGGGCGCCTGACCCGGGCCAGCCCGAGGTCTGCAGAGTTAATCCCCTGGGCCCAGAGCAGCCTCTGATTAGCAGGCCCTGCCACTCCCCGCTGATAAACTCGCAGGCAGGTCTCTGGCTGGGAGGAAAGTAGAGAAATCAGAGCAGCAGAGGAGGGGTGCTCTCTCCCCTTTCTCAGGTGGTGAGTTTCCTAGGTGAGAGCCTGCAAAGACTTTATCCCTCGTTTGGCACTTTCATAGCCCTGTCTTGGTCAGAGCCCTATGTGGATTTTATGGGAGCCCATTTAAAGAAGGGAAAACAAAATCAGGTGCAGGACTGCAGAAGGGGCCCTGTGCAGGTGAGGGGTGTGAGGTGTAACCTCAGTAGCTCCATGGTCAGCGTCCGCCTCTGATCTCCGTCCATCAGGGCAGTGAGAAGCCGAGACTCAGAGAGCCTGACAGTTGCAGATGGAGCAGAAGAGTCTCTGTCGGGTTTCCTGACCCCCAGTCAGCTCTCCTTCCACCACCCCATCCCACCTAAAAATACAGCTGCCCTGTCTCCCTGCCTCAGGCCACATGGGGGGCCTAGCACAGGACATCTGGAGACGGGTGGGCAGGTGGCTTCCTGGGGAGGGAGAAGGCTCATCTTGGGGCAGAATCACTGTGGGGACAGGGTCCTGTGTGGGCCAGGACCCCCATCTGCCTAGCAGACATTCTGAACTGTCACATTCTGAACCCACTGGAGTCCAGGGGCTCAGGGATTGAGCTGAGAATCAGAATGCCCAGGACCATGTTAAAATGCAGTTCCTGGGGCCCCAATCCAGATCTGCAGAATGGGAACCACCAGGAGTGGGGCCAGGAATCTGGGTACTGAACACACTTGCCAGGTTTTTCTTCAGCAGAGCCAGGGCTGGGGACTACTGACTAAACCAAAAGTATCAAGTCCAAGTCCTGGGGGTCTGCCTGCCTGTGTCAGGTGGGGCCTCAACACGGGTTATCAAGGACAAAGGAGATGAATGTGTGTGCGTGTGCGCGTGTGTATGTGTGTGTGTGTGTGTGTGTGTGTGTGTGAGGGGAGAAGGCTGACACCCACATTTACAGCCCGGCAGCCTCATATGTGGCCAGAATTGCTCTGGGGTGGAGAGGACTAGGCCCTGGGCTTGGAGGTGAGGATCTTTGCCTGGGCTTGACTCTTCCCTCCAGCACTTCGAGTGGAACCATCTCAGGTTCTCCCTCTGCTCACCTCTGGAAGGGAGTTAATGAGACCTAGTGCAGCAATTATTAAAACAGTTATTATCCTCTGATGACCCGTGAGACTTGTGCCAACACAGTCCTGTGCGGTAGGAGAGACTGTCGTTCCCAAGGACAGAGACGAAGTTGGGTCCTGAGAGGGGAGGGAGTTTGTCTGAGGTCACCCCGCTAGCAGCTGGCGAGACTGGAATTTGAACCCAGGGCTGATTCCAGAGCGTGTTTTTAGGCCATTCCGTCCTTTTTTTGCTCCCTTTTCATTTCCGATCTTTCTCTCCTTCAGCGACACTCATCGGACACCTCCAGTGTGCTGGTCGGAGAGCCTGGCGCCTCCCACTGCGCCCTGTCCCTGGGAGGGCGGAACGAGCGCTCCGGAAACTGTCGAGTGCCCTCTGGCCTCAGAGTTTCTTGTGAACCACGTGGCCCTCAGCACGCTTCATTCACAGCCTGACTGACGTTCACAGTTCAGGGCGTGAGGGTTACATGGAGAACTTGTTAACACGCAGACTGCCCGGCCCCACCCCAGAGATTCTGATTCAGGTGGTCAGGGCTGGGCCTGGGACTATGCATTTCCGACAACCACCCAGCCTGTCTGCTGCAGGTGGGTAGAACGTCGCACTTTAAGATAGAATGTACTAGAAGGACTAACAACGTCAGGAGGAAGGCATAGAGACCATCTGGTGGCCTAAGTCTCGGATGATGAAAGTTAAGACTTGCTTCTCAGAAAAATGCTCTAACCTACGTACATCCAAGAATTTGCACAGTTTCAGGTGGTTCCTGGATCCTTGAAGGCCAACTGTGGATCCCTGACCCCAACATAAGAACCATCCATTGGTCTAAATGCCAGGCGAGGCTCTCAGGTCACCTCTGCCATGAAGCCTCCCCAGACCTCTCGACAGAGTTGCCTCTCTGTGTTCCCACAGCGCCCAGTGAGGACATAACTCCACCAGGTAGCTGCTCACGTCTTCACCTCCCCTCCTGGACTGTGGAACTCCCGGCCGTCATCCTCCTCTGCCTTCCCGCACGTGGTAAGATCACACTTCCCTTTGAGGTTAGGTGTAACGTGTGATTTACTGTAGCCAACGAATGCTGGCTGTACAAACTTTACAAATCTGTGTGTGATCCACCACATTCTCTTCACCAGTGATCCTGGAAATGTGTGTCGAGGTGGAGGCTCCCCCAGCTGCTGCCCCTGAGTGACTGGGTGAGCAGAACTCCTGTCCACCTGCGTTGGACACATAGCATGAGTGTGCACTGAGCCTCTGTGTCGCTAAGTCCTGGGTTGCTTGTTATGGCAGCATAACCTGGCTTGTCCTGACTGCCCAGCGCTTTGGAGGCAGAGCCCGTCTCCCACTGAGCTGCGGGTCGCGGGTTCCCAGCATAGGCTGGCGCAGAGTGGGTGCTCAAAAATCACACCAGCTACCCATTATTAAGACCTTGCTAAGCGCCAGGCACTGGTCACTGCTATCTCATCTAATGCTTTCCTCCCAGGTCACGTGTGACATGTAACGTGTTCCACACGGTCCCTGGCACTTAGTAAGTGCTCAATAATGGCAGCTATTATTTTTAATTATGATGCTTCTCTGCCTCGGATAAAAGTTGCTTGAAAGAACAAATGAATGGAGAAGGGTGGAGTGAATTGAAAGCTGGGATGAGGTATCTGGGGACATATTGAGAGTCACAAAGCAAGCTTGGCTCTTTATCCCTGTGTCCCCAACCAATATTGGAGGCCGGCTTCCATCTGCTGAGCCCCCGCTGTGTGCCTGGTTCTGTGCAAGACGCTTTACACGCGTCAGCTTCTTTAATCCTTGCTCGACCTGGTGAGGTAAGTGCTGTTCTTCACCCCCATTATACAGATGAGGAAACTGAGGCTTGGGGAAGTCGAAGATCTTTCCCAAGGACTCACTGCAAGGAGAGGCAGAGCCAGGGCACCCGGTTGACTCTGAAGCCTGGGATATGAACTTCTTCATGACACAAGGTCCCCTTTCCTAGGGGAAAAAGAGAGGAGGCAAGACAGCGGGGGGCCTGGGTCCCTGGGCTTCCAGTCCAGTGCTCTTTCTCCTTTACAGCCGTCTCTCCACTTACCCGGAAGGTGTGAAAAGCGCACACGCATACACACACCCCCTAGAAAAAGAAAGAAAGCCAAGGAAACCCCCTAGTGGCTGCAGGCAGCCCCTCCCCGCCCAGCCGCAGCAGCCCTCCCCTTGCCAGCACAGACTCCTTGTCACCACCGTGATTGGTAGACTAAACAGCTGGAGCGGAGCCGGCCTCCTCGCTCCCTCTCGCCGGGGCGGCCGGGGGCTTTCAAAGACTGGCCTCACTGCTATCTCCCCCATCAGCCCCAGCAGCATTTAGCCACTTTCTTCAAACACCCAGCCAGGGCATGATGGTTAACGTCAAATCTGGCAGCAAGTCATAACCTATAGGGCTGGGACATTTATCACGGCCCCGGGGCCCCTGGGGACTTCAAAGGGGCCTGAGGGGTGGGGCAGGGAGGGGGGCTTTTCCTCCACCCAGAGCCTCAGATCCCTCAGAGCTGGAGGAAACAAGGGGCCACCTCCGTTGGCCAGCCCAAATAATAGTAACCATGATAATAAATGTTGATGACTAATAATAACTGTTGTGTGTGGAAGGATTACCACCTCCAGAGCACTTTACATGTTCGATCTCATTTAATGCCCATAGCCACCCTGCGGAGCATTTATTGTTGTTTTTATCCTTGTTTTTAGAGATCAGGAAATGGGGCACAGAGAGGTTAAGCCACTTGCCTAAAGTCACACGGGTAATAAAATAAATAGCATCAAGAACAATAATAATATCTGTCGTTTATAGAGTGATTACTATGTGCCAGGCACTCTGCATGTCCTCATTTAATCCTCCAAGTCCTCTCTGAGATAAGCATTATTATTCTCATTTCAGAGATGGGAAAATAGTCTGAGATGGTAGGTGGCTTTCCCGAGGCGACACCACCCCGCAGTACTGCCTCCGGGGCCCAGGGGCTGGGGTCCTGAGGGCCAGCCTGTTCTCTTCCTTGTCACAGCCTCCATCGGCATCGAGAAACCAGAGAGTGGTCCTGCTGTCAGCCCCCAGGCCTGACTGGAATCCTTGGCGCATCCTGGCGCCTTCCTGCTGGGGGACTCAGCTCCTTGGGGCGAGGCGGAGCAGTGGAGGAGCAGAGGCTTCGCCTTCATCTGGCTGCCTGGCCAAGTCCAGGAGAAGGGTGTCTTGCGTGCAGCTGGCCCCGCGGCTCTTTCTGATTCTCAGCTGCGAGAAGGATAGTCCCTGGAATTGATTGTGGGGAGAGTGGTGTGGGACTTAAGCCCTGGCTGGGATTCTGCCCAGCCCCCTGGCTGGGGTTCTGCCCCCAGTCAGCTTCTGGTGTGGAGAGAGCTCTGCCTGAGATGAGAATGCATTTCCCTACAGGGCTCCCTGGAGCCATTGCATGAATTGAGCCAGTTCCACACTGTGCACATCCGCAAAGCCCAGCCATCCCAGCACCACCGAGGGAGAGCAGAGGTGGATGAATGTCTGAAGCAAGGAGTAAAAAGGGTCCATGCTCGAAAGGATTAAACTCCCTTCATTAGGCTGCATGCGGCAAGTAGCCCACGAGAGAATGCTCCAGAAGGCTTCCTGGAGGAGGTGATATCTGGGCTGACGAGGAGATGGGGATGAAGTCTATGCAGATGGAGCAGGAGCAGTGTATTAGTCAGGACTCTCAGAGAAACAGAACCAATAGGATATACGTCTGTGATATAGACATATATATGTACACATCCATACACAGGAGAATGAGAGAGAGAGAGGGAGGGAGAGAGATCAACATTTTAAGGAATTGGCTCACGTGACTGTGGGGGCTGGCAGATCTGAAATGTGTAAGGTAGGCCAGCAGGCTGGAAATTAAGGTAAGAGTTGGTGATGCAGTCTTGAGTCCCAAGGCTGGAAAGTCAGGCAGAATTTCTCTGCTGCAGTCTGGAGGCAGAAGTCCTTCTTCTTTGGGGAACCTCAGGCTTTCCTCTTAGGCCTTCAAATGATTGGATGAGGCCCACCCACATATGGAGAGCAATCTGCTTTACTCCAAGTCTGCTGATTTAAGTGTCAGTCACAGGTGAGAAATACTTTCACAGCAACATCTAGGCTGGTGTTTGACCAAACAACCGGGCACCATAGCCTAGCTAAGGTGACACACAAAGTTAACCATCACAAAGGGCAAATGTATGATTCCACGTATGCGAGGTACCTAGAACAGTCAAATTCACAGAGACAGAAAGCAGGGTGACGGTTACGAGGGCTGAGGGGAGGGAGGAATGGGAGTTGTTATTTAATAGGTATAGAATTTCAGTTTGGGATAATGAAAAAGTTCTGGAGATGGATGGTAATGATGGTTGCACAAAAATGTGAATGTACTTAGTGCCACTGAACTGTACACTTAAAAATGGTTAAAATGGTACATTTTAAGTTACCTCATTCAATTTCTCACCCATCAGATATTTTATGTTAAGCCTGTACATGCCAGCACTGCGCTAGGGCTGGGGAGACAGCCAGAATGACATAGTAACCACGGCTGCCATGTGCTGGAGGTGGCACTAAGCCCTTTACATTCCTTATCTCATCTCGTGATGACAAAGGGCCCCTGAGGGGTGTGTGTCAATATCCCCATTTTCCAGGTGAGGAAGCTGAGGGTCGGAGAGGCACTGTGATTTGCTCAGGGTCGCACCATAACCTGGTGTCGGAGTGAGGACTGAAATCCAGGTCTGCCCAACAACCAAGTCATTCATGGGGACACTGGCTGGAAAGGACACATAGAATGCTTTTTGCCCCAGGAAGTTTGGTGGTGAAATAAAAGAGGAAGAGGAAGTGGTGGCGGGAAGGAGAAACAAAATGGGGAGGTCCATCTTTTGAAAATGGGGAAAACTTGAGGATGTCTGTGGACCATGGGGGAAGAAACTCGGAGAGGGAGAGGGAGGAGGGGCAGGGTGTGTCTGAGGGGTCTCAGCTGAAAGGAAGATGAGATGATGGCACATGGGAGGGAGTAGAGTAGTCCTGAAGAGAGGTGCGGGGCAGCCCCTCGGGCTGAGGCCTCTCCTCGGTCAGGTAGAAGCCCAGGGCTCCAGCACAGAGAGTAGGGGCAGATCAGGGGGGTGGGTTGAGGAGCAGGGGGCTCAGGATGGGGCACAGGAGGAGGGGCGAAGGACCAGGGCTCCAGAGTCAGAGGGACAGAAGCTCAGAGATCAAGTCGGTCTCGCTGGTTGGCCATGTAGCCTTGGGCAAGCCACTTAAGCTCTCCAGACCTCAGTTTCATCCCTGTTCAATAACGATAGTAATAGGTCCTGGGTATTGTGAGAATTATGTAAGATGCTGCATGGAAAGTGCCTGCCACAGTGGGTTCCTGGTCAACAGGAGAGGAGGAACAAGATATTTGGGCAGCAGAGGAAGCCCAGCTGAGGTGCTGAGAACATTCTAGGCAGCCCACATCAGCATCCTTCCTCACCTTGGCTGTCCAAGAGCCATGTGGAGCTGAGAGGCTTTACCAGGACGGAGGTTAGCAAGAAAGGTGTTTCTGCTTGTTGTGCTTGGAGCCAATTCAGTCTGCCTCAGACCCACACCTCTTGGCCCTGCCTGGCGTGGACCTGGAGTGAGGGGAACTGAGGCTCCAAGAAATAATATCTCATGGGCCATACATTTGGCACTTAATAGATACCTGACGTAGAATGAAGAAAAACATTTGGCTCTGCTGTTGAGTAGCTGTGTGACCTTGGGCAAGTCTCTTAGCTTCTCTGAGTCTCACTATCCACATCCATTAGCGTGAGGATTACAACCCTAGCCCCAAACTCTCAACAGTGAATATCTCAGAGTAGAGAGAGGGTGAGAGGCTCATGGGAAGAATCTCACTTTATATTTTTTACCCTTCAGTATTAAGTGGAAATTTTACAACACTTTGTGATCTATAGAGATATTTCTATTGTGAAAAAAAATTACTCACTGTCTTTCCTGCCTACTTCAGATATGTGCAAATGGGATAATGAATGAAAAAGTCCCTTGTGACTTGTAAATTGTGGGGCGAATGAGAGAAGATATCAGCGTTATTGTTTGTAGAGCACTTTCTGAACTTCTGCAAAGTGATTTCAAAGATTTCCGAGATCGGACCTCACCCTTCCTACCTAGCTTATTATTACATCCTTCAACTCATTCAACAAATGCTTATCGAAGGCCTACTGTGTGCCAGACCCTGTACTAGGTGCTGGCGATAGGGGAGTGAGCAAAGCAGAGAAAGCATCAGCCGCGGTGGAGCTTACATTTGATGGGAGAGAGCAAACAAGCAAATATCTACTATGCCAGGGAGTGATAAGGACTATTAAAAATATAGGAGGACACAGAGTCAGAGAGGGTTCTGTTTTAGATTGAGCAGTCAGGAAGGCTTTCCTGAGGAAGTGACATTTAACCAGAGCCTTAAATGAAATGAGAGAGCTAAGCCAAGGGAATCTCTGGAAAATAATCCAGGAAGAGAAAACCCCAAGGGCAAAGGCCCTGAGGTGGAAACTCACTAGGCAGCCGCCGCTCATGCGCCTGACCTTCAGCCACACTCTCATCCATCCATCCATCCATCCTCCTGTTCACCTGTCCATCCATTCTATTTATCTGTCCATCCATCCATCCACCCATCCATCCATCCATCCATCCATCCATCCATCCATTCATCCATCCATCCATCCTCCTGTTCACCTGTCCATCCATTCTGTTTATCTGTCCATCCATCCATCCATCCATCCATCCATCCATCCATCCATCCATCATCCATACAATGTGTACTGGGGATCTGTTCTCATTCAGGAGGCACGGGGGAGACTTCATGATGAATTAGACACCATCTCTACTGATACGGAGAGACAGGTGCAAAAATGGTTAGTGTATGGGATGGCAGTTGACAGTGTGGCCTCCATCACTCACCAGGTACTTTTGCTAAGGAAGCTCTCTCAGTGTTTCCTCGCTTTCATAGTTTTAGGAAATCTTGCTCAGGTTTCACAGCTCAGGTCCCAGCCACTTTCTCCATGAGGAGAAATTTTCTGGTCCTTCCTCCTAGTCTTCACTACCCCTTCTAGTTCCAACCTTCATTCTGCACTATAATGCTCCATCCTCTTTGGAGTTCCTTGTGTAAATTTGAGTCTCCACCACTGGTTCATGAACTCCTAAGATCAAGGTGAAAATAAATAAGTAAATAAATGACAACAACAACAATAATAGGCTGACATTTATTGAATGCCTAAATACACACTTGACATTGTGCCAAGAACATTTTTTATACATTATCTTATTTATTACTCAAAACACACAGAGGGGGACCTGCCCTCCTATGAGGGAGGTGCCATTATTACCTCCAGTTTACAGATGAGGAAACTGAGGCGCAGAGAATTAAAGTGACTTATCCCTGTCACAAGCTAGTAAGTGGCAGAGCTGAGACCTAAGTCCTGGCCTTTCCAACTGCAAAGCCCATTGCTTAAACACTGGACCGCTTCCAGCCTTCGTCCTTCCCACCGTGGTACCGCTGTCTCCACACGCACTGCCTGAAGCGCAGGAGGAATGGTTAAGTTCACGGCTCTGGCGGCAGACTGCCTGGTGTGACCCGCACCTTCACTCCTGGGATTCGAGTTTTGTGACCTTGGCCCCAGTCAAGTCAGTTAACCTCTCTACGTTTCAGTGGACTCGTCTGTAAAATGGGGTCATCAGAGTACCTGTATCATGGGTTTATTGTAGAGGAAAATGAGGATTCATGTAAAAAAAAAGGTAGATTGGCGCTTGGCACTGGTGAGCAATCTATGAAAGTTAGCTATTCATTTTATTTAATAAAGATTGCAACCTCAGTTCCTTCACAATTTGACTATCATATTTTATTATTTTTACTTCACATTATTTGATAGAGACTATCGCTAAAGGTGCCAGAACCTTTGCCTTTGGAACTTGAACACTATGCCAGGACCCTGCAAGAAGACGGGCAGACTTAAACCCTGGCCAAGAGTGACTCACCAGGGTGGGGGTGGTGGAGCAGGGGTCCCTGTCATCGGGCCTCACGGGGAAGAGGAGACGGGCCGCGCAGGCTCTTATCTGCCCCTGCCCTGGGGCCCACGTCAGTCGGGCCTTTGGACCTTCCAGGGCCTCCCTGTAAATCACCCTGGATGATTTATACGGAGACGCCCAGTCCGCTAATCCAGTAAACAGGATAAGCAGGGTCCAGCCGGATTTATGGGCTGCCAGAAGGGCCTTTCACCACGGAAGATGCTCCGCTGTAACCCTTCTCCTGACCGCCAGCCTGGAGGTTTCTAATGGGCAGGGGTCACGCCGCCCATTGGGTTCCAGGCCCCACTCTGCTCCTTCAGCTGCTGTTGGTGATGTTGATCTGGTCCCTTTCCCTCTGTGGGCTCCAGGTCCCCCAGGCCCAGGTGTTCATTGGGCCGTTGGCAAGCAGTCAGCACATGGGGAAGCTACAGGAATTGTAAGCCAGGCCCTGATGTCCCGAGGTGGGGACAGGCCCTGGAGCGCAGTGATGCGGCCCACAGGGGCCAGAGCCAGGCTGCTCTGTATTCAAATCCTGACTCAGATGTTTCCTAACTGAGCCTTCTCTGAGCCTAAGTTCCCCCATGTGTGAAATGGCAATAATATTAATACATTTTTTGCAGAGTTGTTGTTATAATAACAGAAAGAGAGAATGCATATAAAATGCTCACACAGCACCTGGCCCCTAGTAAGGGGTCCATCTCTAAGTGTTAGCTAATCAAGATTGTCTGGTTAACTGCACGGGGGCTCTGTGACAGAGGTTCTCACACGGAGGGGGCCTGCCCGAGGGTGTGTGTTACAGCTTTGTGGTGCTTGTGGGAAACTGGAAGGAACCTGTGTCCCTCAAAGAGCAGAGGATGGGTAACCACGAGGGCTCAACAGAAGCTAGATATGACAGACTAAATGTTCACTTAGCAACATGGCTGGATCTTGAAAGTAGAGTGAAAAAAGATATAGCAACAACAGAGTAACAATCACATAACTTAAAAATAGATGCACACACACAGATTCAATACCATCCGTATCAAAACCTCAACAATATTTTTTGCAGAAATAGAAAAGCCCACTCTAAAATGCATATGGAATTTCAAAGGGCCCTGAATAGCCAAAAATTGTCTTGAAAAAGAACAAGGTTGGAGGTCTCAATCTTCCTAATTTCAAAACATACTACAAAGCCACAGTAATCAAAACAGTTTTGATACTTGCCTAAAGCAAGACATATAAACCAATGAAATAGAATAGAGATCCCAGAAATAAACCCTCACACATATGGTTAACTAATTTTTGACAAGGGTGCCAAGACCATTCAATGGGAAAAGGACAGTCTTTTCAACAAATGGTGCTGGGAAACCCAGATATCCACATGAAAAAGAATGAAGTTGGATCCTCACCGTACACCATTTGTAAAAATTAACTCAAAATAGATCAAAGACCTAAACTAAGAGTTAAAACTAGAAAACTCTCAGAAGAAAATATAGGGGAAAATCTTCATGACCTTGGATATGGCAATGATTTCTTAAATACGACACCAAAAGCACAGGCCACCAAAAAAAAAAAAAAAAAGATAAATTGGATTTCATCAAAATTAAAAACTTTTGTGTATCAAAGTACACTATCAAGAGAGTGAGAAGAGGGGGTGGCCAGGTGGTGCAGGCGGTTAAGTGCGCATGCTCCACTGCAGCGACCCGGGGTTTGCTGGTTCAGATCCCGGGCACGCACTGACGCAGCGCTTGTCAAGCCATGCTGTGGCGGCGTCCCATATAAAGTAGAGGAAGATGGGCACGGATGTTAGCCCATCCTCAGCAAAAAGAGGATGATTGGCCAATGTTAGCTCAGGGCCAATCTTCCTCACAAAAAAAAGAGTGAGAAGAAAACACACAGGATGGGAGAAAATATTTGCAAATCATGTATCTGATAAGGGGTTAATATCCAGAATATATAAAGGGCTCCCACAATTTAACAGCAACAAAACAAAACAAACAACCCAATTAAGAAATGGGCAAAAGACCTATTCAGGCATTTGTCCAAAGATGATATGCAAATGACCAATAAGCACATGAAAAGATGCTCAACCTCATTAGTCATTAGAGAAATGCAAATCAAAATCATAATGAGATACCATTTCCCACCCACTAGGATGCCTATTATTAAAAAAACAAAAACACAACAAAACAAAAAGCCAGAAAATAACAAGCTTGGTGAGGATGTGGAGAAACTGGAACTCTTGTGCATTGCTGGTAGGACTGTAAAATGGTGCACCTGCTGTGGAAAACTGACATTTCTTCAAAAAGTTAAACATGAAATTACAATATGACCAGCAATTCCACTCCTAGCAATATACCCAAAACGATTGAAAACAGGGACTGAAACAGATTTTTGTACACCAATGTTCATAGCAGTGTTATCCACTATGGCCAAAAAGTGGAAACAATGCAGGTGTCCATCAGGAGATGAATGGATAAACAAAATGTGGTATATCCATACAATGGAATATTATTCAGCCCTGAAAAGGAATGAAGTTCTGATACATGCCACAATAGGGGTGAGTCTTGAAGACATAACGCTAAGTGAAATAAACCAGACACAAAGGATAAATATATTTTGATTCCACTTATATGAAGTATCTAGAATAAGCAAATTCATAGAGGCAGAAAGTAGAATAGTCGTTACCATGGGCTGGAGGGAGGGGGGAATGGAGTGTTATTGCTTAATAAGTACAGGGTTTCTGCTGGGGTGATGGAAAGGCTTTGGAACTGGATGGTGGTGATGGTTGCACAACAATGTGAATGTACTTAATGTCACTGAATCATACACTTAAAAGTGGTAAACTTTATGTGATCTATATTTTATCAGAATAAAAACATATGCACAAAACAATAATATGCATTTTATTTTTAAAAAAAGGTATATATTAAACCACTAGAACACTTGCCTTTGTGTGTGTGTGTGTGCGTGTGCATGTGTGTGTGTGCACGTGCAGGATAAGAATGGGCAATGAGGATAAAAGGGAATAGAGAAAATAAATATGTAAAATCCAGGCAGCAAAGATCAATGGTGATAAAATATCATGAACACAAGTGGGTGGTTAACTCCATGATTTGAATTTGAGGTCTAAGAAACAAACATGCGAACTCGTCTTGGAGGAGAGAACAATGGGTAGTGAAGGGCTAAAATACCAGGCCACATAATGGGACTATAGATGTCCATTGTACTATTCTTCTCGGTTTGTGTTCGAAATTTTCATAATGAAGGTTAAAACAGTAAATGGCCTGGGCTGGAGCTCACAGAGTGCAGGGGAAGCCAGTGTATTTGGATACGGCAGTGGAGACTTTGATCCAGTTACCTTGTCAGGGATATGGGTCTGGTAACACTGTATACCAGATGTAGAGCATTTGTTTTTATGCATGTCTGCTCTGCCTTCTCCAGAGGCTGTGGCCAGGAAGCCGTTCGGGAAAGTCCATGGTGAATGGCAGGGAGCCAGACCAATAAGGGGGTTAGATGATTGAAAGGGCAGATGGGTCTGTGGGCTACAGGTGTCCTGGTGGGCTTCACGGAGGTGGTGGCAGCAGGGTATACATTGGTTTTGAGGGCACATGTGAAGTGGACAGGTGGAGAGGAGGAGAAGGAAGAACAAGAGTAAAACACTTGGCAGCTGGAATAAAAATGATAGATGAGGGGAAAGGAAGGGTGGGACCAAGAGGATGAAGGAAGGGGAGAAGGGAGGCAGAGAAGGAGGGAAGAGAAGGAAGTTGTTTACCGGAGGGGCATGGTCCGCAGGGCACGCCAACCAGGCCCATTTACTCATTCATTGATTCACTCACTTGTCCATTCCTTCAACATGTATTGAATCCCTACTACGCTCCAGACCATGTCCTGGGGCCTAGGATGCAGCAGGAAACAAGACAGGGTTCGTCCCCGTGGAGCTGACATCCATCAGGAGACAGATGTTACAAACGGATACAATGGACTGTGGTAGTCCCCCCTTATCTGAGGTTTCTGTTTCCACGGTTTACCTGTGGTCAAATGCGGGCCAAAAATATTAAATGGAAAATTCCAGAAATAAACAATTCATAAGTTTTAAATTGCATGCTGTTCTGAGTAGCATGATGAAATCTCTCACGATCCAGCTCTGTCTCGCCTGGGATATAAATTCACCCGTTAGTCACTCCGTAGCCATCTCGGTTATCAGATCGACTGTGGCAGTATCACGGTCGTTGTGCTCAAGTCACCCTTATTTTACTTAATAATGACCCCAAAGCACAAGAGTAGTGATGCTGGCGATTCGGATACGCCAAAGAGAAGCCATAAAGGGCTTCCTTTAGGCAAAAAGGTGAAAGTTCTTGACTTAATAAGGAAAGAAAAAAATTTTATGCTGAGGTTGCTAAGACCTATGGTAACTTTTATTACAGTATATTGTTATAATTGTTCTGTTTTATTATTAATTATTGTTGTTAATCTCTTACTGTGCCTAATTTATAAATTAAACTCTATCATGAGTATGTATGTATCTGAGAGAACATAGTATGTATAGGGTTCAGTACTATCCATGGTTTCAGGCACCCACTGGGGGTCTTGGAATGTATCCCCCACAGGTTAAGGGGGACTACTGAAAAATCATTTCTGATGGCAACCAGTGCTGGGAGGAAAGAAACAGGGTGTGGGGGAGACCAGCTTGCTTGAAGGTGGCCACGGAAGGTGATGTTTAAGAAGAGGCCTGAGGATGAGAGGAGACAGCCTTGTGCAAAGCAGGGGATGACCATTCCAGGTGGAAGGCACAGCTGCAAGTCCCCTCTGGTGTAGGAGAACTTCCAAGATGGAGAAAGTGGTTGCCATGGCAACTCTGGGTCTGGCAGCATCAGGCACCTCTATCCAGATCTCATGTCCCTTTTCTTTGTCCGAACTTTACTTCCAGCAAGATCACTCAGTCCATTACACAAATGGAGAAACTGAGTCCCAGAGAGGGGCTTTCCCAAGGTCACAGCTTGCCAGTGGGGGAACCCAGTTCTCTTGACCTCATTTAGATTCTTTCTTCTTTCTTTGAAATGGGGATTTTTCTCAACTGCACATGGCCTTGAGAGAACTGGATGAGAGGGAGGTGACACAAATGTGGTGACTCTGGCTTCCCACAGGCATTGGGGGATGTGCCACTGGAGCCCAGACATGCCACTGGAGCCTGTAGACTCAGGATTTGGGGACAATCCTGGGGATTTGCGGACTCAGGATTTGGGCCTTTTTTGCCAGATAAAGACACAAGATGCACACGCATCCTGAGAGTTCATTTGAACCACAATAACATGGGAGAATTTTCTTGTCTTTTCTAGAAATTTCCACTTTGGGACTGAAAAGACTTGGGGTTTGGGAGTGGGGTAGGGACAGCCAGGAGAGGTGTTTTCGTATAACTCAAAGGCCCCCTGGGGAAGAGGAGCAGCAGAGTTGAGAAGTCCTGAAGGACAGAAGTGGGTCACCAGTGGGTGGATGATTCAGGAAGGCAGATTTCAGCCCAACACCAGAACACGCTTTCTGACTCCTCACTGCATCAACAGTGGAGGCCCGTTGCCAGAAGTATTCAAGAGGCTGAATGGCCATCCATCAGAGAGATGCCTGGGTAAGATGGAAAGATGAATTTCCAAGATATTTTCCAACTTGGAGTCAATGACTATACAGATTTAGGATCCAACCATAAGATTAGTAGCATAACTACCAAATATTAGTTGAATTCATAACTGCATAAATTATTCCTTCAACTCCCATTTTTATAGTTCTGTGTTGGTTGGTTGGCCCCCAAAACGCGTGACATTGGGCACCAGATACGATGGCCCCCAATATGTTACAGTCTCAGCTACTTATGGGGAAGGAGCCTTGGCTGGAAGTGACAGCCTCAGTATTTCGTTTCCTGCCTTCATGGCTTTCATCAAATTTTTACTGAGCGCTCACTATGTTCTAGGCCAAGCTACAGGCACATAATTCTCTCAACAGCCCTGTGAGGAGGTTCTATTAGTGTCTCTGACTCTAAGGAACTTGATTATATTCTTTGTTGTCAGTGTGAAGGGGCCTTTGAATTCTCTCCCAGCGACTGGAAGAGATTTTCATTTGCACAAATGATTCTGATGTGAAGCTGAGCATAGACACTTCCAGAAGAGAGGAACCTTCCAAGTTTTCTGCAAGTCCTGAGGAAACAGGAGTCTAGGTGGAGGTGCAAGGAGAATGCTGTGTGAGGAGGGTGGCATTCGAGCAGAGCTGAGTGTGTGTGTGTCTGTGTGTATGTGCCTGTGCGTGCACACATGCACGCTGGCCATGCAAGGAATATCACGTAATTCAATGACACAGTCTCTGTTTCCAAAAATGGATTCAGGCCACTCTGAACACATCCAGAAATCATCCCTGTACTTCTGGATTAAGTAGAATTGGCAAACAGCAAGCAGAAGAATTGAATAAAGACAGGGGTGAGATGCATTTTTTTCTTTTTCCAAACATCAGCGACAGCTTGCTACACTGTTTGGAATGCTGGTGGACGGCAGCATTCTCCAAAGCTCTCTATGCGTCCCCAGCCTCCTTACCTCCCGCCTACTCAGAGCTGAGACCAAACCCTCAGTCCCCGGAACGGTAGGGAGGATCGTCTGCCACATGTCCCTTGGTTTGGAGAGAGCTTCAGCACATTTCTAAGTGATTCTTTTGACCTAATTTTTGGAGAGTATTTTTTTTTTTTTTTAAATACCTGGAAACAATTGTAGCTGAAGGGGAAAAAAAGGTGTTGCTTTAATTTCGAGCTCAGTTCTGTTTTTCTAAGATTTAGTTCTCTAAAAAGTGGGATAAAACAAATATCTATTTACCACAACTAGGCTTTCTAATTAGCTCCCCTGTGCCCTCCTCTTAAATTCAAACCACTTGTCTCCACATAAAATCTCCCGTAACCGCCGTTAACACCCTTTTGAAGGAAGGCCAGCCCACAGCTGGCAACCCCCGGCTCCTCGGCCGCAAGCCATGGAAGGCGTGGGGCTCGGACAAGGGCGCGTGTAGAGAGGGTGTGGGATCCTGGCGCTTGAGAAGCCTTCTTTGTTGAGGTGGCAGAAGTCATCTACAGTGAGAAAACATCTGGGGGACACCAGGTGGGGACTCCAAGCGCCTCAGGCCCAGATCTGAGAGGGCACTGGAACTTCAACACAGTCTGGCAGAAGACGTCCAGTGCTCACAGGGAAAAGAATCCATTTCCACATTCTTCTGCCCTGGACACTCACTGGATGTTTATACATCCCCGGGAGAGGTTATCTGCATTTGACTTGAGGCAGGCCCAACTCCAGGCCTCCGATGGGTGAACCTGGGTGATGTTGTGAAAGCCGCTAGGAGTGTGTGTATTTGTGTGTGTGTATATTTGTGCGTGAGTGTGTGTGTGTGTGTGTGTGTGTGTGTGTGTGTGTGGTGGGGAGTGGAGGGTTCAGAAGAGGGGCTCCTTAGAATCCAGAGAATCAGCTCGATTGCTGGCCCTTCTCCAGCCACTCCCTGTCAATGAACAAAGGGGTCTTCTCTTGGAGATGTTGAGGTTTGGAGGGGCCCGCCTCTAACCTTGACTAGTTATGTGACCTTAAACAAGTCATTTCCCTGTCCTAGGCCTCAATTTCCCCAATTGTGAAAAAAGCCCACTGGATGATGGGCTTGAACCAGTGGTTCTTAACATTTTGGAGACACTGGCCTTTTGGCAGAGTGATGTCAGATTGTCTCTCTTGAAAGGACATTTTACATGTGCAGATTCCAAATTTTACTTATACATTCAGGGGTTCTTAGACCCTGGAAGTTCCTCTGAGGACCCTCTGTAAGAGCCCCTGGTGGTGTTCTCCAAGGTCCCGCTCACGGCGCCTGCACAGTCAGTGCTCAAGAAACGTTTGTGGAATGAATAAACGATCCCTTGCAACTGTCACTTCCTATGAGTCTATGATTCTAAGTGCCTGGGTTTGCTTCTGCTTAGGCACATTCTGCAGACAGAAAAAAATGTGTGCAGGAAAGACCCTTGCTTGAATGTTAGAGGCACATACACATGCCTTATGGCTGCCATTCCTTTGCCAGACATATTTTATTAAGCAGAAAAGGCATTCTAGACCTGGGAGAGAAGCAGAGAAGGCAAAGGCCTGGCCAGAGGGGCGAGCAGGACATGTGTAGGTAGCAGAGGTGGCCAGAGTTCCAGTGTCCCTCAAAACTGGACCTGGGGGTCATTCAGGGTCTTACCAACAGCCCTATCCTGTGCATACACCCCATCTCTCCTACTCCCACTTGTAGAATCTCAGAATACGATGTGGACGGCCCTTAGATCACCACCACAACACCCTCTGTTTATTGAGCGCTGAGTAGGACCAGGCACATGGAACACTCTACCATTATCCCATTTTAAAGATGAGAAAACCAAGGTTTGGGGGTTAAGTAACTTGCCTGTAGTCAAACAGCTAGGAAGAGACAGAACTGGGTGCACACGCAGGTCCTGACCCCGGAGCTCTGAGCTCCTACCACTGTGCCATACTGTCTCTCTGGGAGCCTAAAGGGTTCCCACCCAGTCATCCCGCAGGTGGGAAAACCGAGGCCCAGAGAGGAGATATAATGGGTCCAACATCACAGGAGTTTTTCAACAGAGTTGGGAATAGAATCCAGGTATCCTGGCTCCAGCCCAGCGGCCCTGCCCAGCAGCCAGGACATCGGTGCCCTCTGAATGATCACACTGACATCATCAGGCCTTCCTCGTGCTCTCAGCCTCAGGAAGCACAAAGCTTGTTTTCACCACGGCCTTCCTGGCCAGTGCTTCCTACCCTACCTCTCCGTACGGGTTCCTGAAGACCCAGCTTCTGTGAGTCAGACCAAGATCCTCCCTTTTCAAAAGGTTGTTCTCTGAAAGAGGGGCCTTTCTTTTTGACATTCTCCCCACCCCTACTCCCTGCCCCAGGGGAAGCCTCAGCAAGGACAGAATAGGCTCCTCTGTGTCCCAAACCCATCCCTCCAGTGCAAGAAACACCTGCCTCCCAGGCTGGCTGTGTAGATGTTATCACGGGCAGGAGCTGACTCACTTTCGTGTCATCTCAGCCTGCTGGGCAGGAACGCAGTTCTAGGCGCCACAGTCCTCCAGGGGTATAGACACACGGCGCAGTCCCAGGGTGGGGCAGCAGGAAGCCCAGGGGCATCCATGCCATGTCCCCTGGGAGGAGGCGCCATTGCAGGAACAGAGCTGTGGAGTCAGGGGGTGGAAAAGCTGTCATCAAATCTTGGGAGAGCATCCAGTAGAAGAAGGGTGATCAAGGTTTGGGGCATCCTCAAAGACAGCATTTGGACCCTTGGGCAGAAACGACAGGAGTGGAGGTTCATTCAGTCCCAGACCTTACCACAGGCTGTGCTGACCAAGGAGGAAATGGGCTGTTCAGGCCGGTACTGCGCCCCCGTCTTCTGGTGGAGTGGAAGGAGAGGCTGGCAGGGACGTTGGGAGGAGTTTCAGGTACCAGATGGGTGATGCAGGAGTTTATGGTTGTATGGATTGGAACGCTTTATGAAGCCTATACCTCTTCTCCTCTTCTCATTTTCTAGAGAGGCAATATAGTTGAGTGGAAAGAAATATCTCGACCTTTGAAGTCAGACAGTCCCTGTTTAAATATCTGGTTTCTATCACTTACTAGCTAAATGGACGTTCACCTCTCTGTGACTCAGTTTCCTCGTCCGTAAAATGGGGATAGTAACAATTACAAGGGCTGTTGTGAGAGTAAAGTAAGAATTTATATAAAGGTCCTGGCAATAAAGGAATTTCTCTTCCCATTTTACAGGGGAAGGAAGCAGAGTTTTGCAGCTGGTAAGTGACATACCTGGCTGAGGTTAAATGGCTGGCAGGGGCAATCCATTTAGAATCGGAGCCCTGGTCTCTTCCAGCACAGTGGGCTGCGTCCTACCTGTTTAGATCCCTCTTACTGAGCACCTACAACATGCCCGAGCTGAGTGGTGTTCCACTGAGTAGCTGCTCTGTGACCAGGTGCAATTATTATCCTTATTCTGCAGATGAGGCTTAAATAATTATGCCAGTTGTTCAAGATCTCACAAGTGAAGAAGCAGCAGGATTGGGATTTCAATTCAAGTTTGACTCCCAAGCCCATGCTCTTGACCAGGAGTTGGCAGACTAGAGTGGCCTGTGGGCCAAATCCTCCCCACGGCCTGTTTTTATTAAATAAAGTTTTATTGGAACACAGTCACGCTACATTGTTTATGTATTGCCTGTGGCTGCTTTCAAGGTACAATGGCAGAGTGAATCATTGCAAACTGACCACATGACTTGCGAAGCAGGAAACATTTACTATCTGGCTATTTACCAAAAAAGTTTGCCTAGCCCTACTCTTAATGTTTTATAGTCTTTACTCGAGAATTTTAAAAGAGAATCTGCTTAACACCAAGACACATTTTTAGGCTGGTGGGTAAGTACTCGACATGAATTCTGTGGTAGATAGAGACTGAATTACAGCCTGGTGTTTGTCCCACCTTTCCTGTCTCTCCCTGAGCAGATCGTCTTGGCCAAAGGGAATGTGCTGACTAAAATAAAGACAAAGGTACGTGCCAAGCGCATTAACAATGCCCTGTGTTCTGCTTGTGTACATTGTGACATAATCGGGACTTTTATTGTTTTATTTAAGTTTTTTTATTGTTTAACATGATTTAATTTTATTAGTTATTGATTGATATTTACTATTTATTATTAACGCTATTTGTTATAACTGTATCAGAACTGTATCTTTTCTCTTTTAAATACATGATCTCCATTGTGAATGTATAATATCTCAGGACCACTTCCTTCCTCAAGTGAACGAGTGGGATTTTTAGCCACAACCAGGGAGATAACAGATTTCGCTATACAGAGATTCAAGAACAGATCCAGTTCACAAAAAAAAGACATGGCCACAATGAATCTAGGCAGGAAGAGTACCGGACCGGAGTCTAGAGACCTTGGTTCTAGACATAGCTCCATCTAATCGGTTGGGTGATTTGGGTTTGTCGTAAGCCCTCTTATGCCTCAGTTTCCCCTTTTATAAAATGAGGCTATTGGACCAGATGATTGCTAATTGCTCGTCCTAGCACTCCATGTATTCCCATTAAAAAACCCACCAAAATAAAGCCTTTGGGGCAGTTCTGCCTAAAGGCAGAGGCTTAACAGAGATGACCTTTGATCCCACAATGGAGATTCTCTCTTCTGAACCTCACAATTCCTTTGGGAGAAGGAGACAGTCTGCGTGCACTAGGCACTTTCCCAATCATTTCTGGTTTGGTCACAGGATCCAGGACTCTTATCAGAAGAAGAGGATTTAGGTCTGATGAGGATAGAGTGTCCCTGGTGGGGGGCAGTGGGCCAGAGGACGCCACAGTTGGTCTCCACGATGGGGAGGAGGTGGAAGCCGAAAGAAGGGGCGACTCTGCCTTGTCATCTCTCCTTGGCCTCGGGATGGCTCTATCAGATCCTGGGGAGCAGGACAGGACAGACATGTCATCACTGTGAGGGGCGCGGCTGTCCCCACCTCCGTGCTAATCCCCATCGTGATTACCCTCTCTCTAGGGCAGGAACAAAAACCTTTTTGTCTTCATTTCATATCACTTCACAATTTGATAGGCAAAAAAAGGAATTTCCTTGTTGTTTTCATTTGTATCTATTTGATCACTCTAAGATTTGGCCTTTTTTCTTGTTTAGCTATTTGCATTTTTACTTTTGCTTTAATTTTTTTTCCATAACAATATTTATCTTTTCGCTTTTGATTTTTTGAGGTTACATACTTAGTATGTAAATATCTTTTGTTCTGTCAAGCTTTTACAAAATCAAACAAAACTAGGCGTAGCAAGAAAACGTGAATAGCTTCCCCTTCGTTTCTCTGCAATTCTGAATTCCCAGGAAACCACTGACAATTAACATTTGCTGGGTAACTGCTGTCACTTCTTCTGTATTTATACAAACTTATTTTTTCTTTTTCGCTTTTGTAGAAGTGGAAACACACTACTATATCTTTTAACCTGAAATTTGTTTTTAAAAATTCTACATTTTAAACCGCACTAGCCCTCTCTTAGATTCCTATGCCTCTTCTCTATTTTATCTACTCTTTCTTGTCATCCTCACTTCAAGAATTAGGCAAGAATCACGAGGCCAGTTTTACAGATTAGAGAAACTGAGGCTCAGAGAGGAAACGTGATTTACCCAGATCCTTCGACAATTCCATATTAGGATGAAAACCCCAGACTCCCAATTCTGGAGAGTCTTCCTTCTCTATGCTGAGTGACTCAGAACTTCTGTCCCTAAAGTCACCCTCCTGAGGTACACAGGCTGGAGCTGGCGGTCAGAGAAAGTATAAGTACTAAGAGTACAATGAAGGAAGAGAAATTCAAACTATCCCCGAGGTTCTAATCAGTCCCTAAAGTGCTGGGTGACCTGGGGCCAGTTGTTTGCCCTCTCTGGGCTCTCTGTGCTCAGCTATGAAATGAAAGCTTTGGCCTAAGAAGAGGATTTCTAACTGTGCTCTTTGTGGTTTCAGGGAGCCCCCACTTTTACTGCTCCTCAAAAGTGAACACAAGGAGCATGTTTTGGGATGCTCATTGCAGCACTGTTTGTGTTGGTGAAAAGTTGGAAAGAATTGATACGTCCACCAGCAGAGGTTGGCTTACATGCATCGGGTCATTCATTTATTCCTCTCTTCACTCATTCATGGAATAGTTATTGAGTAACGACTGCCAGGCCCTGTTTTAGACACCGGGAATCATCTGTGAACAAGAGACCAAGTCTCCACCCTCTTGGAGTTTATCTGGAAGGCAGGTCCACGGAGCCGTGAGCTTCACCCCAGTTAGGAAATAAGGTGGCTCCATATGTCCCAGCATGGTTGGGTCCCCAGGCCACAAGCCTGAGTGGTGGAAGCAAAAAAACATGACTGTTGTGGGCTGATTCCTTTAAATAAACCCCCATCCCTACACCCACCCTGTGGGTAAACAGATATATGAAGAGGTGCTGAGGAGGTCTTGGGGCTGCATCCTAAATGATGGTGTTGCTTCTGGAAAGAGAGGGAAGTAGTCCAGGATTGAGGGTACCTTGTCTGGGGCACTGCATCTATTTTTTTAAGCAAGGAAGACATATTCAAGTATTGTTTGCAATGAAAAATATACATATATTTAGAGTTTAAAATAAGTTCAAATGAGAGAAGAGAAGGACAAAAAGAAATTGACAAGTTTCAGTCTCTCAGAGTCCTTCAAAATCTAACGCGCTCGGGCTCTATGATCTACCCTAAGCTAGGAAGCATCTTGGTTTGGGGATCAGAGATTTCAAACGAAAGAGACCAGTGAATATTATTGCCTAGATCCAAGGACAAGCTGCCTCGCCATCGAGGCAGCTTCCACTGCGTTCAGCCCCGGCTGGTCCCCCTTTAGCTACCCAGAATCCCGTCTTGGCATTGCTGGAAGGAACACCCCCCTCAAGACCTATTTTACAAATGGGCAAACCTGGGCGGGACACTGTGATTTCTCAGTTTGCAAGGACTCCATTAACGGCCGAGTCTGGATTACAAAGTGGGAAGCAGGCTGCCCGGCCTCCAGATCCCGGGTCCCATGCCCGGGGGAGAGGACGGGAGGGGATGGAGGCGATGCCATCCTCCAGCCTCCCACTGGAGGCTCCGATGATGAGTCCTGGTGTCTGGCACATGCTGAAAGGAAGCCTTGTCCACATGGAAGGAGATCAAGGCGGCCGGGGGGTGCTGAAACCTCCTGTCGGGTCCAGCATCTCTGAGGAGATAGGGACACTTCGGACGTTGCCCCCACCCCCTCCGTGAGCTCTCTCCACTCGAATTCCGAGGGGCTTTGGAATCACTAGACTGTCTCCCGCTCCCAGGAAACCCCAGGCTTCAGTGGAGCCAGGCGACTGGCCATCCATCATCCTTATCTCCTGGCTCTGGCGGCCCCAGGTCCCTGGCCTGGATGGGCCCAGGGGGCCGGGAGGGGTGGGGAGGTGGGGGCTGAGAGGGCCTCGATAACAAGAAAAGCAGCTGTCCCCTGGGGAAACTTCAAAGTGCCTGGAGCTGAAATTTATGGGCAGAGTTGCTCACATTAGGGACCAGAGGGCCATTCATCCCACAAATATTTATTGAGCACCTACTGTATGCCAGGCACTGGGCTGGGGGAATCTTATGGGCCTAGAGATTCTGTTGTTTGTTAGGTGAGTGTGTCTACCTCGGTGGGCTAGGTTTGATGAATAAATCAATTCATTAATTCATCAAGTACTTATTAAGCACCCACTGTGTGCTGAGAGTTTCCGGGGACCTGTTGGAACACTTAAATGAATATTTGACTGTGGTTTGAGATCCACTAACACAGAGATTAAGAGCTTGGGAGTAAGGCTGACCGGCACAGGTTACTAAACCTCTCTGGATCTCAGCTTCCTTGGTTGTAAAACCAGGATAATAATCGCACCTATCCCCTAGAGTTTGGGAAAGGATGAAATGAAATGAGAAACTATAGGTCAAAAGCTTAGCCTGAGCCTGTCGATGGTCATCTTGCAACAAAAGCAGCTATTTTTGTGATTGTGGTTGATCGATACAACTATTCATTTATTACACATTTATTGAGTAACTGCTACGTGCGGGGCAGTTGCTGGAGGGGCAACTGGGCTTGTCGGTCTGGGAGGGTTTGCAAGACTCCCTACCTCTCCCCTCAGGCCTCTCCTTGGCTGAGGCTTCCAGGTCTTAGAGAGGGGTTCCCGCACGGGGCTCAGGAGAGGCACTGGACTTGGCAACTTCCCAAACCCCTTTTCACCCCAAGACTGTAAGGGCCCACGGTCCTCCAGGGCAGGAGCCTCCCTACCTTCCAGGCAGCCCACGAGGAAGGCCTTCCTTCTGCAGAGCTGACATCTGCCTTCCTGAGATTTCCCATTAGTGTCCTAGCTCTGTCCTGTGGGTCTTACCCCAACTCTTTCAGCCTCAGTTGATTCATCTATAAAATGGGGATAGTGATAGTTCCTGTCCGGTAGGGTTATTGTGAGGAAAAAACGAGATAAAGACGGTAAAACACTTGGCACAATGTCTGCACGATGAAGTCTTCAATAAGCGGTAGCCTTCACAGCAAACAACAACACAGTAACAACAGCCTTTGGGAATCAATAAGAGAGGGAGGAGGAGGAGGAGGAGGAGGAGGAAGAAGAAGTAGAAGGAGAAGGAGAAGCAAGGGTGCCAGAGCTGTACTTTCTGGGGTGGAGCAGTTCTCAGTTCTCAGGGAACCTAAGTTTGTCAAGGGAGAGCACACACAACTTCCAAGGATGCTTCCCAGCTCGGAAATTCACGTAACCACAGAAGGAGGGGTACTTGGGTTATGCACTTCTTCTCCACCCAGTGGGGGCAGTATCACCGGCTCCATTTCACAGATGAGCACGCTGAGGCCCCTGAAGGTGAAGTGACTTGCCCAAGGTCGTGGAGCTGGGGAGAGCTGGCGTCACCAGAGTCTGGGCTCCTCTCTCACTCCCCCACAAGGCAGTGGGAGGCGGGGTGGGGAGCTCCCCATGGACAGTGCTATGGGCAGAGTTGTGTCCCACCCTAAAATTCATATGCTGACGTCCCAACTCCCAGTACCTCAGAGTGTGACCTTGTTTGGAGATAGGGTCTTTACAGAAGTAATCGATATAAAACAAAGTCATTCGGGTGGCCCTAATCCAATACGACTGGTGTTTTTATAAGAAGGGGAAATATGGACACAGAGACATGCATAGAGGGAAGGCAGTGGGAAGACGGGGGGAAGACGGCCCTCTCCACGAGAGGCCGGCAACAGATCCTCCCTCACAGCCCTCAGAAGGAACCAACCCTGCTGACTGACACCTTGGTTTTGTTCCCAGACTCCAGAACTGTGACAAAATAAATTTCTGTTGTTTAAGCCATCCAGTTTGGGGTACTTCCTTACGGGAGCCCTGCGGGCCGTGTGTGGAGCTCCCGTGGACCTCCCGCGCAATAAGCGCTGAGGAACTCCCTGAAGGCGTGCTCAGCCCGCCTGTCCTGGAGAGGCAGGCGCAGTGGTATCAACAGTCACGTGGCTCCTCTCTGGAACCCTGGGATGCTGGACAGAAGCCAGGAGGCAGGCAAGGCCGTGTCTGACCAGCAGGCCAAGGCCTATGGATTGCGCTTTTTCCTTGTTGTGGCTCTCTGAGAAGCGAACACCCATTTTCCTGGTGCCTTCTTATGGAAGCTGGATTGACCTCACGTGCTGTCCTCTGGGAGGACCTGCCACACTCAACCTGGCCTCCTGGGGCCTGGGGATTTGTCAGAGATTCCAGGAATAACCGGGCTGGCTGTGTCCATTTCCTCCCCTCTCTCATATCTTTTCTCTCTGCCTTCCCTTCCTTCTTTGGCTTCCCTCCTCCTGGACTGGGCCCTGCAAACCCCCACCCCCACCCCGAGACTGCTTCCTCCCAACTCCCCATCCTCCCTGGCCACCCTCACCTGGTGGCCCTCAGCAGAGCAAGGGACAGTCCAGGGTCCAAGTTTGCCTTGGAGATGGAGGCAGGAAAAGTCTAAATTCACTCCTTTAGAGCTGAGAAGAAATTGTCCAGAGCTGGTTTCTCCTCCCACCTTCCAGGGAGTCTTGCTCTTGCCCCCAGCCTGGGTGCATTATTATATTTTGCTTTAATTGCATTAAAGCAAATGACTGTGGCCCCCTGTGGTTTCGATCAGGTCAGGGATCTGATAATCGATCCTGGCACAGTCTAGACGGGAGTTGCTTTGAAGCTGTTTTTAGCTGGATGAGAACAAACAATTTTTCCAAAGTGGTCACATTAGGCAAACAGGATGGTGGGTCATCTCTTTGGGAGGGAGCAAGCCCCGGCTCCAGGCAGCCTGCTGACTGACTCCCAGGCCCCCGGGAGGAGTGTCGGCTGCACCCCCTGGGACAGAGGGAACTTTAAGTAGAGATGCCCTAGGCGTAGGCTTCCCATGATGTGAAACCTAGTCCAGGTACCTCTTCCAGGCAGCCAGTCCTGACTCAGAGCCGAAAGGTAGCATAGCACAGTGTGAGATGGCTGGTCCAGAGGATGGAAGAAAGATGGAACTCGTACAGGGCACTGCAGAAGGTAGACTCATGTCCTGCAAAATTATTCTCTCTTCAGTTTTCTTTCAATCCTTTGGATTCCATCAAGAGGAAAGCCTCAGTGTGGTGCCAGTCTGTCTCTAACATCTCTTTAATGTTTGCTAATCTCCCCTTTTAACAAAGAGAGCAGGCCTAGGGCTCTGCAAGGGATAAGATCCAGCTAGATTTTAATAACACTGTTTTGTTTTCATTGTATTTATTTCCTACAGTTTCTTTCAAACAACACCGGTTTTCCCTTGATGGAAAGTGAACCATTGTTCGAGCACAGTAAGGCAGAGATCCTGAAGGTAGGAGCTGGAAGAGGACTTTGGGAGACAGCGCTGGGGGATCTCACACACAGGACCGGTGCCGGCTCTGCCCTCACCTGCTCTGTGACCTTCGGCAGATTGCTCTGCTCTCTGAGCCTCGGTTTCTCTGTGTAGAATGGAGTTGATGATGCTACTGTGCAGGGTTATAGTGAGGATTTTCTGAGAGCATATGCATGTAAAGCATCCAGATGGGGCTTGGCATGGAGTTTGCACTCTACCTGGTGGCCTTGTTCTTTACAGGGCCACCACTCCCCTCAGCCATTCTCAGAGACTTTGCTGGTCCCACAGTTGAAATCAACTAAGCGTCGGGCCGGCTCCGTGGCTTAGCAGTTAAGTGCGCGCGCTCTGCTGCTGGCGGCCTGGGTTCGGATCCCGGGCGCGCACCGACGCACCACTTCTCCGGCCATGCTGAGGCTGCGTCCCACATACGGCAACTAGAAGGATGTGCAGCTAACTAGTTGTATGTGCAGACATACAACTATCTACTGGGGCTTTGGGGGGGAAAATAAATAAAATTATAAAAAAAAAAAAAGAAATCAACTAAGCGTTGCATTCAGTGGAAACAAAAGGAACCTGGAGCCCCCAGCCGTGCTCTGGCTCAAGGTCCCTGGCCGTGGGCTTGTCCCATCCCCCCACTGGGCCTCAGTTTCCCCATCTGTCAACAGAGGCTCTGACCAAATGATTTCCAAGACCTCTTGTAGCTCTGACATAAGAACATTTTGAGCAGTTACCAGGGAGAGGTAATTCCATGACATAAGAATCTCTGCTTTACCAAATATGTCTTGCGTCCTCACTGTTTGCAGACTGGTCACAGATCAGCAGCATCAGCCTCACCTGGCAGTAGGTTAGAAATGCAGAGTCTCAGGCCCCACTCAGACCTCATGAATCAGAAGCTGCATTTTAACAACATGCCAAGCACATGAAAAGCATTGCTCTATACTGCTTAGTGTGACAGGAGAATTTTCAAATGCTTTCACACCTTCAAATACATTTATATATTTTTGAGGAATTTTCAAAAACAATGAACATGTATTTTTTTTTAATAATAAAGCTATTATAAAATTATTAAACTAACCCAGCCCAGTCAAGAGAAGAAAGGATTTATGTAAATCTGGTGAACAGCTGTTTCCAGGGAATTTTCTTTCTATGTAAAGGAGGGTCCCCTGCTTTCTGTAGGTTCTTTTGGCTTCTTCCCAATGAGTGTCTCCCTCATGCTTGATTCCTGGAGGTCAGCGAGTGTGTGTGTGTGTGTGTGTGTGTGCTCGCGCGTGCGCGCGCCTGTGTATATGACTGTGTCTTGCAGCTGATCCACTGAGCAAGGACTTCAGCCAAGTCAGCAAAACCAGGAGGGAAATAAACTAGATTCCTAAGGGCTTCAGGGTGAGCTTGAGGAGCACAGGAAACCAGTGCTCAGATAAACCGGAGCAGTGTGTTCTGTGGATTAGTCAGGCAGCCCGGCTTTCCAGTTGGGCCCACCTCCCAGAGGGCTTCCTGCCTCTCCCTCATGTCCAGCCTCCAACTGGGCTGGGGTCCTCTCTGTCTCCTCTCCAAAACAAAAGCCCCCACACTGGGTCATCCATGTTAAGGAATTTATCCCAAAGAGGCAATTATGACGTAGGCAAATGTCTTCCTACAAGAATGTTCATCATACGCTGTTGATAAGAGTCAGAAGCCAGAAAAAAATCCAAGTGTCCGAGAAGAGGGGCCTGAAGTCACTTCGTCAAGTGTTTCAATACTCCAGGCAGCACCAGGGGGCGGGTCAGCACGGGTGCTCGGGGATCGCTAGGTCTAGACTGGAGTGATATTTTAAGCAAGTTATTGAACCTCTCTCAGCCTCAGCTTGCTCAGCTGTAAAATGAGGATGATAATAATTGCAAATTCATTTTCTTGTTTTGAGGATTAAGTGAGGACATGCATGGGAAACATTTAACACTGCGCCTGGCGCACGGCAAGCTCTTGGTAAATGCTGGTTTGCTGTGCTCCTGTTCAGATATAAAAAATGTTGTAGATGAATATTAATAGCATGGAAATACATTTATGATATAGTGAAAGTGAAAAAAGCAGGTTATAACTCTGCATGATCCATTTTGTAAGCATGTGTGTATGTGTTCCCATTTAAAATGGTATGGAATCCCAGGCATGGAATGCAGACGTGGTTGCTAAGAGAATGGGAAATGGCCGGCCACTGTGTAACCCTGTCTCTTTTCTCAGGCTCCCTTCCATCATCTCTGACTGCACGTGCCAGGGAAAACCAGAGTTGGACCCATCTTTGATAACGACCACAAAGATAAAACAAAAGTGGTACTTAAACAATTGAGTGCTTACTAGGACCCAGGCGCCTTCTAGGTGTACAACTGGCTAATTTATTCTTCACAACCACCTACGAGGTGGATGCTATTAGTATTCCCATTTTACAGATGAAGAAACCGAGGCACAAAGGGGCTGAGTAGTAATTTGCCCAAGGTCTCACAGCCAGAAAGAGGTTAGAGGATGGTTTCAAACCTGGGCTCTTAATTACTAGGCTATACCACCTCTCAGGCGTTTCATTTTACAAATAAGGGAACTAAGGCCCAGAGAAGCAGGGCATCTGGCCCAAGGCCACACAGCAAAGCAGTGGCAGAGTGGGAACTAGGACTTGGCATCCAGAGGCCCAGGCTTTCAGGCTCCACAGTGCCCCCTTCAGGCAGCCTGAGGCTGCACTGGCCACTTGATCCCTGGGGCTGTGGGAAGGGCACCTGGGCAGCTAGCGTTTGCGCGCCAACTGGGGCAACCAACCCGATGGCTGGGAAGTGCAGGTCTTTGGCGAGCAAAGGAGGCAACCCGTGAAACAGCTGCATCTTTGCCCCAGAGCACTGCACCCCACTCTAAATCCTGTGTAATTTAAGGTCAATGTAATCCACATGGCTCTGATTCATTTACACTTAAATTTTCAAAATATTGTGTTTGAAGAGCCATTACTTACAAAGCCTTCAGAACCTGTTAAATAAGTCACAGCTCTGGTCCCTCCTCCGACCCAGTCCAGCCCGTCTCTCCTCCCCCCATCCTGACTGGAGCTCACACTGGCATGTGGCAGGGCGGAAAAGAAGCTCAGAAACTCAGACTTCAAAAGCTGTATGTGGCCCGAGGAGACCATTATCAGGATGTTCAGAGCAGCATTGTTTAGATTTTAGAAACAATGTAAGTCAAAAATTTAGAAACAATGTAAATGTCCATCAACAGGGAGAATGGCTGAATAAATTTTGGCAAATTCATACAATGAAATAATACCACACAGCAGTGAAAAGCAGTAAACAAGATCTACACATATCAAAATGGATGAATCTCATAAACACATTGTTGAGGGAAAAAAACCAAAACAAGTTGCAGCTGAAATCGTAATATGATACCAATTATACAAAATTTTAAAACATTGAAAATCATTATATATATATCTATATATATATCTATAGATATATATATCTACCCTGGTAATGTTTATTTTTTAGTGAGTACATGGATGTTTGTTATGTCATGTATACATTTTTATATAATTTTGAAGAACTATATAAAAATTTCAAAGAAACCTAGACTTAGCATCAACAGACAAAGTTATCTTATGTATTAACGAGTTCAATTCCCTCATTTCACCAAAGGGGAGAAGGAAATAATTTAATATTTGTCAACTACATAACACTCATTGAATACTTACTTGCCAGGCACACCATCATTTCATTTAAGTTCTACACCACTGCACTGTGGAATATGTTATTAGTATTTTCATTTTACAGATGAGGCGGCTGAGGCTCAGAAACTTCCTCAAGTTCATGCAGCTTGTAAACCACGAGGTCAGAATACAAATTGTGGTCTTCTGGCTCCCAAGCTCACAGACCAGATCACAAGCTGTTGAGGTAAGCATTGTTATTTGATCTTTCCCCACAATTCTTTGACTTAGCTTTCATCATCACCAATTTTATAGATGAGGAAACTGAGGTTCCGAGCAGTCAAGTGACTTGCTAATGGTTGTTCAGGGAGTTAATCCATAGAAACCAGACCAGGTTGCCTCTTCACTTCTTGTCCAGTGCTCTTTCCATACCAGGCTTGGCTGGAAGATCTCAGGGTGGGAGAATATGGCCATGTTTACTGTTACCTTCCACTCTTTTGAAGCTCTATGCAATTTGGTTACTTCTAAGGGTAATGAAGCCCCCAAGGTTGCCTGGGCCAGGTTTGGGGCACAGAGTTGTATAGAAGGGGAGAACCCAGTGAACCTTGGCTCTTGTAATTGTCAACCTGAATAGCAAATTTGTCTGTTATTTTACCCTCAAAACGAGTTTATTTGGGAATAGCCAAAAGAATTGCAATTTGGGGTGTGCATGCTATGGCAAACCATAGGCAAATCCAGAAAACAAAGGAGGGGAGCTGCTTTTATAGAGAAAAGGGGAGAGTAGGCAGGGGCTGTTCTAAACTGAAAGTCCATTGGGGGAAAGTTACAGTTCAGGGCAGCAACAGCTTCTTATTGGCTAAGCTGTGGCATTTCTTATTGGCTGGGCTCTTGCCAGCCAATGTAGTTCCACTTCCTGTCAAGATGCCAGCATACGTCTCTTCCTGTTTGGAGTAATTGACAATGTATGATAAGGTGTGAAAGCTCCCCCTACAGGCCTTCCCAACTTTCCGACTCCAATTTAGTTGAGGTTTCTCGTATTCATTTCACATTTCCCTACCCCAACCCCCCTTTTTTGTGTGTGAGGAAGATCAGCCCTGAGCTAACATCTGTTGCCAATCTTCCTCTTTTTGCTGAGGAAGATTGGCCCTGGGCTAACATCTGTGCCCATCTTCCTCTACTTTATATATAGGACGCCTGCCACAGCATGGCTTGATAAGCAGTGCATAGGTCTGCGCCCAGGATCCAAACCTGTGAACCCCGGGCCGCCGAAGCGGAGCACGTGAACTTAACCACTATGCCACCGGGCTGGCCCCTGTCATATTTTCCCCTTTTGATCAAGATCTTTCTCCAAAAGCATCGTTGATCAACAGTCAGGTTCTCTGTACATAGTGGTCTTGTCCCTTGGTACCAGGAAGGACATTTTCTTGTTGTCATGTCCCGTGTTGGACGGAAAGTACGTAGTGGTTGGAAACCATTTAGACCACATTTAAGTAACAAGGAAAGTTAGGAGAGAGAACTCTCAGGTGTTTCCCATCTAAAGTCTATATTTCTCCAAGGTCATAAGCATTGGAGATCATCTTGAAGTGCTGAGCCAGCATCACCCTATTGGGCACATTATTTTTACAGAGGTTTGACAGGCAGTAGGTACAGAACTTTGCAATAAATATACAGAGTAAGAATAAGAGCAATACTATAGGCCCAGTTTATCAGATGGTTCTAAACCAGGATCCCAGACCTGAAGGTAACCAGCTGAACAAACGAAAAGACAGTGCATTATTAGGTGAAATTTGTTGTATCCAATGTGTTTGCTCTCTAATCCTATGTAATTGGGTTTCCACTTCCCCAGAGACATTTACCCATGTGCAACAGGAGGTGTTCACCACTGTACAGACACCTCCTGGCTCAGCAAGTAGATGATCAAGGGCTATACAATTATCCATAACTACCCTGGCCAATAAATTAAGCAACAGTTGCTGAGGTGAAATTGCTCTGGCTGTGGAGTTGGCCAATTCTTCTAGTGTCAGGGAGAGATTCCTGATCATTTGTTCAATGGCACTCACTCTGATCCATGGGAAGAAAGCTCTTCCCACAGAGGCAAACCCAGAGTCATGCACGTTTCCTGGAAGTTCTCATTTAAAGTGATTACAGTAGTTTAATGGAATGGACCAATGTGAGGCCTCTGTTTGGTTCTGTAGAGAGAATTAGACAGTGAAAACAGCAAAGGCACACTGTCCTTGTGTTTTCTAGCTGTCAAGGCAATGAGTTGCCCAAGCATAAAGGCCATTACTGAAACCGCCACAGATGAAGACGTAGCCAGGGGGTGTACAGAAGTCTCCCACATAAGTGATATCATCTATAGACTTGTTCGCTGGCATAGAGGCATTAGCATTATGTAACCAAGGCTCAGATACTATGTTGTTACATACCGAGAGGTTGCCTAAATACATGGACATGTTAAGAAATATACAAACAATTCGACTTACATTGAAGGTCCACAAAGTTTATTACACAAATATTCAAAAGATCTTGTTTTCCCTTCCCAAGGCTGGGTTAAACTAAAGCAAGGAACGAGTTTAGGCAGGCTTATCACCCTGACTCAGTAAAATGGGCCAGCAGAGCAGATAACAACAGCATCTGCAATTGTTAGATAAACAACAGCATCTGCAATCCTACTGAAATTATTTATAGCGTGAACTAAGTGGTCACTACTGTCTTGGACAGACCAAGGTTTCTGATGGCAAATCCAGCAATCAGAGAGGTTCCCTCCTTTCTTAAGGGATTGGGAAATGCAGACAAGGGCATTGCCCTTCCATGGAAGGGAGGGAGAAAACAAGGTAAGAGACAGCAGTGGCAGAGAGGCATACAGGCCTGGTCCGGTCGCATTGGGAAAGCTGTCTGCCTCAGATATCGGCTGCTTCTCTTACAAGCCAATTTGATTTGGAGGTCCTCAGAGTTTGCACAGGACTAGATGTCAGGTGGAGCCTTCTTTAGCTGTGAGATGTGTACCCAAGGCTCAAGTCCCTGAAGTTTAGGCTACCTTCTTGGTAGTGAGAAGAATCTAGTATAGTCCATTCCAAGGAGATTTCAAGGGCAGTAAAATTGAAAACATCAGTTTGGAGGATTGTAGCCAGACATTTAAGGAAACCAGAACAATTTAGGATCCAGTCCAGCTTACAGGTATATAACAAAACTTTAAAAACAATTAATAGAACTAGAATTTAATATCTACAAAGGTGTAAACATAATTTCTCCCTCCACAATTATCCCCATTTTTATTAAAGATAATCACAGAAAAACTAATTTGTTTGTATTAAACTTGGCCTGATTGTTTATATAAATGCAGCAAAAATAGTGATTGACCACATAAGCTCCTTTTTAAAACTGCTTTGCTGAAACCTTGTAAGCAATGTACTAGACTGATTTTTCCAAGCAGTTCCTTAAAGTTTGGTCATATCTGAGTCTACATATATCTCTCTTAAATATGACATTCTAATCAAAGCTTTGGTAATATTAGCCAATATTTACAATTATGCCCTGTTACAAGGAGAACAGATTTTCATTGAATTTATGCAAATACCTATATGTCATAAAAAGAATACTCATGAGTTTCTGAATTCTGGAAGGATTAAGTAGGGAGAAAAAGATAAATATTTCAACTCTTGATGCAACGATACACTTTACCAAATTGCTGTAAATTATAGATACCTTAAAGGAGAGGAGAAAAGGGGGGTCCTTTGCATCTTGAAAACAAAATATCAAAGCAATCAGTCCTCCATTTGAGCTCTAGAAACTCCCACCCAGTTCAGTGTTATGATTCTAAAGTTATCAAAACCTGTATTCCAGAGTACTTGTCAAAGTCTTTTCCATGAATCTCTTTGAAAGTGAAAAATATTTGTAAAAGCATCAGAATAAAACAATAACTGTCTATAACTGACAAAAGACTTTTAAAAAGGTAATGGATAAATGCAATTGACAAGGAAATTTGGGTATTTATGTGACACACATTTTAGTATCTAGAATTACAGGTAATAACATTATATTAGGATATATCAGAGTTTTAGGAATTTTATACAATTTCTAGAACACTTTTTAGTAACATTCATCCATACAATATAACCTAAAAAGGTTTATTATCGCTTATTCAACCATGCTTCTCATGTAATTTGACATACCAAATAAGTCTAATTAGAGTAATATCTCATTACAAAAAGGAGAGGGAACAAATCCTTTGAGATGTCTCAGGTGCCCTCTGGAAAATCCCAAAGTTATATCCAGGTCAAAAACACTTCATTTAGAATTTGAATATTTTGGGAAGCTTGTCAAAAATATCAAAAGGTTTGGACACTTAACCAAATAGTATCACAGATCATTATGAATTAATACTTAGGTATCTATTTGACCAAAGTAATAATAAAGGTTTCAAAGGCAAATACAAAAGGTTACATGGTTGTAAGCAAAACTTAACTCTCTTAATACTAAGAAGACTCAGTTCTCTTAAGTAATTAAAGATCTGATGGAAATAATACAAGAAATTATTTTGATAAAACACAAAATCTCTCTTTTCTAGACATATTACTTAAAGGTAAAGAAGCTTTCACAATCCGTTAGCAAAAGCAGATCAATATGAGCCAGCCCTGATGGCCTAGTAGTTAAAGTTCTGTGCTGTCACTACTTCAGCGGCCTGGGTTTGTTTCCCGGTCGAAAAACCACACCACTCATCTGTCAGTTGCCATGCGGTGGCAGCGGCTCACATAGAAGAACTAGAAGGACTTACAGCTAGGATATATATATATAAAAAGCAGACCAATAGCACAAGAAAACCTTATCCTTTCAACAGAAAAGAAAGCCAAATTTTAATTTTGCATCAGCTTATTTTGGTATTAAAACTTTTAATAAGTTTTAAAATTGAATTAAATTTTAATAAATTCATTTTAATCTTAGCCGGCTTGACCACATATTAAAATTCCTTTCCCAAGATTCCTTTTCACAAACCTTCTGCACTTCCTTTTCACATTTAGATTTTGTCTTATGTTTCCCTCTTTCCCATTCTGAAATAACCAGCCTCTGTTTAGAACAAAATTACTCTCTGTTCCCTCAACAAAATGCATTCCCATTTCTCATACTTTCTTTTATTGAAACACACATCCTACTTTTCTTGAATATGGAGATATTTCATTTATTATTACATATATTGATTATAATTCTTAACCCTTAGAATCTTTAATTCCTAGTAAAAACTAAGAAGTAAGCTGTTGTGAACTGTAATAGCATTTGGGGGCTTGGCAAACTTACAAATTTTTTATAAATTTCTAGAAACATGTGCCTTTTTTCATAGGAGATTTCTCAGCATGGCATAAATCAGGGTCACTAATAGGCTCAAATATCTTTAGTTTCTCTGCAATAGGAAGCCAAAAGTAGATAAATCTATGTTCAATAATTAATGTTCATCTTATTTGGAAACAATTTAGATATTTGATGACCATCCATTATTTAGTTTAACTTAGTATAAACTTTGATCTTATTCGCGTTTATTTAAATTACCTGCTTTTAACAATCATGCTGGGATTAGACCTTAAATAGCCACCCATCATCTTAAGTTACTTTCTTGCTGGCAAACTTTGTAATAGGTATAATGTGAGGGTTTTTTTTTTTTTTTTTTTTGTGAGGGAGATCAGCCCTGAGCTATCATCCGTACTAATCGTCCTCTTTTTGCTGAGGAAGATGGGCTCTGAGCTAGCATCTATTGCCAATCCTCCTCCTTTTTTTTCTTCCCCAAAGCCCCAGTAGATAGTTGTATGTCATAGTTGCATATCCTTCTAGTTGCTGTGTGTGGGATGCGGCCTCAGCATGGCTGGAGAAGCGGTGCGTCGGTGCGCGCCCGGGATCCAAACCCGGGCCCCCAGTAGCAGAGCATGTGCACTTAACCGCTAAGCCACTGGGCCGGCCTGGGATAATGTGAGTTTAATAAACCCAGGTAGAATGAAAGTTGTATGTCTGCATTATATTCAGTGTTGATCACTCTAAAGGCACACCTGTTTCAATTAAACCAACAACCTTAAGCTAGCTTTTATTTACTAAAGATTAATCCTAGATCACATAAACTTGAAAACATTTGGGTTAGTTTATGTTATATTTCTGAGATTTAGGAATACTTAATTTATAAGCACTTAATTTCAAGCCAATTAAATAGAGCTCTTTTACAAATCAATTTTACCAATACCGTTCAGAGGCAGAAAAATATCACATCTTTATGACATACGTCTGTAGACATATAGACAGACACAAACAGAGATGTTATAGCTTCTGTTTTAAAACTTTTAGCCATGTCTCAGGTACAAAATTCATAGGAATAGTTGGATACAAATTGTGTTTAAAATTTGTGTTAAAAATTTAAATTGTGTTAAAAATTTAAATTGTGTTAAAAATTTTATAAAAATAAAATTCTTCACAGTGTTGTTTATAATAGCAAAACATTGGAACCAAAGTAGGTGTCAAACAATTGTGGAATGCTTAACTCAATGCTTAACTATGGTGCAGCCATAAAATGTAATATTATAGCAAACATTAAATGTATTAATTGACCTGAAAATGTATTTTTAGAACTTTAGAATTTTATAAATAAATATATTTGCAAGTCAATTAATACATTTAATGTTTTAATCATAAGCAATTCATGATAATTGCTTAATGAGAAAAGCACATTATAAAACATTGTTACAGTATAATCTTGTTTTTTATTAAAATATATATGGATTTTAAAAACTCTAGAAAGCTATAACCCAAAATATTAATAGCACAAATTTCCAGATGGGCACTATACAGGTATTTTATTCATTTTTGTTTCTATTTCCCAAATTTGCTTCAAAGAACTTAGATTATTTATTTTAAAAACTAAATTTATATTTTTTAAACAGCTGTTATTTATGAGTTCTTGGACAAATAATGACTTCTCTGGGCTATTTTTCTCATTTTTGAAATGGGGATAAAAACAATGCTAAGTTCTTCCTATTTAACAAGAGTTGCTGTTAGACGTGTACTGGAGGAATTGGCCAAAGCTATAAGAGAAGAAAAAAAATTAAGAGATGTAAGAATTGAAAGGGAATAGATAAAACCATCACTATTTGCAGTGACTGTGTTTATTAACTTAGAAAAATCAAGCTCAACCTACAAAAATTAATAACATTTCTCTACACCAGCAATGAACAACTAGAAAATATAATTTAAGAATACAATACCATTCATAAGTGGTAACAAAAACTATAAAGTCTCTGGGAAGTAATTAAGAACAAAGCCAAGATATCCCCTTTCACCATTTCTATTCAACATTAAAGTGGTTATTTTAGCGACAGCAATAAGAAAAGAAAAATTAATAAAAGGCATACAGCTTGGAAAAGAAGTAAAATTGTCTTTTTTCCTAGATAATATGATTGTGTGTGGAAAAACTTAAGAAATCTACAATGGAAACTACTAAACTCAGGATACAAGGTCAGTATTTAAGAAATCAATTTTATGTCTATAGTAACACAATTAAAAAATTAAATTAAAAAATAATATCATTTACAATAGCTCCAAAACCCATAAAGTTCTTAGAAATAAATTTATCAAAAGATATGTAATACCTCTACACTACAAACTACAAAATATTGATAAAAGAAATTAAAAAGACCTAAACAAATGGAGAGTGGTACCATGTTCATAGATTGGAAAACTCAGTATTATTGAGATATTAATTCTCTCCAAAGTTATGTATGGATTCAACATATAATTTCAATCAAAATTACAGCCAGATTTTTTTGAAGCACAAATTAATTCTAAAATTTGTATGGAAGTGTAAACAACCTTGAATATTCAAATTAATCTTGAAAAAGGAGAACAAAGTTGAAGAACTTATCCTACCTGATTTCAGGACTTATTATAAAGCCACAATAACCAAGACAATGTGGTAGTAGCCCAAGAACAGATATATGGATCATTTAAACAGAACAGTGTCCAGAAATAGACCCACACATATGTACAGCCAGTTGATGTTCAACAAAAGTTCCAAGGTAATTCAATAGGGGAAGAAAAGACTTTTCAACAAGAATAATTAGATATCTGTATGGAAAAAAATGAATCTCAACCCCTGCATCATATTATATCCCCAAATCAATTCCAGATGAATCAAAGATCTAAATGCAAAAGCTAAAACTATAAAGGCTGTAGAAGAGAACAGAATATTTTCAACCTTGAGGTAGACAAATGTTTCTTGGAGAGGTCTCAATAGGCACAATCTACAAAAGATAAAAATAGACAAATTTTCAAGAGAATGAGAAGACAAGCCACAGACTGGGAGAAAATATTTGCAAAAGATATATCGAATAAAGAACTGTTATCTAAAATATACAAAGAACACTTAAAACTCATCAATAAGAAAATGAACAACTCAATTAAAAAATGGGTCAAAGACCTGAACAGATACTTCACCAAAGAAGATGTACAGATGGTAAATAAGCATGAGAAAAAATGCTCAACATCATGTCATTAAGGAATTGCAAATTAAAACAATAATGGGATACCACCACACACCTATTAGAAAGGCCAACATCCAAAACACTGACAACACCAAATGCTGACAAGGATGTGGAGTAACAGGAACTTTCATTTATTGCTGGTGGGAATGCAAAATGGTACAGCCACTTTGGAAGAGAGTTTGGCAGTTTCTTACAAAACCAAACATGTTTTTACCATTCGATCCAGCAATTGTGCTCCTTGGTGTCTACCCAAAGGAGTTGAAAACTTATGTCTACACCAAAACCTGCATAAGGATATTCATAGCAGCTTTATTAATCACAGCCAAAACTTGGAAGCAATGAAGATGTCCTTCAGTAGGTGAATGGATAAACAAACTATGGTACATTCAGACAATGGAATAACTCAGTGCTGAAAAGAAATAAGCTTTACAGCCATGAAAAGACATGGAAGAAACTTAAACACATGTTACTGAGTGAAAGAAGCCAATGTGAAAAGGCTACGTACTGTATGATTCCAACTATATGACATACTGGAAAAGGCAAAATTACGGAGACAGTGAAAAGATCAGTGTTGCCAGGGGTTGGGGGGAGTAAGGGATGAATAGGCAGAGCACAGATTATTTTTAGGGTAGTGAAACTGTTCTGTATGATACCATGTCTGTGAATACATGTCATTCAACATTTGTCCAAACCCACAGAATGTACAACACCAAGAGTGAATCCTAATGTGAACTATGGACTTTGGGTGATGATGTGTCAATGTAGGTTCATCAATTGTAACAAAGGTACCATTCTGGTGGGAGACGTTAATAGTGGGAAGGTTGTACATGTGTGGGGGAGTAGAGTATAGGGGAACTCTCTGTACTTTCCACTTGACTCTGTTGTGAACCTAAAACTGCTCTTAAAAAATAGTGTATTAAAAAATGGATAGGGCCGGCCCCGTGGCTTAGTGGTTAAGTGCACGCGCTCTGCTGCCAGCGGCCCGGGTTCGGATCCCGGGCGCTCACCGACGCACCGCTTCTCCGGCCACGCTGAGGCCACGTCCCACATACAGCAACTAGAAGGATGTGCAACTATGACATACAACTATCTACTGGGGCTTTGGGGGATAAATAAATAAATAAAGTTTAAAAAAAATGGATAAATCAGATTTCATCAAAAACATAAACTTCTGATCATCAAAAGACATCATTTAAAAATGAAAAGATGAGAGGGGCCGGCCCGGTGGCGCAAGCGGTTAAGTGCGCGCGCTCCGCTGCAGCGGCCCGGGGTTCGCTGGTTCGGATCCTGGGCGCGCACCGAAGTACTGCTTGGTAAGCCATGCTGTGGCGGCGTCCCATATAAAGTGGAGGAAGATAGGCACCGATGTTAGCCCAGGGCCGTCTTCCTCAGCAAAAAAAGAGGAGGATTGGCGGATGTTAGCTCAGGGCTGATCTCCTCACAAAAAAAAAAAAAAAAAAAAAAAAAAAAAAAGAAAAGATGAGTCACAGAACAGGAGAAAAAATATGCAATATATATATATGACAAAGGACTTGCGTCCAGAAAATATAAAGAACTCCTACAACTCAACAATAAAAAACACAACCCAATTTAAAACAAAAAGGGTGAAAAACTTGAACAGACACTACACAAAAGGGATATAGAAATGGCCAATAAGCACAAGGTGCTCAACGTCATTAGACATAAGGGAAAAGCAAATTAAAGCCAATATGAGATACTCACATACAGACCATACCAGAATGGCTAACACTAAAAACACAGACAATATCAAGTGTTGGTGAGAATGTGGAGCGACTGGAACTCTCTTACCTTTCTTGTTGGAGTGTAAAATGGTAAAACCACTTTGAAAAACTCTTTGGAAGTTTCTTTTTTTTTCTTTCTTTTTTTTTTTTTTTTACTGTTTTGTTTATTTATTTATTTATTTATTTTTTTTTTTGCGAGGAAGATCAGCCCTGAGCTAACATCCATGCTAATCCTCCTCTTTTTGCTGAGGAAGACCGGCTCTGAGCTAACATCTATTGCCAATCCTCCTCCTTTTTTTTTTCCCCCAAAGCCCCAGTAGATAGTTGTATGTCATAGTTGCACATCCTTCTAGTTGCTGTATGTGGGACGTGGCCTCAGCATGGCCGGAGAAGCAGTGCGTCGGTGCACGCCCGGGATCCGAACCCAGGCCTCCAGTAGCGGAGCACGCACACTTAACCGCTAAGCCACGGGGCCTGCCCTGAAAGTTTCTTTTAAAGGTAAAATACACCTACCCTACAACCCAGAAATTCCATTCCTAGGAATGAAATAAAAAATATATATATATGATATATATGTATATATTTATCGAATATTTATAGCAGCTTTATTCATAATAGCTGAAAGATGGAAACAGCCCTAATGTCCATAATTAGGTGAATGCATAAACAATTTCTTACAATTTTATACTATTCAGCAATAAAAAAGAAGAAATTACTGACACATGCAATGACACAAATGTATCTGAAAATGCGTTGAGTGAAGAAGGCAGCCATAAAAGTATATGTGTGATTCCTTTCTTTTTTTTCAGTGAGGGAGATTGTCCCTGAGCTAACATCTATGCCAATCTTCCTCTACTTTGTATATGGGACGCCATCACAGCATGGCCTGATGAGCAATGCGTAGGTCCATGCCTGTGAACCCTAGGCCGCCAAAGTGGAGCAGGCGAACTTAACGACTAAGCCACTGGACCAGCCCCTGTGATCCCTTTTATATGAAGTTCTAGAATAGGAGAAACTAACCTATGGAGATGAAAATTAGGACAGTATTTGCCTTTTATAGGGGATTGACTGGATGGGGCCCAAGGGAATGTTCTGGAGTGATGGAAATGTTTTATATCTTTTTGTGTGTGTGTGTGAGGAAGATCAGCCCAAAGCTAACATCCATGCCAATCTTCCTCTTTTTGCTGAGGAAGACTGGCCCTGGGCTCACATCTGTGCCCATCTTCCTCCACTTTATAGGGGATGCTGCCACAGCACGTCTTGACAAGCGGTGCCTCGGTGCGCGCCCGGGATCCGAACCCGGGCCGCCAGCAGCGGAGCACACGCACTTAACCGCTACGCCACGGGGCCGGCCCCATGTTTTATATCTTTAATTGTAGTAGTGTTACGGAGTGAACACACTTGTCCCAACTCATCCAACTTAAACACATTTTTTGTGTGTAAATTGTAACAGTAACAATTATGTAAAGCTAAAAAGCAGTCGACATAAGGTAAAAGGATATGAATATATCAAAATTAAGGATTTTTTAATGGAGAAGAAGATAGCAAAGACATGATAGATTGAAGGAAGATAATTTGCATTATCAAAAACTAATAAGAATCCAAAGTAACTCTTGACAATTGACAAGAAAATGAGCTTTAATAGAAAATTGGCCGAGGATATGAGTTACACTTAGTCAAATTAGGTATGTGCATATATATTATCTGACCATTCCATTCCCGGCTATAGATTCTACTGAAATTTTCACACAGGTCCATAAAGAACAGGTTGCATTATGTTCAAGGTAGTATTGTTTGCTTGAAGGCAATCTGGAGTTCATCAATAGGATGGTGAGAAGCTATGTTAACTCAACTCTCTGTCCCTGAGGTCACACACACAAGCACACGCACACACATATTTATTGAGGACACACTCTATTCTAGTTATTGTTGCGTGTCATGTAAATTAACTCATTTAGCCTTCATAATAAGGAGGAACGATAGTCATCACTCCCCATTTTACAGATGGGAAACCGAGGCACAGAGCGGTCAGGTAAGGTTCTGAAGGTCACACAGCTTGTCATTTGCAGAACCAAGATTCCAACCAAGCAAGCCTGAAGCCCACACTGTCACCTGCCCGCTATGCCTCTCTCTGCTTCCTCTGTATGAGTGCTGAGAAGGAAACTCAGAACTTGAGGCCCAAGGCCCAGGGCTGTGGACCAAGTCACATGAAAGCCCCTGTAAAAGAGGTTAACCCAGAGCAAGCAAGATCTGTGCCTTTAGCCCAAATAAACATCCCGCCAGCATTTCCTCAAATTCAGCAGGGCAGGAGCCAGGTGGGAGCCCATGTGGTTTTGATAGAACATCCATTCAAGCGGAGCTTTAAATATTATAGTGGCACTGTTTGCGCAGTTAAATTTAAGGATCTGTCAGTTTATGATGAATTTTTATTTTTAAGGGTTTCAAGTAAGCTGTAAACATTCACTCCAGACTGAAATTCCCCTCATTTAACACCTGGGAGGGGTGGAGGGGGAGAGCTGGGAGGTGAGCATGGAGCAGTGGGGAGAAGAGGCGGGGCATCGGTGTGGGGAGAGATCTTCCCACCAATATCTCCAGGGAGGGGTGTGAGGGGCAGGTGCCCCGTAATGACTGCTTCCCCAAAGGAAGCAGAGCCATTCTCTTTGCAACCCAACTTGGTTTCTCGTTTCCCCTTTCCCAGCAAAGCGGACTGTAACAGGCATTCGAGGATAACAATCCGTTGGGAACCGTGTGCAATCTCCTGCTGGAGGAAGGAAGGAAGTCAGGGGACCGAATGTATGGTATGAACATAATTTTTTTTTAATGCATACATATATGTGGAAAAGGGTTTTATGGGAATTTTTTTTTGCGTTTTGGGGGTATTTTTTAAATTTGTTGACTAGTAAGCACTTATGGCTTTTGTAATCATAAAAAAGTTGTTGCTAAACAAACAAATACCAAACTACAATGAACAGCACACTACCAGCGACTGCTAACCTTTTCTGTGCTTTTAGCCTGTCCCAGGCCCTGGGCACCCTCTCGTCAAGCAGTATCCTCTTCAATCTTCACCACGCCCTCTGCAGCGGTTACTATTTTAAATCCCATTTTATAAATGAAGAAACTGAAGTTTAGGGAGGCGAAGTGACTGGCCCAGGGATACACAGCTAGGAAGTGGAGGGTTGAATCCTAGGGAAATCTTATGGAGGATTTTTTTTTTGCTGAGGAAGACCGGCTCTGAGCTAACATCTATTGCCAATCCTCCTCCTTTTTTTTTTCCCCCAAAGCCCCAGTAGATAGTTATATGTCATAGCTGCACATCCTTCTAGTTGCTGTATGTGGGACGTGGCCTCAGCATGGCTGGAAAAGCGGTGCGTGGGTGCACGCCCGGGATCCAAACCCAGGCCGCCAGTAGCAGAGCGCGCACTTAACCGCTAAGCCACGGGGCCAGCCCTACTCTTATTGAGGATTTTTTCAACAGCAACTCAGTTCCACCCATGAGGTAGCATCTTATTCTTCTCGGTGGCAGCACTTGGAAGTTCACCCCCAGGAGGTGGGGAACCGAGCCTGAGACCCTTGGTCTCCTCCCCAGTGCTACGCCCGCTGTGGACCCCTCTTTCTACCGGTTATTGTAGGTGCCTGGCTTGTCCTCCCTCCACTCCATTTACCCAGAAACTCTTTGGCCTCTTCCTCATTCTGTCCGCGACAGAGGGAAGTAGGAAACGTGGCACAAGAAAGAGAGTCGCTTCATGTGAATCCTCTGGCAATGGGGGACACAATTTCACACCAAACTGTCTGTGTCTCTGGGAGGAGAGACTGTGAGGGGGACTTCACCTTGGAAAATGACACAAAACATTGCAGAAATGTGTTTAACCAAATTTTTAATCGTTGCGACTATGTGCTAATTCTCAGAATGAACAAAGAAATCAAGTTTTGCTTGCTTTAGGTTTGGTGGCACATTTTTTCTAATCAAATCATATGACAAAAACGATTTCACTTTATGTTTGTCTTAGCGTGATTTATGAAAAAAATCATTATTGAGAAAAAATACAAGGATTTTGTCAATTTCCCCAAGGGTTTCTTGTAATCCTTTAATACTCAAACTGTTCTCTTTGGAAATCCCTATTGCGAATTTCCTCTTTCACCGTGTTAACTGGCCTCACTCTGCTGTGTCCCCGTTTGTCCACGATATTGCAAGGATTTGAGCAGTTCACAAACATCATTTTCATTGATTTTGTGAAATCCGTGTATATTTTTTTACAATACTTGCAATTTCACCCTGTGTTCAATGTGTACTATTATTATTGTGTCTTTAGAACAACCAGGGAGAGACTGAGTTGATACAATGCGTGGGATAGAAGTTTGTATTCAAGAGGCATGTGGGGAGGGAGGACTAATTTTTAAAAGCATCAGTTCCATTAGTGAATTGTTTCATGTTTCAAATTATTCACTTTGGATAAGGAGTATTCAAATAACAGGGGACCTCCTGTACACTTATTAAATATATAGCATACTTTTACGTATGAAGTATACACTTGTTAAGCATATACAGATGAAACAAAACACCCAGGTATGTCAAACATGTATCCACGACGGCAGTGGGGGTGGGTCGTGGTTTCTCTTTCTAGGTAACAGGGCACTAATTCTGAGGGCTGAGTTCCACACTTGTTGTCAGTGGAGATGAATCACCTTGATGTGTCCCAGGAGATGGAGCCTAAAGTCAGTCCAGATGCTTCTGTGATGGGGAAGGGGATCAGGCTCGTAGCCAAGGCACTGGGGTACCACATGGCAGGGCCACTTGTGGTACCACCTGTCTGCTTCCCTGCCTCTGCTCTCCACACTGGCAGAGAACTTTCTGCTTCTGGTTGGAGTATGTGGACGAGGATGCACCTGGGAGGATGAACAGGGACTAATGACATCAGCTATCATTTACAGAGCACCTCAAGTGTGCCAGGCACTCTGCCGATATTTCTAGTCTTCACAGCAGTCCTAGGAGGCAGGTATTATAGTTGTATCATTTGGGATTTTCTGACTGAAAATGACAGAAAAACCAATCGGGACTAATTTAAGCAAAACAAGAGAATCTATCAGCTATTGTTGCATAATAAACCACCCCAAAATGCAATGCTTAAAACAAGAAGCATTAATTATTGCTCAGGCCAACTGGGTGGGTCTTCTGGTCTTGCTGGGCTCAGCCTGAGGGTCAGCTCTGCTAATGTTGCCTGGGCTCTCTCAGGCCTTTCCAGCCAGCAGGCTGTACGCTTGTCCAGGATGGCCTTGGCTGGGACCACTGGGCTCGCCTCCACATGTCTCTCATCCTCCAGCAGGCTAGCCCAGGCTCGTTCACGGGTCCAAGAGAGTGATTGTAGGTGTGCAAGGCCCACTGAGATCTGGGCTTGGAACTGGCCCACGATCACTTCTGCCATGTTCTATTGGCCAAAGCAAATCACCAGACCAATCCAGACTCAAAGAGTGGGGAAGTAGAGTCTACGTCTTGATGGGAGCTGCTGCTAAGCCATATTGCAAGGGCATGGATACAGGGAGGGGTGGAGAAGTGTGGCCATTTTTGTCATTAATCTTCTTCAAGGAATTTACTGGTTTGTGTGTCTGGCAAGTCAAAAGAATCTGGCTGCGGGCACTCAAATAATATCGCCATCTGGCTTGGCTCTGCTCCATGTGCCCTGTTCTCAGACATGCTTTTCCTTCACAATAGCAAAGCAACAAAAGTGACTTCATACTGCACATCCTCACAGCTTTACCCCTACTGAAAAGAGACAGCATCTGTCCCTCTCAGCTGGACTCTGAGTGGCTGGAATTGGGTCACATGTCCATCCTTGCACCAATCACTACAGGGAGGGGTAAGGGAGGTACTGAGCAGCTTAGTCCCTGAGCTGAGGGTGTTTCTCTCCAAACCTTATGGGCTGAGGGTGGAAGAGGAATGGTGCCCTATAGGAAACGGGATACCAGGTGGAAGGTAGAAGTCTGCTGGGCAGCCAAAAGCCCAGCTGTCCACTACAATCGTTACTTCTGTTTGGCGAAGGAGAAAACAGAGGCTCAGGGAGATGAAGTGCCTTGAGCAAGGTGAGCCAGTGTTGGAACAGGACTCTGCCTCACCCCAGAGCCGGCACACTTTCTACAAGACCTAGCTGCCTCTAGTCCAAAGGGAGAAGAAGATCCCTTAACCCAGTCTTGCTAACTCTCCTCTCCAACTTTGGGTCATCTCCCTGCCCCAACCTCAGAAGGCAGCAAGCCAGTATAGGGGGACTAGAGACCACGTCATTGGGGAATTGCTGAAGGCATTGGGGTGGCTTGGATGAGATTCAGGGCTGAGGGCTGCCCCCAACATCAGAGTGTCTCCCTAGGAGAAGCCCACGCAGCTGCTGGGCAGAGCTGGGGCCAACGGGTGCAAAGCACAAGGAGATAGATACGAGAAAATCTAATGGACAGTGAGGACGCTCTCGGGGCGGAGGGGGACAGGAGGGGAAGGGGGCCAGGACAAGGAGGAGGAAGAGGGAGTAAGGAAGGGGAGGGAAGGGGATGGGAGGAGCAAGCAGGGGCCAGCTGGGTGCTCCTGAGGTTGCCCAGATGATTCCCAGGGCATCTTGTGCTTTGGACCCATAAGGTCAACTCTGTGACGTGGGATTCTCAGACGGTGACTTAGCCCAGTCGGGGGCAAAACCCAGACAAGAATTGTCTTCTCCTAATCCTCCCTCCCTATGCCAGGAGACACTTCCTAAATTCCAGCCCGTATAGCTTCTATGGAGCCCCAGTGACAAGAAAGCATAGCGGTGAGACCTCAGCCTTTGCCTTGATCCGAGTGGGTTTGAATATGTCTCTGATGCTCCCCAGCTGTGTAATAGGGAACAAACTGCTCCACTTCTCTGAGCTTCTGGTTCCTCATCTGAAAATGAGAATAACTCCATGCTCCCAGGGCTGCTGTGGGAACCCAGTGAGCTAACGTGTGCCAAGGGCCTGCGTGGAGCGAGAGCCCAGCACACCTGGCGTAGTTGTGCACATGCACCCGCTCGGGGTCCTCCCCACTTCAGGCCCTGCACAGCGCCCCTCACTGACTCAGAAATAGGTTCCAGGTGCCAGAGACAGGAAGCCGAGGGGCCCTGAGGGGGACCCCTCCCCAGGCCTGCTCTAGCCTGCGTCTCTGTTCTTCCCCTCGCCTCCTGGTGCCCACCGACACACACATCGCTTCTACCTCCAACTGCAAGAACCCGGCAGCTGATTTAGGAGTGCGCTCAGGGCCCAGAATGTAAACCGTTTCTCACTAGGAATGTGTAAACAACCCATAAAGCAAAGGATTTGGGGCCGGTCACGTGGCCCAGCTGCCCATAAAACCAAAGCATTGATCTCCGCTCTCTAGCAAGCCTCTAAGCCGCGGGAATGATGGAGGGGCTGCGTCTTGGGAACCTGTAATCTCCCACCATACATCTGAGGTGGCATGTTTGAAGTCCTAGGATGAGTTATTTATGTTATTTTTGCAATGTGTACTGAAAGGGCATTAGCCCAAACTCCTGGCAATGGGGCTTCCAGGAGCCTGGCCACTTAAAAATATAGGGGGGAACACGGGGTCCCTCTGGCAAGAACTCAGGAGCCAGTGTTTCTCTGGGTAGCCACATAATCAAAGCCAGGTCATCGAGCCTGGACTTCCCCGAGCCCGGCTGTTCAAGGAGCACCTTGTCAATTTCTGCCATATAATAGTACCACCTGATCTATTTGCTTAACGGTTTTTATTTTAAATCACTACTTTTTTACTTAGCTTCATTCCAGACAACATCCACGAAATCATGTTTGGTGTCTTCATTTTTATCTTTTTCTCTTATACGTTAACATATATTCATAACTTAAAATAACAAATGTTTACTTTGTACCCTATAAAATTGTCTCTCTTACCACCAGTGTACCACACTTTGGGAAACACTGACCTAGTCAAACATGTGGATTTTACAAATCGGGAAGCTGAGGCCCATAGAAGGGTCTTACCCAAGGTCACTTAGCTATTTAGGGGCAGAACTGGGAGCAGACGGGATTAATAATAATAGGTACCTCTTCACTGAGCGTTTACTATGCACTCAGCATCTCGCTAAGCCCTTTGTGCATATTTCCTGATTCACATAACAACAGTGAGATAGTGTCTCTCACTGTCACAATTTTGCAGATGAGGGAGCTGAAGCCCAGAGAAGGTAAGCGGCTTGTCCAAGGCCACACAGTTAGTCAATTGCTCAATCAGCATTTTGACTCAGGTATTCTTGACTTCAAAGTATGGCTCTTAATCATCCAAGAGAAAGAGAGAGGGGAGAGAAGGAGGAAGGAATGGAATATTTAGTAAGTGCTAGCAACTTTTATATCTATTGCTGTATCTTTCTCTGCTCACCCATTCAGTGACCTTGTCCCATAAAATCCTCACCACAGCCTAGAGTTGCCACAAAGAACCGTGTCTCGCCCCAAAGCCTTGGGGCACAGGAGATGTTTAAATTCCAAGGCCCCCATGTGATTTCACAGAAGGATGCCCTCCACCACTCGCAGCCTCCTCCGAGGCCCTCGCCCAGCCGTGGCTGTGCCCGCTGTGCTTATGCTTGGGAAAGCTGGGCTTCCGCTCTACCAGACCTAAGACAGATCCCAGCTCCTCTGCTCCCTAATTAAGTAAATTGCACGAGACCCTCAGCGTCTCTGAGCCTCAGTGCCTGGTGTATTCAGTGGGAATAATGTCAATGTAAAGTGCTTAGCACAGTGCCTGGGAGATGGCGCTTAATAATCTCTAAAAAGGAAAAGAGATCATATCGGGGAACAATGAGGAATGACTCCCATCTCCTCCAGGACCCAGGAGCAGCCCTGCAGCAGGCCATGCAGCCTGCAGCCTCCACGTAGACCATAGTCAGGGCAGCTGGACTGAGAGATGCTGAGGTGTGGACAGAAAGAGCCCGGGCTGAGGAGCAGAAAAGGCGAGTCCTGCACCAGCTCCACCACTGAGAAGCCCGTGTCCGTGTGCCAGTCGGGGGCCTCGCTGAACCTGTTTTCTCAGCTGCCGAGTAGGGATCACCTGGGCCTCCCGTTTAAAAGACCGTCTTTATGCTCGTGGAATTGAGTCCTTGGCCTGTCAGGGCACAAAGTGCCACCCAAGTTCATTGAGGTCAATCCCTAATTTTACAAATTTGGGAACTCTTCACGCAGGTGCATGCACACAGAGTCCTATGTCAATGTGAGGGGTGTTGCTGGAGGGTTCGGGGTTCCCCTCTTACCTGTGCCATTACCACAGAATTGCTGGCCTTGCTAGACCTCAGTGTTGCCAGCTTTGGGCATAGTCTAAAGCCTCTTCTTCAAGAACAGTTGTGAGGATCCTATGGATGAAGCCTATGGGCACCTTATACAGTGCCCCATAGATGGTGAAGGCTTAGCACGCTAGCTATTATTCCTTGTTTCTGAGAAATGTATTTCATGGCCTGATTTAGGATAAAGACACTGGGAAATGCTTGCTGGGTTCTTGAACAGAGGAACATAAAAATGTGGATTTCACCAAAATCTTGGATGGTCAAAGAAATATTAGCTGCAAGATTGGTTACACTTCCTTTATTCAACGCACAGATTTTGAGTACTAAGGGAAGTGACTCTAGGGCCAGGAGACTGAAGACACCATCCCTGCCCTCCAGCTGCTCCAACCTTCCAGCTAGACAGGAAGACAGCGGGAACAGCACACAGTCTGCACTGTCAATAAAGCTCTGTTAATGGGGGTGCGAGGAAAACATGAATAATTCAACCAGCAGGATCCAGTAAGCAGGAAGGCAGCCTTTGAGTTGATCCTTTAAGAATGGGAAGAATTTCCTTTAAAAAAAAGAAAATCTGCCCACATCTACGTGTCCAAATTCCACACATCCTACAAAAGCCACTTCGTCCCAAAAGCCTTCCAGGAGCACTCTTTAACGGAGGCATCCCCTGCCTTCTCTTTTGAAATCCATAATCCTCTATCTGCCCGGCTCATAGGGCCCTTATCACCACTATTTGGTATTTATGTATTTCTGTGGCTTTTTTCTTCATCTGGGGTTTTTAAAGAAAACTCTCAGAGGGCCTTTCTTGCACGCGGTGGGCACTCAATAACTGAACTGGACCAAATGGACAGGTGCAGTTCTAATGGGCAATTCAGGTGCTGAGACAAAAGGTGGGGGGGATAAGTTGGTTTCCTGACTGCTAACGTTAACTTCGAGTATCTTTTTCATAAGCTTGTTGGCCATTTCGCTTGCTCAGTCATTAGCTATCTCATCATAGCCTTTGCCCATTTTTTTATTGAGCTGTCCTCTCATTTCAAGCTACATCCTGGATGTCTCCCATCTGCCCCTCCAGATCCATGCTCGGCCTTTCTCCATCTGCTCTGTGCCTCTTACACCATAGGGACTGTAAGAGGCTCCCAGCCCTCAGCTTCCGGTTGGGTTTGGCCAATGGGAGGCACAGCTGGAGACCATTGGGCAGGAGGAAAGAGAGGTTGGGGTATTTATTCCCAAGTCCTCCCCCTCCTCCCACTGGGCACCATGGGTCCTAGGTAGAAATGATTCCCTTCTGATTTTCTCTGGTTCTCCTCCCTGGTGTGTTTCCTCAACCCTGCCCACACGTTTGAAAAGAGTCTCTCTGCATTGTCCCTTCTTTACATCTCCTTAAACTACCCAATTTGGGTGTGTCACCCATCTCCTGCCAGGACCCTGGCTGATACAAGATAGGAACCCTTCTCTGTCGTCAGTGTTACAGTTATTCTTTCCAAGCTCTATTTTTTGCCCAATGACTTTGTTTTTAATATCTTTTGCCAAACTATCTATCTATCTATGGCTATATATAGTCAAATTTAATTTTTAAATAATATCTCTTTCTTTTAAAAGAGTTTCTTGTTTTCAGCCTTGAAATGTAAGGTCTTCTCTGCCTCTAGATCAGGAGGTGGCAAACTTTTTCTATAAAAGGCCAAATAGTGTAGATTTCAGACTTTGCGGGGCATACGGTCTTGTTGCAACTACTGAACACTGTCATTGTAGCAAGAGAGCAGCCAGAGACAGTGTGTCAACAAATGTATACAATAAAACATAATTTCAATTCCACTCCTAGGAATCTACCCAAGAGAAACAAAAGCACAGGTCCACACAAAAACTTGGATGTGAATGTTCATAGCAGCCTTAATATAATAGCCAAATGGTGGAAAAAACCCAAATGTCCATCAACTCATGAGTGGATACATAAAATGTGGTATATGCATACAATGGAAGATTATTCCTCTGTAAAAAGGAACGAAGTACTGACACATGCAACAACATGGATGAAACTCGAAAACATGCTAAGTGAAAGAAGCCAGACAAAAAAGGTCGTATATTGTATGATATTTCAATGAAAAGTCCAGAATAGGCAAATCTAGAGACAGAAAGTAATTGGTGGTTGCTTAGGGCTGGCGGAGGAGAGGAGAGAGCGGGTTGATGGCTATTGGGTACGAGGTTTCTTTTTGAGGTTATGAAAAAGTTCTAAAATTGACTTTGTGATGGTTGCACATATCTATGAGTATACTAAAAACCATTGAATTGTACACTTTAAATGGGTGAATTATGTGGTGTGTGAATTATGTCTCAGTAAACTGTATTATAACAAAAATGAAAGGCCCACAGGCAGCAGTTTGCTGACTCCTATTCTACATTATACATGCCGTCTCCTAGAATCTCTTACAATATTCTGTATTATTTTAATTCTTACATTTAAATTTTTGATCCACTGGAAATTTAGTATTTTATGGTGTAAGACGGAGGTTCATTTTTATTTATTCCAGAGGGCTATGTTATTGGGCCTGCACCATTTGTGAAATAAACTATCCCTTTTTCTGCTGAGATGAGGTATCTCTTTTGTCAAATATTAACCTCTATATCCTGGGATCTAATTCCGGATTATTTATCATGTTCATGGATCTCTTTGTCTACGCCTTTCCCAATACCACAATGATCTGATTTTAGTGACTTTATTGTATGTTCTGGTTTCTGTAAAGGAAGTCCCCTCTCATGTTCTTTTCTTTCACACTTGACTTGCAGCCAGTAAGCTTATCAAAATGGATATCACTCCTTGCTTAAAAGCCTTTAATGGATTCCCACTGCTCTCACAATGATGGCCCACATCCTAACTGGCCTTGAGCGCTGAGTGCTTGCCCTGCCTTGCTCTCCAGCTTCACTGGCCGAGGCTGCTTCACCTGGGACTCTGTACTTCAGCCAGGCCAAAGGTACTCAGGTGCTCCTGCCCCTTCCTGCCTCAGGGCCTTTGCACTGGCTGTTTCCTCTGCATGGAATGCCTCTCCTCTTCCTTTTGCTTCCCCTTTGTCAAGTTAAGTCCTCCCCTTCTTCAGCCTCAGTTTGATCATCATTCCTGGGGGAAGCCTATGCTGACCGACCTGACTAGAACCAATCCTCTTCCCCACACTGTGAACCTGTACTATGTTGTCTTGACTGCACTGTAATATTCTATTTATTCATATAATTTGTGTGTGTGTGTGTGTGTGTGTGTGTGAGGAAGATTAGCCCTGAGCTAACATCTGTTGCCAATCCTCCTCTTTTTGCTGAGGAAGATTGGCCCTGGGCTAACATCCATGCCCATCTTCCTCTACTTTATATAGGATGCCTGCCACAGGATGGCTTGACAAGGGGTGCATAGGTCCGTGCCTAGGGTTCCGAACCTGTGAACCCCAGGCCACCTAAGTGGAATGTGTGCACTTAACCACTATGCCACCAGGCTGACCCCTATTCATATAATTTTTTGACTAATGTCTGCCTCCTCCAGCTCCTCATTGCCTTCCCGGTTTTTAGCACGTGTCCTACTCCTAGTCAGTACTCACAAAAAAATGTTGAAGAAGTGAATTAACAGGTAGAAAACGAACTTAGACACCTGTCTGCTGGGCTCCCAGACTTACCCTCTCCCCTTCCTCACACTGTGTGCTGCCCTGGAGCAGGCCCTGGATGGGCTGTTAGGAGACCTGGGTTCTTGGCTCGGTTCTGCCTCCAACTGAGCCAATGCCCTAGACCTGTTTGCAAAGTGCTTTCCCGCTCCTTACTCTTGTGAGTTCGAGATCCTCACGGCCACCGTGGGAGGCAACCTGTTGGTCAAATGGCGAAGGGGGGTTTAGATGGGATGATGTCAACAGTGTCACAAATCTCAGGCACCCAAGGTGTTGCCGTATCTGAGTTCCACCTGTATTTATTACTGACTTAAAATTTTTATTTAAAGCACTTTTCAAAAAACTTAATTACCTTTTTTTTTTCTGAGGAAGATTGTCCCTGAGCTAACATCTGTGCCCATCTTCCTCTATTTTGTATGTGGGACGCCGCCACAGCATGGCCTGACGAGCGGTGTGCAGGTCCATAGACAGGATCTGAACCCATGAACCCTGGGCAGCTGCAGCGGAGTGCGCAAACTCAACCACCATGCCACCAGGCCGGCCCCATCAAAAAACTTAATTACTTCTATTTTTTTTTTTTTTAAAGTTTTGTTTATTTATTTTCCCCTCAAAGCCCCAGTAGATAGTTGTATGTCATAGCTGCACATTCTTCTAGTTGCTGTAGTTCTAGTCTAGTTCTTCTAGTTGCGGCCTCAGCATGGCCGGAGAAGCTGTGCGTCGGTGCGCGCCCGGGATCCGAACCCCGGGCCGCCAGCAGCGGAGCGCATGCACTTAACCGCTAAGCCACGGGGCCGGCCCAATTACTTCTATTTTTAAATTTATTTTTTGAAAAGAAATTTTTAAAAATAAGGAAAATTTTTATTACTTCTGTCATTCCATTGTAATCACTGGTCGCATTTTGTCTAAGACGCATTTCAGTAAATTTGTACCTATTCGAGTTAGAATGGCTCATCTGGGAGCAATCAAAAATCCTCTCGTCTCTCGAGGGGTTGAGGTTCTGTGCTTTGGAAAATCCTGGTCTGGGGGCTGGTTGAGGATGGGTAGCCCTCTACGAAGCTCTCACTTGTTCAGTCAATCAACAATCACGTGCTTAGAGCCACTGTGTTCAGAGCACCAGGCCAAGTCCTTCCACACCACGGTGCCTGCGTGTGTGTCCAGGTCAGTGTGTGTCTGTGTGTGTACGTGGGTGTCTGTGTCTCTCCGTGTGAGAGTTTATGGGATTTTGTGCACACACAAGTGCACGGGCCCTCTTCCCTGGGCTCCCACCACAGCCCCTCCTTCCAGGCGCAGTCTGGGGTTAGCCCACATGACGGCCCGGGCGGGTCTGCTTTCTCTCAGGGCCGGAGCTTCGGAGTGAGGGAGACAAGGGGGGCACCAGCCACCACGGCCCCTCCAGACCTCCCGGAGGCCAGCGAGCAAAGCAGGCCCCTCAGTCCTCACTGGGGACTAAGCCACCCTGGGACCTAGAATTCTGGAATGTTCCTGGTCTCACCCTCTCATCCTACCAATGGGGAGACAGCCCCCGAATGGGGAGAGGGCTTGCCAGAGACACTGAGCATGTGAGGGGCCGGGCCAGGCCTCAGGATTCTCTCGGACCCTCTGCAGCTTCTCCGTGTACTTCTAGGGGACCAGCCAAGCACTCTCTGGGGCAAAGGCGACTTGAATTGAGGAGAAAAGAGGTACTTCAAAATAATTCAGATAAAAGCTAATGTGTATCGAGCGCTCACTGCATGTCAGCACTATTTTAAGCACTTTAAGTACATTAATTCAGTAAGTCCTTGAACAACTCAATGAGGTAGATACAACTATTATCATCCTATTTTCCAGATGAGGAAAGTGAGGCGCAGAGAGGTTCAGTAACTCAACCAGGGTCACACAGCTGTAAGTTGGCTTCGTGGCCAACACTCTTTGCCTCCACATTAAGCAGAGAAGGGGAGGAAGGGTAGAGGCTGTGGATAGAAAGACGCCGTTCTTCATCTGACTCTGAGTTGAGACTAGCTGGGGCCCTCTACCACTCCACGGCGTGGTCTTGAAGCCTAAGGTGCTGCTCTCAGCTTTGCCTGTGCTGTCTTGGCATCACTTCTCAGATGGCGAGACCAAATTCAAGGAGGCAGAGTTATGTACGTGCTCAAGACCACATAGCTGTCCCCAGGGCCCCTCGCCATTTGCCAGGCACCGTGCTGAGCACTTCACTTGTGTTATTTAATTTGATCCTCACAACAACCCTCTAAGTAGGAACTACTATTCTCCTCCTTTTATGAATGGAGAAATGGAGGCTCAGAGAGGTTAAGTATTTTGTCCATGGGCACACAGCTAGTAAGCAGCTAAGGCAGCACTTGAACCCAGGTCCGTCTGATCTTAACCACCTGTGATCCTAACCACCAGGCTCTCCTGCCTCACGTGTCCCTACACCTCCTAACTACATACAAGGAGGGCGAGGCACAGACATGGCCCATCTCACACAGGAGGAAACGGGTGGCTTGCCTGGGAGCACACAGCTAGTGAACGTGGGAGCCAGGACTGAGAACCCCAGGTCCATCCGACCAGTACCCTTTTCTTTGTTCCTTCATGAATATTCCAGAAAAGGCCCCAGCTCTGTGTTTGTCTGTGGTCAGCAATTTCTGACTTATTATTCTACGCACTTTCCCACAAGCCCTTGAAGGTCAGACGTGCTCCATTTCACAGATGAGCAATCAGACGCCCAGAGAGGGGAAGAGACTTGCCCAAGGCCTTGAACTAGGGTCCCTGACTCTAAGTCCAGCAAGGGTGGCCCCGGGGAGGGGGTCCTGCAGGGGCAGGTTCCAGCTAGCTGGTCTCTGCTCTGGCCAGAGGCAGGAGGGTGATGTCATCGCCTTATCAGGCTAATTGCCACCCTGAAGTATAATCCTGCCACTCAGCTGGAACCTGCGGGAATGGTCTCGGAGACAGGAGCTGTTATTGTCCAGAGGAGAGGCGGGGGCGGTGGGCCGGGAAGGAGGGCAAGCTTACCCTCATAACTCCCCTCGAAGCGGTTTGCTTTCTCAAAGACCTCTGGAGACAGACATTTCTCAATTTCTGAAGGTTTCTGCTGCTTTCATGAGCAGTTGGCCGAGATGCCGGCCATAGTAACAGAAATGGCGTCGAGACAACCTGCCTCCTATAAATAGACAGAACAGGGCTAAATAATGCAGGTGGGGTCCGTTTCCCTCTGACGCACAGGAGTTGGTCCTTGATGGTGGAGATAAAAGTTGAGCAACGGAGCTTGGGAAATGTTGGCACAGGTCACCCTGCCCGGCTGGGGAAAGCCCTGAGGGGCTGGTGTTGGTGGGACACGGGGTGGTTCTACCTGAAGCTGGATGTTGACAGGAGGGACAGAGAGTCAGAAGGCGATAACGACAGTCATATAGTAGCCATCATGGATTGAGCATGGCTGGTGTTCTCCGCACCATGAAATAGGCGCTGAGCCCACTGTGTGGTCACGAGTGGCGCAGTCACAAGGCCCGGGTTAGAATCCCAGTGTCACCACTTCCAAGCTGTGTGACCCTGGGCTGCACGGCTGGACTAGGGGGAGGTGAGTGAGGTGCCCGGGATACAAAATTTAAGGAGGCGTGACCCTGAGATGGAATGCCCCCTAAATTTTGGCTCCTGGGGTGCCTCTCTTGCCTCACCCTAGACCTGCCCGTTGGCAGGTTACTTTCCCTTTCTGAACTCCAGTTCCATCATCCAAATGAAGGATGGATGAGAATAACAGCTTCTGCCTCAGAGGGTTGTGGACTACATGAGAAGAGGCAGAAAAAGCGCTCATATGGGGCTGGCACACAGCACTCAGAATGCCAGCCAGGATTCTTCCTCAGAGAGAGGCTCTGCCGTGTGCTGGGCTCACAGCGGTGAATGTCTTGGGCTGAAGGTTTGCATCCCTCCAAAATCCATATGTTGAAATCCTCACCCCCAGTGAGATGGTGTTAGGAGGTGGGGCCTTCGGGAGGTGATTAGGTCAGGAGGGTGGAGCCCTCGTGGTGGGATTAGTGCCCTTAACAGAGAACCCTGTCGTGTGAGAATGCAGAGAAGGCCACAATCTGCACTGGGAAGAGGGCTCTCACCAGAACCCGAGCTTGCTGGCACCCTGATTGTGGACGTCTGGTCTCTGGTACTGTGAGAAATCAATTTCTGTTGTTTATAAGCCACCCAGCCTGTGGTACTTTGTTATAGCAACCTGAATGGACTAAGACACAAGCACACCCAGTGCCTGACCTCATGGTGCGTGCAGTCGAGCCAGGAAGACCTCCGGAATAGACTGTAATATGGGATGATGGGGGAGGAGGAGGGAGCCAGGGAAAACAGCAGGGAGACAAGAAGTAGGATGAGGAAAAAAAAGTCTCACTCCCCAAAGATGGTTGCTTAGAACGAAGCAAGGTGTGTTCTTGCTCTGAAAATGACCACAACAGGATGGCACCCTGTATCTCACTCTATCTATTTTATTTAACCCTCAAAACCATATCCCCATCGGATAAGTGAAGAAACTGCGTCTCAGAGAGGTGAAGTGATTTGCCCAAGGTCACACAGCTTGGACGTGGCAGAGTCAGGACTCAGACCCAGGACTGCCTGATTCTCTCCTCTACAGCTTGACCCTGCTGCTGGCTGGATGTGTGATCTCAGTCGTACTTCTCTTTCCAAGCTTCAGTTTCCCCACCCTTCAAGGTAGACGATGAGGGTCACATGAGGTCATGAATATATGAGTGCTCTGGACATTGCAAGCTGCTGTCTGTGGCTGAAGGATTATTAGTGTAGTGATGCAGAAAGCACCAAAGGGCCCCTTATCTGTGATGACCCCCTGGGGGGCCCCTGCCCGCCCCCACAGGATCTTCCTCTCAGGCAGGGTGCTGAGTCTCCCCAGGCCTCCCTACATCTGTCCCACTGGTAGGAGCAGAAGCATTGGAAGCATGTAATCAGCAGTGGTGGCTACCACCTCCCTTTGAGAAAAGTGCTGTTGGCCCCTGTGTAGCAGATGAAGAAACTGAGGCACAGCAAGGTAAGTCATTTGCCCGAGGGGACGCATTTTGCGGCCGAGGCAGAACCTGAAAGCAGACAGTTCCTGCTATAGTTTCCAACTGGATGAGACACTCTGGATGAGCAAGCGCAGGATAGCGCTTGAAGAACGGCGCCAAGGCACTGGCTTGCTGGGGGAGGGGGCAGTGGAGGTGGGGTGGGGGGGGAGTGTGGGGTGGGGGAGTGGGGGAAGATGGGCCCCACCAGCCTTCCAGCTCCCTCTGCCCATCCCCCTTTCTGGGGCTGGAGATTTCTCCCCACGGTGCCAGCGCCTCCCCCATCATGCAAATGGCCCAGGCCCTTTCAAGCTTCATTCTCACCTGCTCGTGAACGACTTGAATCCCACACCTTGGTGCTTTCTTATGGGAGGAAATAAGAGTCTGCAGCAGAGGGTCAGTCAGATTTAGGGATGGGCTCACTATGGAGGGGGACGGCGTGGGGGCTTGGGTGATGAAAACTGACCCTAATCTAGCCAGGCTGACACACTGATTTTTTAAAAACTATTGGAACCCAGAAAAGGGCTCAAAGTCTCAAAGCAAGTCAGGGGCAAAACCTGAACCTAGGTGTTCTGAGCTCCAAGTCCAGCGACCTTGCCCTCACCTGCTTTGTGCTGTGACCTTTAGATGGCGGAGCCTTAGCTATCAGCAGGCAGGAGGCACTGAAAAATACTTATTGATGAATGAATGAATGAATGAATGAATACTGGTTCCTCCTCTAAGGGGCGCATGGGGGTGCGATGTTGACTCCTCTATGGGACCCTACCTGGAGACTCAGAGTCTACCCCTCTAGAACATCCCTTCTTCTCTTGGAATTAATTCACGGGGTCCCTCCTTTCCCCAGAGGGTTGTGCGCCACCTAGAGGAAGCTGGGAGCCCAGCACCCTCTTGCCTTGGGGAGAGTGACAAGGGAAGAGGCTCCCCCCCACCTCCTCACTTCTAGGATGGCCCTACCCCCTTCCCGTCCCTTACCTGATGCCAGGGGGTTTCTGACCAGGCTCAGCTGCAATAAACATCTGATGAATGAGGACATTCTTGCAGCAGAAAGGACTTAAAGTAGAATGTGCCACAGGCTTTCTCACCTCGGTATTTTCCACTCAGAAGCCACTTTTAAGACCTTTCCCTCCCCTTTTCCCACCTCCCTGGTTTACTTACCTTTAAAAGATGCAGACAGAAGAAATACCATCACTTCTATGGTGTTCCTGCCAGAGATGCATAACCTGAATCTCATCATCAGATGAAACCCAGTTAAGGGACATGCTACAAAATAATTGGCTGGTCATCTTCAACAGTGTCAAGGTCGTGAAAGTCTGAGGGATTGTTCCAGGGTGAAGGAGATCAAGGGGACGTGACAACTAAACGCCAACGTGATTCTAACCCAGTGCCGGATCTCGGATGGGGTCTCAGGGATCTGCAGTGGGATGTGTCAATGTTAGTTTCTCAGCGGTGATGGCTGTATTGCGGTTTGTAGGAGATTGTCCATGTTTATTAGAAATAAACATGTAACTGTTCAGGTGAGATGAGGCATCACATCAGCAACTTACTCTCAGATGGTTTAGGGAAAAAAACTTCCACATACCGTGCTTTCGGCTTTTCTATAAATTTGAGATTGTTTCAACATTTAAAATATATGAAGTATAAAAATAAATTAAATTAATTTATTACAGGAAAAAAATGCACAGTAATACCTCCTTCTTCAGGTTGGAATGGTGGTGAAATGAAAATCTGTAATCGTGATACCATTTATTGAGCTCTGACTAAGGGCTTTCCACACATCACCCCATTTTCTCCTCACATTCTTTGTCTGTGAGGTTGGTATCATCACCCCCATTTTTCAGATGGAGAAACTGAGCTTCAGGGGGTTGAAGTGACTTGACCAAGGCGGTTGAATTTGCAGCCCTCGGTCTCAGCACCTCATTGTGCTGCCTTTCCTCCAGCTGCCTCAGCCCAGTGCCTGCCCCAGGGCCGACACCACACTTCTCTTCTTGTCTCTGCCAGTCAAAAATCTTCCTGCTCATCCACACCCAGCTTTAGTGCCATTTCCCCAGGAAGTCTTCTCTGATTCCCCCTACTGGATACGACTGTCCATCCTCTGACATCAGTCCTTCTCATGGTCAATCATTCATTCACTAAAGAATTATTTATTCAGAGCCTTTCATGTGGCAAGCCTCATGCGAGGGGCTGGGGACGTGCTGATGTATAAAACAGACAGTGTCCCCACCCCTGTGGAAATGGAGACTAAAAGCATCAACAAAATACACATATAACCCCAAATTCTATAGAAGCCATCAAGGAAAGAACAGGTGCTGTGACAGCAGGTGGCCAGGGAGGCCTCTGGGGAGGAGAGCGTCGGGGGCAGGAGGGAGCTGAGTGGGGAGAGCTGAGACAGCAGCTGGAGGAAAACCAGTACACAGAGGACGGAGTTGCGGGCGCTGAGGTCCCAGCGAGCGGTAAGCAGGGCAGAGATCCCACAGGGCCTCGGAGGGCATTTTTAAGGAAGCCGATCTTTGCTCAATGGCAGAGGAAGCCACTGGAGGGTTGTGAGCAGGAGAGAGCTGATGAGATTTACATTTTTAAAAGATCGCTGCTGTGGAAGATCAGAGGGGACAAGAGTGGAAGCAGATGGGTCCTTATCTCTCCCTCCCTGTTTTCTAGTCGAGTCCAGGTCTTATCTTGCTTTCTAGAGAGCTCCTTGAGGCCAGGGATGGCGTCTGTCTCAGAGGTTGCCCAGCCCAGGCTGTTTGTCCCAGGCCTGGACAGGGGGCTCAGTCTCACGGCCTACGTTCTGGCCCTGAGGACAATCTGGGACACACTATGCGCTTAGCTTCCCGGGGCTCTGCGGCCCCAGCACGGGTGGAATGTTTGACAGAGGAGCGCACGTGTTCTCCAAACAGACCTTGATTCATGTTTCCAGAGGAAGCTCGCAAACAGACCTCTGCCGGCCGCATCCATCAGAGGAGAGATGGCTCTGTAAACAACGATCCACAGGCTGTCTCCATCTTCCACGCAGACACCCCTCCCTGCCAGCCACTGGCAGCCCTCTGCCCCACCCTGGCCGCTGGGGCCATGCTCTGTGCCAAGCCCCTGTCCAGAGCCTCAAAGACACACTGCCCCTCACTGCTCCCATTCTGCAGGTGAGAAAACAGAGGCTCAGAGATGTTAAGTCCGTTGCCCAAGGTCACACAGTCAGCCAGCTACTACAAGCCCTATACTGCATTCTAGTCTGCTGCTAATAAAAACAGCAGTAGCTCACATTCACCAATGAGCACTCATTACGTGCTAAGCACTAAGTGCTGTAAGTAGATTAACTCGTTTAATCCCACAATAACCCTGTGAGTTAGGGGCTCTTACTTTCCCATTTTTCTTATGGGGAAACCAAGGGCCAGAGAGGGAGATCAAGTGATTGCCCAAAGTCATGCTCAGGTAAGTGGGGAAGTGGGAGTAAATGGGGATGGCCCAGCGCCCCTGGGCTTCACTCCACCTACTGCTCCCCCGGCCTCCTGGGAGCTGAGAGCAGGCCTAATCTTCTCCCTCACTTTTGTCTCTGTTTGAGAAGTTGAAGAAACCAAGGCCCAAAGAAGGGAAGTGACTGTGGCCCAGCCACCAGGCTTCCACGGCAGAGTGAGGCCTGGAGCATGGGGTCAGTATGCTCTCCTTTTCAGAGGCCAGGATAGGAGCTAGGGGTATGGTTAAACTCCCAGCAATGCCACTGCCTTGCTGTGTGACCTGCAACAAGTCACGTCCCCTCTCTGAGCCTCAGTTTCCCCATCTACTCAATGGGAATGACAGTTCCAGCCCTCACCCACATTATAAGGCCTGCAGTGAGTGAAGGGGTGGTGGGATGGGATGTTTCCTGGCCTGGATTCCTGTCCTGTGAATGGAATGTCAGAGCAGCTGCCCCCAGGTGGGGCTGGGCTGGGCCTCCTCCATTGTGAGACCCCCCACCTTGGGCTCCAGCCCAAATTGCCAGACACAGGCCTGAGAGGAGGGCCCCCCTCCAGGCGGGGGTGACCAGGAGCCAGCCGGCTGGCCATTTGTCCACAGATGGGTGTGCAGATAACAGGCGTCTGGAGATAAGGCAGGGCCTGCTTGCAGCCTAGTGGAGAGCCAGGCCGAGCCCCTGTGGGGAGGTGGGGTGGAGAGATGGGGAACTCAGGGCTGCTAGGGCAGAGGGCTGGGCCCCCGCCCTGAGGCCTGGTACAGAACTCTTTCTGCCACCCCGTAGCACAGGCCTAGTGCCCTCCCCTCTTCTGGACCTGCCCCCACCGCCACCAAAATAAAACAGAATAAAGCAAACAAATAAACAAACAAAAACGTATACTTTTTTTGTGTTTTTTTGTGTGTGTGTGTGAGGAAGATTAGCCCTGAGCTAACATTCATGCCAATCCCCCTCTTTTTGCTGAGGAAGACTGGCCCTGCGCTAACATCTATTGCCAATCCTCCTCCTTTTTTATTTTTTTCCTCTTTCTCCCCAAAGCCCCAGTAGATAGTTGTATGTCATAGCTGCACATCCTTCTAGTTGCTGTATGTGGGACGCAGCCCCAGCATGGCCAGAGAAGCGGTGTGTCGGTGTATACCCGGGATCTGAACCCGGGCCGCCAGTAGCAGAGAGCGCGCACTGAACCACTAAGCCACGGGGCCGGCCCCCAAAAACATATACTTTTATCAGAAGTGCTGCTTAAGCTGGAGAGAGGCCTGGGCTGGCACTGGGTCGCAGTGTAACCCTGCCACTGACTTCCTGGGCAGCCAGCATCAAGTCCCTGCCTGGCTCTGAATCTCAGTTTCCTCATCTGGGCAGTGGGCACAGGGCTGTCTTTCCCTCCTTCCTCACAAATACCAACGAATCCAAATAATAATAATCAGCTAACACTGTGCTAATGCTGGGAAGTAGGTACTGTGGTTATCCCCATTTTACCGATGAGGAAACTGGGTACGGAGAGTTAGGTCACACAGCTAGTAAGTGGTGAGGCCAGGATTCAAATCTAGGCAATCTGATTCCAGTGGTGGGCTCTTAGCTGCTCTAAACGTCACTGCCAATGTTATTAAAGGAACAAGGCAAACAGCAATTAGAGTCCATTTCCATTTAAAAAGTACACACATTTATGTTTGTATATTCATAGACATTTTGGGAAAAATATACAAGCGAATATTTACAGCATTAATATCTAGAACAGAGTTTCTCAACCTTGGCACTATTGACATCATAGGCTGGCTCATTCTTTGTTGTGGGTTGTCCTGTGCATTGTAGAATATTGAGGAACATCCCTGGCCTCTATTCGTTAGATGCCAGTAGCAGCATCATCTCCCCATCCCCAAGCTGTGACAACCAAAAATGTCTACAGACATCCCCAAATGTCCCCCAGGAGGCACCCACCTCTCTCCTTCATAGAAGACATGACTAAGAGGGACATTTGCTTTCTAAGCCCTACGCTGAAAATTTTGCCATGTGCAAGCACGAGACATTGAAATGAGAGAAAACACCAATAAAGATGAAAGAATAAAGGAAAGTTATTGGATGGTGGATGGATGAGTAGAAGAATAAATGAACATTGACTGAAGGAGCCAGAGGAAAATCAGAGCCTAGGTGTTCCGGGGGAGCATTCTGAGACCATCCAGTCAGCTCCTGCATTTTACAGAGAGGAGAGGGAGGCCCACAGAGGAAAGAGGCTTGTCTGAATCCACAGAACGGGCTGGCGCAGGGTGTGATGAAAGGCTGGGTGTGTTGATTCCTGGTCCAGTGCTCTGAACCCCAGAAGGTGAAAAAGCAAATGAGAGAACAGCTGCTCTGAGAAAACCTCCCTGCTTTTGCAGCTGGAGGCTCCTGGGGCATCAGGGCAGAGCTGCCACCCAGCCTGATGTCTTCAGATGATGGCTGGAATGTTCTGGAGGTAAGTGACTCCACAGGTGACCTGGTCCCCATGGGCCCTCAGTACGGAGGGCAGACATGTGCACACACACGGCAGTCTGTGCCGAGGGCCAAATGAGGGGGAAGGGTCTGTTCCACCCCCAGTGTGGTGCAGTGTGAAGGGAAAGGCTCATGGAGACAGGTTGGGATAGCCCGGAGCGCCAGGGGAAGGAGATAGTGGGGAGCCCTAGGGCTGCTGAGAGTGGGACCACTCGAGGGGTGAGCTATGGCTACGGTTTTGAGAGGAGAACCTCTCCCAGAGACGGCCATAGTAAGGGCGACGGTTCTTCTTCTTGAACAATTATTTGTGCCCAAGGTCCCACAGTGTGACCCAGGGTGGAGGCAGGATTCAAGCCTGGGTCCCTCTGGCTCCGAAGCCTGTGCTCCTAACCTTGCTCTCTACCCCAGTGGAGCACTGTGCAGCCATCAGGAAGGATGCGGCAGTGGCTCTAGTCACGACAGCCAAGAGGTTCAAGCAACCCGAGTGTCCATCAACGGATGAATGGATAGCAAAATGTGGTCTATACATGCAATGGAATATTGCTCAGCCTTACAGAGGAAGGAAATTCTGGCACACGCTACAGCATGGATGAACCTTGAGGACATTATGCTAAGTGAAATGAACCAGTCACAGAATGACAGATACTGCGTGATTCCACTCATATGAGGTCCCTAGAGTGGTCAGATCCATAGACACAGAAAGTAGAATGGGGAATGCCAGGGGTTGGGGGATGGTGAATGCGAGTTACTGTTTAATGAGGGCGGAGTTTCAGTTTTGCAAGATGGAAAGAGTTCTGGAGATGGGTTGCACAACAATGTGAAAGTACTTAAACCACTAGTTATGTACACTTAAAAATGGCTAAGATGGTAAATTTTATGTTATGTGTATCTGACCACAATTTAAAAAAAAGGATGAGGCAGAACATGGATGAAATAGGATTCCCTCAGAGAAACAAACCCACTGTGATTTCTGGAATAAGGACTTTGTTATGCGAATCACACCCTTACCCAATTGGGGGAATGGGATTTAGGAGGGGACTGGAGGGGAAGAGGAGCCCAGTCCGTCTGAGGAACCAGGGAAGTGGGTGAACATCGTGGGGGAGCTGTGCCTCGGTGGCCCTGTCTCTATGGTCCACCCTCACTGTCTGGGGTGGTGGGTCCCAGCCCCTGTCGGTCAGCTGGGGCATCAGCTGCCAAGAGGAGCCAGACGTGAAGAGAGGAGAGAAGCTGCCGCCACCTGCGCCTCTGTCCGTCAGGGCGTCTGACCGCCACAACCTTGAGAGGTTTAACCTTGAGGGAGGGACGCTGCTGCTTCCCTTCTGCCTTCCAAATCTCCACGAATCTTCTGGCCAACTCGAGCTGAAAACCCTACCATGAAGGGCGTTTGGGGAAACACAGTCCCCAGCTTAACCAAGTTGACCAAGAGCAAATCACCGCCTGGGGTGATGGTGGAAGGATCTCCTGGATACACGGTTAACTGAAGAAGATGGAGGAAAGTATAGATGGTAGGCGCATCTGTGTTTTTTTTTTTTTTCCCAATTGTGGTAAAATACACATAACACAAAATTTACCATTTTAACCATTTTTAAGTGTACAATTCAGTGGCATGAAGGACATTCACATCGTTGTGCAACCATCACCACTACCCTCCAGAACTTTCTCATCATCCCAAAGGAAAACTCTCTGCACATTATATTTTAAGGGTATGTGCACATGCGCACATGTGGAGGGGGATGGGCGTGCACACACACGCAGACATACTCCCCTCTACCTCTGTATGCACAGAGTATCTCTGGAAAGATACTCGAGAACCAAGAAACTAGCTGTGTTTGTCTCTGGAGAGGCAGACAGGCAGGCAGGGGTGGGAGGGAGATTACTGTGGGAGACTTGCTCTTCACTTTTTATTCTTTGAACATGTATTTTTATTCATTTTTTTCCCCAGAATCTGTGCTCATCCCTTAATTCGGATTGAGTTTAGAAGGAAGGTATCCTCTCCTTTTTGAAACACATCAGAGCACTGTGGTTGCCCCTGACCCCCCAGGAACACACAACCTCTGGCCCAGTTTGGCGTGGAATAAAGATGGCTGGACGGTGTCACTCGTTGTGTGGCCTTAGGCCTGCCCCTTCCCCTCTCGGGGCCTCAGTGTCCCCATCTGTACAAGGAAAGACTTGGAATAGATGGCGCCTAAGAGTCTATGATGCTCAGAGATGTCTTGATTCTAATCGGTTTCAGAATTCTCCCTGGAGGCTGGGTCTCTGTGGAAGAGGAGGAAGCAGAGATGCAGGGAGATAGAGGGACTTGCCCATAGCTACCTAGAAAGACAGCAGTGGGGATGGGAGTAGAAACGGGAGTTCCTGGTTACCTTCTGCTCAGAGACAGCCGTGAGCTGGCCCCAAACAAACTCAGCCTCGGTAATGGAAGCAACAGCTCCCATTCAACAATCATGAGACACTGCAGGCTTCTCTTATATAGAAAAATATATTCATAACTATTAAAATAACAAATGATCACTTTGTGCTATGTAAAATCATCTAGTTTACCATACTTTGGAACCGCTGACTTAATCAAACATGATCATTGTACAATGGATGTATGTGGGACCCTGGAGATGGCAGTATAGGGTGTGGTTAACGCCTTCAGATTTAAGCAGATTTCCGTCTGGACTTCAGCTCTCCCAGCACATGGTAAATGCTACGTAAGTCTTAGCCCTTATTATTATTATGTACTGTAAAATGAAATTATTGCATGCTATAAAATGTAAAATAAAAAATGAACTTATTTCTCATGGTTAAAAAACAAGAGGCATATCACATATACTTAATTTGGCATTGACTACCTCTAGAAGGATTCATGGGACACTAAGTTGGGGTGCTTTGTCACTCAGCATTATTGTAGCAATAGCTGACTGATACAGATGTGACAATCGTATTGTACTTTGCTTTAAGAGAAGCCCCTACCTTTTAGAAATATATACTAAAATGTTTACAAATGAAAAAGATTAATATATTTTAAGAGAAAAATTATACTCTGCTGTCAGACCATATGTCAAACAAGTGTCTTATCTTGAGTTTACTCAAGTCTTGGTGGCCCTGAGCACTTGTCTTCTCTCCTACAGTGATTCTAGGGGTCTGGAGTCCTGGAGTGTCAATGCTGGGGCGGGGGGTGCTTTGGACTATGCCTCATTTGGGGGTCTGTGGACCATGAAGGTGAAGGGACTTGTCGAAGGTCCCTGTGAGCCGGGGCTCCCTGATGCCCTTGCTTTCCAGTCCTCCGCACTGGAAGAGCAGGAGGCCGCAGCTGGCTCTGGGCATCTCCTCCCCTTCCCAGGCTCCATCTCTGACCCAGTTTGGAAAATCCAGAATTGCGAATGAGCACAAGGAAATATTTTCCAGTCTTCATCTGGCTGTGCAAAAATCCCATTTAAAGGCCTGTCCTCGATCCCCAAGGAGCCTGCTGCAGACTCAGGACACCCCCAGTCCCAGGAAAAGGGATGGGGGGGGAGAGCTGGTTCTTAATCATAGGCCCAGCTGTGCCTCCTCCAACCCGTCTATTCCCCCAGAGCCCACATCTTGCCCTGACCGTCACAGTAACACCAGACCCTCCCACTCGTTCTAGGCTTTTGATCCACACAAGCTCATGTCCATTGGAACACCATTCCAATTCCATGTGACTGGAGGAGTCAAATGTCTTACCGCAGCTTTACAGATGAGGATTCTGAGGCCCCAAGGAGCCTCTCAAAGTCTCCTGTGTGTCAGAGGCCATCTGGGCAACCCACCTACCCAGGCCAGATAACAGGCTTTCCAGGTGCCCCCAAAGCCCAGCCGCCCTGACCCGCCCATCCTCACCGCCCCCCGGGCACACTGCCTTCCTGCTGGCCCAGAGCAGCTCTGCTGGAGCAGGTGCTTCCCTTTCTGTGGCCGGGCAGTTTGGGCCTCACTGACCGTGTCTTTCTGCCCTGAGTGCCATCCCCCCACCTCTGCACGGCCGACTTGCTCACATCCTACAGGCCTGAATCCCTAAGTTGCCTTATTACAAACCTTGAAAATATCGTGCAAAGTGAAAGAAACCAGTCACAAAAGACCACATTTTGCACGATTCCACTTACGTGAAATGTCCAGAAGAGGCAAATCTCCTGGACAGAAACAGAGAGTAGATCAGTGGTTGCCGGGGGCCGGGGTGGGGGGGGGGGGGGAGAAACAAGTAGTGACTGCTGATGGGTACAGGGTTTCCTTTTGGGGTGATGAAAATGTGCTGGAATTAGATTGTGGTGACAGTCACGCAACTTTGTGAATATACTAAAAGCCACTGAATTGTACACTTTTTAATTTTCTCTTAAGCAATGTTTTTTGAGGAAGATTGGCCCTGCACTAACAACTGTTGCCAATTTTCCTTTTTTTTTTTTTCTTTTTTCTCCCCAAAGCCCCAGTACATAGTTGTTTATCATAGTTGTAGAGTTGTAGCTCTTCTATGTGGGACGCCGCCTCAGCATGGCTTGATGAGCGGTGAGTAGGTCTGTGCCCAGGATCCAAACTGGTGAAGCCCGGGCCGCTGAAGCAGAATGCACGAACTTAACCACTACGCCCCTGGGCTGGCCCCTGAATTGTACACTTTAAAATGGAAAATTGTATGATATGTGAATTATAACTCAAAGCTGTTTCTAAAAAATGAAAATAGAAAAAAAGTGGCCTTATGAATGAGGCTTTGCCTGACCACTGCCATCCCTTTCTGCCCCTCACATTTACCCTTATTCTGCTTTATTTTCTATCCCGTTTTCCACCACTCACCATGTTCTCTGCGGTTTTGTTCATTGTCTCTCTCCTCCACTAGAACATAAGCAGGGATGTTGTCTGTCTCACTCACCCCTGTATCCACAGGACCTAGAATAACGCTCAACATGCAGTAGATACTCAGTGAATACTTGCTGAACTCATTACCCAGCCTAGTCATTTATAAGGTTCCCCCCAGTTGTATCCAATCCCGGGGTCCCTGAGAAATGATGCCTTTTAAGCATCTGAGCCGAAATATTAGAGTGACTCTCCCTTTGTAATCCATCTGCCTGCCTCCCTCTCATCCTCCCCACCCACATGCATCCCTCCTGGTTCTGCCGAGGAAGGCCTCCTGTGAGACTCTGCTTCTTCCTGTTGACAGTATCTCACCTAACTCGTCTCCCTCCTGCCTCCTCTGCACCTGGCATTCTCCTCTCCCCACACAGCAGAGTGCCCTGTGTGCAAACGCAACTCCCATCTGCACAGCCTCTTCTTAAACTCTTCAGTGACTTCCCACCCCTCGCAGGATAAGGGTTCCAAGCCCTCTGTGACCTGGCTTCTGACACCCTCACCTCGCACAGCTCCCTCTCGTCTACTGAGCTCCAGCCTCACAAATCTCTTTTAGGTCTTTGAACTCAAAGCCCTCTCTCTTGCTGCTGGTCTCTGCACACTCCGTTCCCTCTGCCTGGAATACTTGTCCTGCTCCCTTTTGCCTTCAGGGTTCAGCTTAAACTCAACACTTCAGCTTAAGTGTTGCTCCCTCCAGGAAACTTTCCCTGACCCCCAGCAGATTCAGTCACACCCAGGACGCCCCGTGCATCCTCGTTTCTCTTTTTGTACTGCTTCTCTGCTCATTTGTCTGTCCCCACTACTAGGCTGAACGCTCCTATGACTGGGGTCTTGTCAGCACAGGGCCCAGCCAGGGCCCGCTGTATATTACGTGCTTGTTAAACGTTCCAATCAACAATCGGGTGAATGAATAAATGCATCTCTTCTCCCAGGCCTTCACTGATGCCCGCCTTCCTGCCTGCAGTCCCGCCTTCCTCCTTTCCCTCTTCCCCAATCCCACCCACTGAGCCGAGTGCAGTTCGAGTCCCACCTCATCTGGGAAGCCTTCCCTGATGACTCTAGCAGAAATGCAACTCTCTCCCTTCTGCCTCCCACGGGCACTTGGGTGGCACCCCCCCCCCGAGAACTGGGCGCAGGTGAGCCCTGTCTCCCCCTTCGCGCTGCCAGCAACGTGAGGTAGGCAAAGTGGCTATCCCCAGCCCCAGAGGCTCAGGCTCAGGGAGGACGCAAAGAAGGCACTGAGTGTAGACAGTGATTGGGAGACACAGTTGAGGATGCCCAAGCAAGTGCACGTGTCACCCAAGAGTTAATGTGTCAGAGAGTCAGAGGGGCTTACAGTCAGAATACATCTTCAAGCCACATATCACACCTGGCCTGCCAATGAGGAATTTCATTGATGACTACGGAGAGCTCACTATCTGCCAGGCCCCGGCTGAATTCTTTACCATAGCATCTCATGTAATCATCACAACTGTCTTATGCGTTAGGCACTACTACTGCCCTCATTTTACATATGGAGAAAGTGAGGCTCAGAGAGGTGTAATAACCTCCCATGGGTCACACAGCAAGCAAGTACCAAAGAAGAGACTCTTAATTCCTCTTGATGACTAAGGCATGCCACCTCTAGAGCATTGCCCACAGATAAACATCCAGCCTCCACCTGCATCCTCTGTCGTCAGAGAGCTCACTATACGCCAGGTCATTCTTTGATTTGTTCATTCAGTTAATAAATATATATATATATATATATTGAGCACTACTGTATGCAGGCACTATGTCTGTCACTGGGGTTGAGGGAAGCACAAGATATCTGCTGTCATGGAGCTTACATTCTAGAAAGCGGGGGCAGACAGAGGCCAATGAAAAGTGAAAATGACAGTGGTAAATTCTAAGCAGAACTAAAATAGGCAGAAGTAACAGAATGACAAGATGGCCCCTTTAGATAGAGTGGGCTGGGAAGGCCTCACTGAGGAGGTGATATTTTAGCAGAAACGTGAATGACAAGAAAGAGCTAGATTAGAGCTGGAAAAAGCATTCTAGGCAGAGGGAACAGCCAGTGCAAAGGCCGTGAGGTGGGAATGAGCATGGGGTGTTTGGGGAACCAAGAGCGCAGAGTTGGGGTGTGGGCGGAGGGGGATGGGGTATGAAATGAGGGGTGAGGGGCGGGCAGGAACAAGATCCTGTCAGGCTTCCTCAGCCAGAATGATAGAATTGACTTCTGCGTGTGGGGCCTGACTCTTTACACCTGATGACCCTCGCTCCGTCATCAGGACCCACAAGGACAAGCCTGTCCCTCCCTCAAAGGAGGCCCACTAAGTACCTGAAGGCAGCTCTCCAAAATGTGTCTTCTGGATGCTCTGCCCTGCCAGGGGCCCATTGGTCTCCCGAGTGGGCCCCTCAGCCTGCTCTCTGCTCACCTGCAGAGCAGCAGAGTGGGTGCCATGGCGGCCCAGCGTGGAGACGGGGACCCGGGTCAGGCCCCGCCCGCAGGACTGGCTGGGCAGTGCTCGCGAGATGGCTCCCCAGGCTGGAGTTTGAGCTACAATGGAACTGGTTTCTTTGTGGAAAGAGCACTCGTTAGGGACTCTGAGGACAGGGTTTGAGTCCGTGTGACCTTAGATGGGTATGTCATCCTCTCTGGGCCTCAGTTTCCCTGTCTGCAAAATGAAGGGTTGGAACTTGCTCCCTAAGGCTTTCCCGGGCCTGAGATTCAAGTTCACGCCTCCCCCTCAAGGGCCTGGCCCCAAGCAGGACTCTGGGAGGCGGGCAACAGGAGGACAGGGTGAGGGGGCCGCAGCTGCCCCCGACCCCCAGGGCCTCGGTGCCTGGGACCGGAAGCAGAGATGCAGGAAGGACTCCAGCCCTGGTGTTAGCAATGCTCCCATTTCCTGCAGGGTGTGTTCCTGGGGAATCTTCCCCCAGAGCTGCTAATCCTCCTCCACTTCCCTTAGCTGCCTGAAGCTGAAAGGAAGCTGGTGGGAGGTTCTGTCCCTACCAGACGGATAACTTCAGGCAGGCCCTTTACCTCTCTGGGCCTCAGTTTCCCCAGCTCTGACCTTCCTGGTGTCCAGGAAAGGCTATCTCAGTGGGCCTAAAGGCTGCAGCAGAGTTGCCATGTGACAAGCTGACCAGCTACTGCTTTCAGAGGCCTCTGCGGGGGTCATGGTGCCCACCACGCAGGGTGATGGTGCCTCGGTGGGGCCCTTTATTGGGAGAGAGCCGGCAAGGGAGGCCTGTGGGGGGAACGTGCTTTACCCACAGAAGCAGGCCCGGGTCGGGTTGCAAGTCTGGTTAATGCCTCCGTGCATTAAGCCTGTCGCCCGTTGACAGGATTTTTTGTTTAATTGGAGGCATAAGAAAACAATAGCATCTGTCGGCCTGAGGAAAGCGGCGGGAGCCCAGCGATGAGAGCTCTCCGGGGGGGGGGGGGGGGGGGTCTGAGGTCTGGACTCTGCCATGTGGGCTGGGTGACCCTGGGCAAGTCTCTTCTCCATGGGCCTCAGTCTTGCCGTCTGGCAATGAGCAGGTTGGACTACAGCTGGCCAACTGCGAGTGTGGTCCAGAGAGCAGTGCATCAGGATTTCCCAGGGAGCCTTGAAATTCAGATTCCCAGGCCCCGTCCTGCCCCACTGACCCAGAGTCTCTGGGGGAAGAGGCCCAGGAATCATCGTGTCCTGAGTGTGACCTGGCAGGATCTGCATCACGGAGCAGGAATTAGCCCAGCAGTTTCCAGATGTCACCACAGGGTCTGGCACACGGGAAGTGTTAGCTGTCCTTATGAGCTAAAAGTCAAAAGGGTGTGCACCAGAATTAATGGGTGGTATAATTCTAGTGATTTCAGTTTTTTCCTTTTCTCTTTTTCACCTTTGAGCACTTGCTGATATTTCTACAGTGAACATGTGTAGCAGTGTAACTGACAAAAATAATTAGGGAGGAAAATGAGATGGCTCTACGGTTTGGAGTATAGTCAGTCTTCTTGGTAGGTGCTCGTGTAACTGTATTTAAATTTTTTTCTTAATTATATGACTTTCAGATTACAGCAGTAGTACAGGCTTACTAAGCCAAGTAAACAATAGAACACAAATGTGTGCACATGAACAGTTGTAATCCAGCCCCTCCCTGCTCCTACCCCTGCAGTACCCAATGTTAACACCCCGAAGGGGATCATTCCACACTGGTCCTCGTGCTCACACAGAGACTGACACCTTGGTGTGTGGTCTGTTTGAGATTTGTTGTTGTTGTTGCTTTTACTGAAATCTAATCATCTTGTACATTACTCTGCAACTGATTTTTCTCTCTTGACAATATGTCGTGGACGTCCCTAGGAAAGAAAACCGGCTCTATTTCATTTCTTTTTAGATTTGCTCAATAAATATTTAATTTTCTTTCTTGCCTCCACAAATGAAAATAAATGAAAATAAAAGCTACTCTGAAACTTCAGGGTTCCAGCTTTTTGTTTTTGGTGAGGAAGATTAGCCCTGAGCTAACTAACATCTGTGGCCAATCTTCCTCTTTTTGCTGAGGAAGACTGGCCCTCGGCTAACATCCATGCCCATCTTCCTCTATATATGGGACGCCGCGACAGCATGGCTTGATAAGTGGCGTGTAAGTCCACGCCTGGGATCCGAACCCGAGAACCTCGGGCTGCTGCAGTGGAATGCACGAACTTAACCACTACACCACCACGCCAGCCCCCAGGGTTCCAGTTTTGAGCTCTGAGCTGGACTGTTCCATACTCATCCCCCTCAAAATACACACAAGTACACATACAGGTGTGTGCACACACACATATGTGCAAAAATGTGCTTACACACACACACACACCTGCCTTCTTTCTTCTCCTTGCATTGCTGGTGAACATGAACTCTCACCTCCTTCAAGAGCAGGGAGTAGGTCTTAGTCACCTGGCCTCCACTAACGCTGTGGAGTCAGACCCTCCTTCTAAATGAGCATCTAAAACCCTTAACAGCCAAAGCTGGAAGGAGCCCCCGAACCAGCCCCATCTTCAGGCTCTGGAGATGGAGCCTGCTGATTTGGGGGGAGGGTGTCTTTTGTTTTCACCCAGCCATCGACCAAAGCCATTAACCCAGAACTGCAAACTGAGGCCACATCCGGCCACAGGTGGGTTTAGTTTGGCCCAATCAGCATTAAAAATGTGTTTTAAGTTAAAACTTTTAAAAACTGGGAACTTTCATATAATAACTTAGATTCCTTGTTTTTCTTGAAAACTTCAGGATTTGGCTGCTCTGGGCCCAAATTCCCAAGTGGCCACAACCAGCTGGCACTGAGCATTGCTGCCCCCTTAAGACAGGGCTCTGCCCTCCAGCTCGACACAGCCCCCACCTGGCTTAGTCCAGCCCATGACTGCCTGCCTGGCCTGGAACACTCTGCAGGCCCTTGGGGGATCCTGAGGGGACACTGGGAGCCCAGGAAACGGCCCTTACCATGGGCCTCCTTTGGCTTTTCATTGGCTGAAATATATTCCAAGTCACCCCAATGTGACGGGAGTGACAACACAACAATAACAATAGCAGCTACGATTTATTGAGTGCCCACTACGTGCTGGGCACTGGGCTAAACACTTCACGTTCAGCACCACCTTTAATCCTCCCAAGACTCCTGTCCAGGCACTATTGTCGCCACTCAACTGACAAGAAACGGAGGCTCAGAGAGCTTAGGTAACTTGCCTGCTTGACACCAGCAAGGGGTGGAGCCTGGATTCTAACCGAACTCCAAAGGCCAGGTACCCTGCCCCACCACCCCACTGCCTGGGGGAGCAACAAGCGAATTGCTCATTTGCGTGTTAACCTCACCTGGGGCCCTGGCGGCTGTAGCCCACATCAGCCTGCCCTTCCACGTGGAGCTAGCACACCAGAATGGTTAAAAGCTGGGCTTTGGTGTTAGACAGACCTGAGCTCAAAGCCCAACCCCTAGTAATACCGTTTACTAGCTATGTAACTAAGGCAAGTGACTAAACTCGCTGAGCCTCAGCTCCCCCATCTGTGAAATGGGAAGGATATTAACACCTGCTGCTCAGGGCAACTGGAGGATTGAGAGAGTGCATTGAAATGCTGTATCTGTAGAGTTCTTTGGTGGCGGGCATAAGAAAGAGAGTCTGCTAAAATGTGAGCAACAAAAAGATAGAAGGACATGGAATGCTCAGAATCCAAAGAAAAACTGAGGAACCAGGGGAGCTCCAGGAATCAAGAGAGCAGGAATAATGGACACCCTGGTCTGGCAGCCACCACTGGAACAGGGAGGTTCCGACCTCTTTTCTCCCCCGTCCTTTATTCAGTGTCCTGGGAGACTGGCCCGCCTTGGGTCACATTCCTACCTGGGTTATGTCAGGTTTCCAGGAAGCAGAGCCTGAGACAGGGATTCTTGTGCAATGTATTTGTCGAGAGAGCGCTGTCAGCAGAAGAGGAGGCGGGCGGCAGGCCTGGTAGGGGAAGAAGCTGGTGGAAGACGTGGTTTCGGGAGACTTCTGGTCTCCGTCTGATCCCACAGGCAGCGCTGGAGCCTGGATTGCACCACAGAGTTGTGGCCAAGGGCTGGGTTTACCCTACATAGTCAGTCAGTCATCGACCACAGGCCGCCCCCAGGGGGAGAGGTGTAACCTCTTGGGTATCTCCAGGTCATTCACTGGGGACAATCCTTCAGGGAAGGAGGCCGCTGTGAGCCAGTAGCATTCAACACTCGCAGCGTCAGGGAGAGGGTGCACCAGCCCAGAAAGGGAGTCTGGGTGGGGCCGAGAGCCTCTGCTGCATCCCCATTACTGAACATCCCAACAGTCCACACACGAGGAGGGGGAGGGAATTACTTGAAAAGAAATCAGGCCGCTGTGTGCAGAAGAAGGAGAAATGGATACAGACAGACGGGAAAAAAGCAAATATTCACTGCAAATCGTCAGCCCTGCACCTGCTCTGTGTATAGTATCAAATTAATGGTGGCTATTATTATAAGTGCAACAGGATATTAAAATGGAAGTGGCAGCCAACAGGCCAAGATATAACAGATGCCACATTCCAGAGTAAGGTGCAAGACCGTGGTACAAAATTTACAGAGTACACAAAAACTAGCTGCTCTCAATCCCTCACCACATTGTGGGTGGGTTGTAAAGGATTGGAAGTAGTGGAGGATGAGGGGAGATTTTGAAAAGAGCTGTTGGTGTGCCGTGAGTCCCCTCTCCCCTCAGAAAGCAGTGATGAGGGCACTTCCCCCTTCATCTCAAGATAGGAGGGTGGTACTACGAGTAACTACTCAGAGCTCAGAATGTGTCTCCCACCTTTCAGTGGACACTGTGGGCTGCTCTTTGGCCCCTGCCTGTTCTGTTTAAAGGGCACCCTTTGTGCTGACCAGTTGCTTTGACCGTGGCACAGAGGAGCGGAGGCTGCACAGGGCAGCTCACCGTCAGAGCTTATTAGAGCAAAGGCCGTTTGGTGTGGACTCATGTGGGATGGTAGAGAGGGAGCCAGCAGGGGGTTATCTCAGGGTCTGGGGTCCTGGAGGGCAAGAAGACAGCCGAAAGAAGCTGGAGGTCCCGCCGGGTGCCCAGGGGCTGAGGATGCAGTAAGCCGCCAGCCGGTGTAGAGATGTATTCACCTCACAGAGGACTCCAGGTGAGGAGCTTCAGAGATGGAGGAGGGCAGAGCGAGTCTCCCAAGGACCCCGCGAAGGCCCCGGGACAGTCTACTGTGGACGCCCGCCCAGTCCAGAGCCCAAACACCAGGCTGCCTCAATGGGACCCATCAAGTAAGAACTCCCTTCCTCCACCGCTCCAACTCCAGAGGGTTGGAAATCAAGCTTGTCGAATTCTACAGGGAGGGGGAGATGCACAGGCAGAAGATGAAGAAGCCAAACGTGCTCCCTCCCAGGCTTCACACAGACCTGCACGTTCGCAAGCTGGGGTGGGGCCGCAGGCAGAGGGCTTAACTTGCAGTCCAGTTTGAAGATGCGACCATTTGCAGGGACTGAGACTGAGTCCCCTGAGACTGTACTCAGTGACCGGAAGTTGTAGGACTTTTTACCAACTGAAGTGACCAGGAAACTCATGGCTCTGCCCAAGAGTTCATACAAGGGGCAGGATAACCTCCCCCACAGAATAAACAGAAAGGGACAGGGGGGCAAAATTCAAGTTCCTTCCACATTGAAGCCTATATGTTCTGTGTGTTCCAGTAATAGCTACTTGAGGAAAGGCATTTGACACGACATTTCAAATATGTGGCTTTGGCAGATTGGAGCCTGAGTCAGGCCTGAAGTTCTCTTAGGAAAACCAGGCCCCATCACTTTGAGGTCTGGTGAGCTTGAGCCCAAGGTCGCCCTGAGACTTGGGTTCCAACCTGGGCTGAACAGTCCCAAATCTGCATGATGCCATCGTCAAAGGATCTAGTAGGTTGGACACCCCTCAGGTGTCCACCCCTAAGGGGTATGTCACACCCCTCGGGTGAGAGAAAGGAGTGTCTGAGCAGGCAAATGATGTGGCCATGGTCTCCAGGCTGGGTGGAAGAGGTTTCTGCCTGCATGGTCTCCTGACTCTCGATTCTCAAATTCTGCCCATGATGTAGCGGCTCCCAGTGATGCTGCTCTGACATAACAGGCTATGAGTGGGTCTGTGGGTTTGACAGCTGGGGTGGGCTGACACACACGGCTTCCCCAGGATGGATGCAGTATGTGCACAAATGAAGAGAGAAGCCAAGGGAATGACTTCCGGGTCTCATTCTGGAACCAGCAAACTGTCCAGAGCTAGAAAGCCTATAGAGACCATCCAGTCCCTTCAGCACACTTTACAGATAGGGAAACCAAGGCCCACATAGGGCCAGGGACTTCAAGGGGCTCAATCTGGGCTCAGCTGCAAGTAGATTTGAGCCCTGGACCTTCGTCTGAAGGGCACAAGAAGGAGATGCATTTGGGGCCAAGGAAAGCTCAGGCCAAGGCACCAGGAAGGAACAGTTAGGACATAAGACAGGGGGTGGAGACAGGCATTGTTCCATGTGGATTTAACAACGGGGTGTGTGACGGGGAAACAGGCTCTAAGAAAGTTGTGGGCAGGTGCTGAAGAAGGTTGGCTTCTGCGCTGAGGAGTCCATATATCACCCTGTGGGCAAAGGAAAGTCCCCACAGGGGCTGGGTGAGTGAGAGATGTAATAATAATAGCAAGTATTGATGAGTGTTTACCATACGCTAGGCACTGTTCTAAGCATTTTAACGTGTCTTAGCTCAATTATTCCTCACCTGACCCTGTGAGGTAGGTCCTGATATAAAACACCCATTTAACAGATGACTGAGGCACAGAAAGGTTTAGCCACTTCCCCAAAGTTACCCCCTGGTTGGAGTCAGGATTCCAACCCCAAAAATTTGACTCCAGAGCCTGCTAAAGCCAGCCTCGCCACCTGCAAATGTCTTAGAAAGAGCACCCTGGTGGTCAGAGATGGATTGGGGTGGAGGTCTGGGGCAGGGAGAGTGATTAGGAGCACGTAGAATCTCTCTGCGAGCAAAGGCAGAACTATGGGGCCTATGAGGACCACACAGACTTGCAGAATTTCCTGGGTGGGAAGAACACAGAATAGAGTGGGAGATCCTAAAGGGCAGCTAGCTTCTCCTCCTGGTGTTTGCAGGTGGGGCCGTGGAGACTCAGAGAGGCAAGACAAAGTAGCCCCAAAGACACACTGCCAGCCACCTCAGCCAGGCTTGAGTCCAGGCGGCATGACTCCAGTGATGCTAAAAGATCTTAACTATACTTTCTGGGGACAACATGATATCCTGTAAGATAGCCTTTAAAATGGGCATATCCTTTGATACTTTTAGGAATTTGTCATAAGGAATACTCATGCAAAGACATATGTAATAGAATGTTTTAATAATAATTATAATTATTATAAAAATTCCCAATAATAGGGGGATTGGTTAAGTGAGTTATGATATATTTACTTGAATACTATGCAATCTTGAAAAAAAATATCATGTTGTAGGCCAGGAGTTCTTACCTGGGATACACTCCTGGGTTTCAGGGGATTGTGAACCTCCTGAAATTGTGGGTGTGATAGGGGAATGTGGATTTTTCTAGGAAGTGGATCCATAGCTCGCTTAAGATTTTCAAAGGATCTGTGACCCAAATAGGCAAAAAACTACTATTACAGAAGAATATTGAAAAAACCTTTTATTTAAAAATGTAGACAGAAGAGTCTCAACAACTACTAACTTCCGGCCAATCTTATTTCGAAAATTGGATGCCATTCCATTCCCCTTCAAGTATTATTTTGAAGGGAACCCCAGACACCATTTGACTCAGAAACTGCTCAGAATGCATCTCTAAAAGGACTTGTTAAGAAAGCATAGGCACAATGTCATTGTCACACCTCAAATTTAAAAAACTAACAATAATTCTTTATCATCATCAAATATCCGTGTGATGTAAATAACATTCATTGACCAAAAAAAAAAAAAAAAAAAAGTTCACAACCCATTGCTAAGTGAGAAAAGCAAAACAGGGTAGATTCTATGACCCCATTTTGAAAACCATACACATCATAATGGTAACATAGTTATCTGGGGGTGATAGGATTATTGATAGGTGTTTTCTTCTCTTTCCCAAGTTCTCTGAATTACTTTTTCAGTTAAAAAATAATACAACAGGAAGAATAAGAGGGTAGACTTCTTTTTAAAAGTCTAAATCCTCTGATTCAGCATCCAAATTTCAAGAGTTTATCCTGGTCCACTTTGAGATGGAGAAGACCTGGCCGCCCAGAGAGGTCGGGATCTCGGCCACAATCACCCAGGGAGCGGAGGCTGTGAAGGGAGCTAGGAGGGTCCCACTGGCTTTCCCAGCCTCTTGAGAAGAAACGTAGAAGCAGAGGTTCTGGGACATCTCTCAAGCCCTGGTCCCCGATGTCCTGCCACCTCCACTCTCTTACCTTCCCACCTTTATCAAGCCTCACACCTTCAGGCACTTTGCTGCTGGAGTTGACAGACCAAACGAAACAGAGGCGGGCGGCAGATAACCAGAGCCCTTTCTGGCCACACATAGGCCTGTTGGCTTGTCGGGCCTGGAAGAGAAGGCGTCTTGTTTCCCCAACACATTCCAGAGTCATGTCCCCCAGGCTGCTTGACCTCCTGGCCAGATCCCCCAGCCTCCCAGGTCTTTCACGGTTGGGACAAAAAGGGAATGAAAGACCTGACATTGTTAGGCTCCTTTTTCCAAAGGCATCAGTCTCAGATTTGCTGTGTTACCTTGGTCAAGTCCCTCCCCTCTCTGGGCCTGTGTTTCTGCATCTGAACAGGAAGATGGTTAATTTTGGAGACATCCATCCCTCTTCCCACCCACCCAACTCTTTCCTTCGGAGTTGCTACATTTATCAGAAATAGGAAGTAGATTCATCACACCTCTAAATGTCAGCCTGGACTTTCATGGCTGCCTCAGGCCCCGGTGTGAAGGCCAGTTGCGAAAACTTTTTTTGGTGGAGAGTACATACAAGATAGGCCTTGTACCTCAAGACCCAGTGTACACACATACACACGAAATAAAAGTTTCGTGCAGTAACACCTACCCTTCCTTCTTGAGGTGCACTCTGATATTTTCTATTTTATTCTTTTTTTTTAAAAAAAAAATTCTGATTGTAATCCACTAAGATGTTTTCCCAATCCATGAAACAGGCCTCACTTGCACTTGAAAAACACTGATTCATGCAGCTATGCCCCTATTTCTGACAAGGTGGTACCAGCCCAGGCAGGCACCAATGGATTCTCTCTCTCTATTTTTTCCAAATGGATTCTATAGTAACTATTACTGGGCTTCCCAAACTTGAATGTGCATATGAATCCCTTGGAATGTTTTTAAAATGCAGATTCTGATTCAGCAGGTCTGAGGTGAAGCCAAGATTCTGCATGTCTCACTAGCCCCCAGGTGATTCCGGTGCTCAGTTAGACACAGAGATCTCAGACATCCATTTCATTGGTCCAACTCTTCTTACCAATGGGACAACTTTTCTCCCCATATCTTTTCTTCCTCTCTCCTTCCCTCTTTTTTCCGTCCTTTCATAAATGTGTTTGGAAGATCAGCAGGTTCAAATCACAACTCTGCCTCTTACCATCTGGGCACCGTGGACACGTTACTTAAATTCTCTGTGCCTCAGTTTCTTTACCTGCAAGTGGGGATAATCACTGCACTTCTCCGCTGAAGTACTTTTGCGATGAATCAGATAATCCATGTAAAGAATACTTAGTACATTGCCTACCACATTATGAGTGCCAAATAAATGTTGTTAGTGTTGTTATTATTATTTTTATTGCCAAAGTTGTCTTGGCACTTTTTTTTATTGACTTACTGAAAATTCTTATTTTCTTATTATATGGCTCTCATAGGAATTATATTTTAGATTGTATACTTAGTTTGGAGTATGAATTTATTTAATTCTAGAAGTATAATTATAAAATACAACATTACAATAAGTTTGGAAAATTGAGGAAAGGCAAAAACATCACCCATAATTCCAATGATTCCACCGACAATGGTCATGTTGGGGTGTCTTCATTCAAATGTCTATTTGATGGTTCCGGTTTTTAGCTGACACCTGAGTACATCTTTTTCTTTTATAAAAGCCAGTGAAATATCTCACTTGCATTTGGATGTGGGTTCATGCTATTTGTTTTGTCTTAAAAATAAAGCCTGGGGGGCCGGCCTGGTGGCACAAGCCGTTAAGTGCACGCGCTCCGCTGCCGCGGCCCGGGGTTTGCTGGTTCAGATCCCGGGCGCACACCGGCGCACGGCTTGGCAAGCCATGCTGTGGCGGCGTCCCATATAAAGTGGAGGAAGATGGGCATGGATGTTAGCCCAGGGCCAGTCTTCCTCAGCAAAAAAAAAAAAAAAAAAGGAAGATTGGCAGATGTTAGCTGAGGGCTAATCTCCTCACAAAAACAAATAAATAAATAAATAAAAATAAAGCCTTTCTTATTAAAAAAACAAAAAAGCCCAGCATGTGTAATTTTGTGTGCTGCTTTTTTTACTCAACATTAGATTATACTCACTTTTTTCCCTAGAAATTCATTCTAAAAGTGTAAATGGGAGTAGGTGCAAAGTATGACTTCTGGAGTCAAGGACTGGACACAAACCTCACATCATTCCAACAAACTTGGCTGAGGTCTGACTCCACACATTTCTAGCCCTGGCGGTGGACACACAACTTAGGACCATACAAACACATAGCCCTTCAGGACTGGATGGTCCCTGGGGAGGATCTGGGGCCTGGGATCACATAATGAGGGGGCACAGAGCTGAGATCAGAAAACATGGCCTTCCTTATGAAGAAGGCAGAGAGAGACTTCACTAAGGTGGAGAATCTATTTTAGCTCAATTTTACTAATTTGGGTGAGACTTTATTTTTAAAATTCCATGTGCCAGCTCTCCTCCTAAAAGATTGTTCCTTCAACCACGTCTTCCTAAGCACCCACCATGTGATGGGTCTGTACCGTATGATTAAATTCTGTGTGATCATATTGCCAGAGGCATCTCCTCAGAATTGTCTGTATTAAGCAAGTTACCATTCATTCATTCAACAAATATTTGTTGAGTAATTTCAATGTGTGAGTACTCTGCTAGGTGCTGGGGATACCTTGGTAAATAGAATAGATTTGGCTCCTCTCTTCGTGGAGTCTATAACCTCATTATGACAAGTCATCTATTTAGATGCAACCTGATGAGCACCTGACCCTACTATTAAAACCGATGAACATGAACTCAGTATATCAAGAAGGATTCTTAGTATATAGTGTCTGGGGTGAGGGAGTGAAACAGAGTTGCATTGTGTGGGTGATGGGTTCATATTCTTCTTTAATGAGAGTACATTATTGTTGTTAAAATATTGTTGGAGAAATAAAAATATATATATATTTTTTGTGAGGAAGATCAGCCCTGAGCTATCATCCATGCTAATCCTCCTCTTTTTGCTGAGGAAGACCGGCTCTGAGCTAACATCTATTGCCAATCCTCCTCCTTTTTTTTTCCCCAAAGCCCAGTAGATAGTTATATGTCATAGTTGCACATCCTTCTAGTTGCTATATGTGGGACGCGCCCTCAGCATAGCCAGAGAAGCGGTGCGTCGGTGAGCGCCCGGGATCCGAACCCGGGCCGCCAGAAGCGGAGTGCGCGCACTTAACCGCTAAGCCATGGGGCTGGCCCCTAAATAAAAATATTTTTAGCATTTTGACTACCCCTCCCCAACACACACATCATTGTAGTGGCTGAAAGCAAGGACTTCAGAGTCATGGAGACCTGGGTTTCAATCCCACTTCTCCAATGTCCTAGACGAGTGACCTTGGGCACCAACTTCATATCTATAAAATGCAGTTAATAGTGTCGCTGCGAAGATTAAATGAGAGATGTGTGTAGAGTGCATGGCATACAGTAAGAGCTTAACACAGCTGTTGCTGTTGTTAGTGTGCGATGACAGAAGGGGAGGGGTCTGCCTCACGGTTTCAGGAAAGAATTGCACATTTGCGAACTGCAAACACCCCACTGTCCTGTTTCTGGGTTGTCTGTGCAATTTGGCTGCAGTCTTCAAAAATTTACCCTGACTGTTCTGTTTGGTACCAGGTGGGGACCGCCCCACTCAATTCCAATCCACAGTGACGGCTGGGCCGCCTCAGGCAAGGACAACCCTAAACTAATATCAGACAGAGCAAGCAGAAAGCTGTCAGATCAAGTGACAGACATGGAGACGAAACATACGCATGTTTAAATGTCACGAGTTCCAGTGACAAATACATCTGAGTTTATGCAATTACATTTTTTTGTCCTAGAGAATGAAAAGTAGAATGTTAGTGTTGGAAGTGACTTTAGAGATCATCTAATCCCACAACTTCATTCAACCAATTATTTCTTTCAGTGAATATTTTTCAGAGGCCCTACTATGCGCCAGATGTGTGCTAGGTGCTGAGGGCAGGACAGGTGAAGACAAGAGACTTGTCCCTTTTTGGAGTCTGTAGGATTCAGTGGTGAAAACTGCAGCCCAGGGAGCTTAAATAGCTTGTTAGGATCAAGGAAATTTTAATTTTCTTCTTATATTCATCTATATTTTCTAAATTTTCCACAATAAGCATTAATCACATTTAACTGTGTATACACATTGACTTTGCTAGAGTCACACAGCTAACAAGAATTTATGTTGGTAAATAGGTTAGTCTTGAGTCTCTACCATATCCATATAAGACGTGTCTCAAAGTATGGTTCCTGCATCAGAATCTGCTGGTGAGCTTTTCTGAAAACGAAGATCCCATGCCCACACCTCTCCCACAGGATTCCCTGCATTGGAAACGTGTTCAACAAGGGGATTGTGATACCCACTAAACTTGGAGAATGGACGCCTATTAGGATAAGTCCCATGTAGCAAAGAAAGCAGCAATAATTTTTTAAATTGGTTCCCGAAATTTTAATTAATGAACTAAGTTCACAAAAACAAATTTATCTTTTATTGGAATAAAGTCAACTCCTCCCTTTTTTCCTCTAGTGCCACAGCTAATTGCATCCATTATGTGTTTTTAACAGGTGCTGTAAATCAGCGTGCCTGCGACAGAGGAGCGCTCTATGGAGAGGGCGTGGAGAGAGGTGCGAGGGAGGGGGCGTTCTCCATCTCACAAAATGGAACACGAAACAAGTGGCATATTTCCTTAGAGCAAGCAGCCCAAAGCTCTGGTTTCTCCTCTGCTGAATGCTAGTCCCCTCTCCCAGCCGCCCTGCTTGCCGTGGGTTGCATAACAACCTTTTCCGGGCCCTACAAATCACAGCCCTGTCTTAGCTCTCGAGCAGGCGCCCTTTACACTGCCCAGCTTTGCAGCCCTCAGCATTTGTAACCTCTCTCTTTCCCAGGTTATCATCATCTGTCAGATCTGAAGTTAAACAACAAGAAACATGTCAGGTGAGTGGCTGGGAGAGACAGTTGGCTGTTTATGAGAAATATTCCATTACAATCTGACGCAAAATGTTAGGATGCATCTGCCAGCGCCCAGGCTCAGAGAGGTTCCTCTTCTCCGCTAGCAAGCTGATTAGTGTGTGGTTCCAACTGATGTTTATCCTCTCTGGCTCCGTGGCAAACGCCCTTGGAAAAACCTGGCTCAGTTGATGCCTGGTGGCCTGGTACATTCAGATTCATTCAATTAGGATACCCAGTTTGAGACATAATGGGTTTTGGCGAGCTCAATAGACTGATTGCTTTTTATACACATGCACAGAAAGATTTGATTTCCTCTGTGGAATTTATGGCAGGGGAGAAGAGGTAATTAAATTAATTTCTGCTCTGGTTTCTAGGCTCTCCTTTCTGTTCTCTCTTCTCCTGCCACCTTTGTTGTTCCTTTTTATAGACTTTTGGGGGGCCTTGCTTGCATGGATGAAAATGAATTTAATACCTGGCAGCTGTTGGTTTGGGTCTGGGGGCTGGGTTCCACTGCGACCTCTTTCTTGTTGTTTGCTCCATGCTCTGGATGGTTGTGTGTGTGTGGGGGGCTAATGAGGACAGTCGCATGTCCTGTGGCGTGTGTGGGTGAGGTGACAGTGGTGTCCATGTGGCTAGGGAGCGATGTTCACACCAGGAAGAGGTGGTCAAACTCAGGTTTTCAGGAAGGGAACTGGCTCTAATATTTGATAATGAGGCAAAACCACAGTGTACTTCCCCTTTCTCCAGACACCATTCATGTCTCTTGCCTTTCTTTTCCGATTTCTGTTTTTTCCATCATTCACTTATCTCCTCATCTCCTCCTCTCCAGAGCAAAATTCTGCGGCAGCCAGGGGAAGCGTAGGGCAGAAAGAGGCTGGAACTGAGAATGGTGCTGGTAAGAAGGCTGACAGGACAGTGAAAGGATCAAGACTCAGCCAGCCAAGTTTGCAGCCTTCCTGCCCCACTGGCTTCTCCTTCCTGAAGCCAAGGCCCTTTTATCCATCCTTGACTTTTTAAGGAAGGACTTCTCTCGTTAAACTAAAGAGACAAAGAAGACCCCTAAGAGATTTAGAAATTCAATGGAAAAAGTGAAAAACACTAAGCACTTAACTTCTCTCCCAAAGGACAGGAGAGCCTGCCAATTCCCCAGCAACACCAGAGCTAAGCATTTTCCCAGTGTCAACATTAAATCCTTTTTTTTGTTTTTCTCTTTTAAAGTGTGTTTACAATTGGCCATTATGAGAAAGATGACGGATGTAGCCTGGCCCCGTTTAAAATAATAAGAGTAATAATGATACAGTTTCTTGCTCGCAGACTCAGTTTCTGAATGCCTACACGCAGAAGGAAAGAGTGGGGAGCCTAGAATATTCACCAGTAAGTGTAGCCAGCCGCTGACTTAGCCCCCCAATCCAGCGTCAAAACGCTTAGGCTCCTGCGGACTCTCCGTCAGACAGACACAGATTTCCCAAGATTAATACCTCGGCCTCCAACAACTTTCAAAGTCCATTTCTTTACAAGTCCGGTCCAGTCGGCAGTGCGCGCGAGAACTTGCGGATCCCACGGCCCATTAGAGCAAGGCCATTCTAGATTGGGTGAACTGAGGCCCAAGAAAGGAGGGGCTATCCGTCCTCTACCCCCAGCCCCAAGTTATAAGGGGGGATAGTGGAAGAAGAGCCCTCTGTCCCCTCACCCTTTCTGAGCCATGCTAAGTCACATCAGTTCTTAATCTTCCAGAACGAATTAGGTTGATCCAACTGGGTTTTCTCTACCAAAATTTATTGCATTTCTTTGAACCAAATGCTACTGCGTATAGATCACCCCTGGCAGGTAGTGGCGGAAGGCTGTGGTGAGCGGATGGGCTTGCAAGGCAGGCGGCCGCGGACTGGTGCGTTGGGATGAGTTGCTACACAATCTCGGATTTCCGCACTACCTTGCTGCCATTATTGCGCAGAACCGCGTGGCTCCAGCGCGCTCCTTTACCCTCACTGGAGAAAGGAGCACAAAAGTTTTGAGTGAAATCTCCAGATCCCTCTTCTTGAGATAGCGCTTAGACGGACAAGCCTGGAGCGGAGAGATTGCCCTGTTTCCCTGGGGGACGCTGCCAGAGAAGTGCACGATCGACAAAACGGAGCGATGTGGCTCAGCCCGGTATTTCCAGGAGAAAGCCGACTTGCTGGTTGCTCGTGAAGGCCCAATGCGTCCAGGTCTGCCTGAACCAGAGGACTCGCCAGTCTATGGCGCCCGCGGCGTCTGTCCTTGGGGACAAGTCCCCAGCTCCAGCCTTTCCCTAGTCCTCAGCTGGCGTCTGGTTGGGCAACAGGATCCGGGAGATAGGTGGAGCGGGTTGATTCCGTCCTCCCGCGGAATTCAGATTGGACTGAGAGAGGAAAAAACTTTCCTGACCTGCCTGGGAAGCAATGGTCAGGCCGTGAAACAGAGCTTCATGTCACTGACCGGAGATAAACCTCTTGGCATAAAACAACTCGGCACACAATTGATCAATCGGTTAGGGACCGGCTACAAGCGACTCGAGGAGCCACCTAGCACCACAAAACTAACCAGTGTGCAATTAACGAAAAAACCAGACATGCGTAAAACAAACTGGTGCACAACAGAACACCGTTAACTGACCACCTGAAAATGATCGCTGTGAGGCTGACCAGAATAAAATTGCCCCGAAAGCAACGGGACTGGGGTGAAAGGAGCCATTATGAAATCCACCTGCCTGCTAGCAAGCAACTAACCACCGCGAGGGATGGGAGCAGGGAGGGCCGCAGAGGCCCGCAGGGCGGACGGGGAGGGGGCTCGTCTCCCGGGGATCCGGAGAACCTGACGAGCTGCTGCGGGGACGCGGCGGGGGAGGGGTTGTCCAGTGCTTTCTGATTTATGACCGCCGCGCCCCAAGCGATCTCATAAATTTGGGGGCCGTTTTCACCAAAACTGTGAGTTACGATTTTTCAAATAAATACATTTTCCAATCAGACGGGGTTCTGTTTAGGTTGAACGCCTCCCGAAGCAGACATCTCTCTGCGCGGAAAATACACAGAGGAGGAAACGGAGCCGGGACGAAGCTCAGACGACATAAAAACTTGTGTAAACACGTTGTCATTTACGGACTTCGGAAGAGAAAGGGAATGGGGGAGGAAGATGTTTAATTCTCCCTTGAATCCTCAGGTCCCAGCCCCGAGGGAAAACACGGAAAATTTAATATTCTTTTTCCATAAGCTTGATTTATGTTACTTATCAGACAATGGGCAGCATCAAGTTTACCTTAAATAGATTTTGCATTGTGGAGGCTGTTACAAACCTAAAACCGCCAGGGTTGCCTCTCTCTCACTCTGTCTCTTAGTTTTTCTTTAGGAAAGAGTGTGGGGGAGATGAACCAGAATGGATTATTTTTGCAGTGAAGAGTCTTCGATTTCTAGCTGTGTGCCTCATGCTCTGGGCCTGTGTTTTGCCACCTGTAATAGAAATGAGGGGCCCCCTTTGCAGGCAAGAGCATTTACACTTATTTCTGTGCATGATTACAAGAAGCTCAGTTATCCTCCAAGCTAAAAGGTAGAGAATGTCAGTGTCGTGGATCCTCTCTGGCCAGATCACCCCTATCCCAGGAGAGGGAGGAATAAGGGGAAGACAGAGGCTGTCCTCCAACCCAGGCCTCCCCTAGAGGTCTGGGCTCTAGCCGCGTCTCTGCCACTCATTGGCTGTGTGCCCTTAGGGAAGCCCCCTTCCCCTCTCTGGGCCGGTGTCCCTGTCTATATACAAAAGTTGCTCCTAACACGGATCTCTCAGTAGACTTGCTAGTTTCCCCTACCGACGAAGGCAAGGAGGACTCTCACTCTGCCAGCTTTTAGAAAGAGAAATCAACTGGCTTTCTATCTCTTCCCTGCCCTGTCTCCCGCCCCGGAGAGCAGGTTGGGCCAGATTGGAAAGTCCTAGACACTCTAGATGAGGCAGAGAAATGTTTAAGGGATTTGCGCGCTCAAGCTGCGGGGTAAATGGCCCGCGGGCTGATTTATGGCGCGTTACCGCGCGACGCGATTCCCCAAGACAGCGAGAATATTTTACACCGCGCTAATATAAACAGGCGGCCGGCCGGGTCCTTTTTATGGAGTTCCTGTAATTACCCGGGCCCTGACAGGTCCTTGATTTACGGCCCTATTTAGATAAGGGGTCCGGTGCGGGGATAGCCGGTGGCGTCAAGGTCACGGGACGCGGCGGGAGAAGGTTTTGCGGTAGGCGCCGTGGCGCGCGGGCTCTCCCAGGCCTGCCAGTCCCAGACGGGCGGGGGCGGGAGTGAGGGGAGGAGTGGGCAAGGGCAGGAGAGCGACCCCGAGTTCGAGGTCGCCGTCACTCCGTAGCGGCCAAGGCTTGAGTACAGCTGGGTACAGCCGGTCTACTGTACAGATGGGGGAACAGAGTCCTGGAGGAGGCAGGACCTGCCCCCAACCATACAGGGAATGAAATGCGGGTGGGTGGGATCTGGAACTGGAATTCAGGTCTCTGCCAACATAGTCCCCACACCTGGCGATCCTCAGTCTTCGCCACCTCCAAGCCTTAGGACAGTGGGGTTCAGCAGGGTCCACTGGGAAAGAGGACTCCAATGCGGTGAGAAACAGGCCTGGTCAGATGAGAACAGAGCACTGCAAGGGGAGACCTGTACTCCTCTCCCTATCCAGGGCTATGTAGTCATGTGGACGTGGATAATTTCATTTCTTCCCCTGTGACATTAATATTCCGAAAAACAGAGCCACCATTTATCCAGGTTTACTGTTACTCTGCTAAGAGCTTCACCCCTGTCATTTGGCTTGATCGTAAACTAGCCCTCTGCAGCAAAGTACATTGGCCCCCAATTTACAGAGAAGGAAACTGAGGATAATGTTCACAGGCCGAGGAATGACAGTGCAGGTTTTCCACCCGATCGGCCTGATTCCACCTCGAGGATCTCTTAAGCACTCCGTTAACACAACTTTTTAATCTCTACATGCTTAAGTTTTCTACTCTGTAAAATGGGGTGAGAGTTCTGGCCGGGCCTCACTAGCAGGACTGGAGGAAGAACTGAGAAGCGTGCACTTGAAAATGCTTGGAGCCCCAGACCTCCTGAAGGCGCTATCTGGGTGAGCACCGAGGGGTACAGGGAGGGAGGTGGGAGGGGGCGTATGAGACCGGGGGGAGGACCCTCAGGTGTCCCTGGCTCCGGGTCCTTGGTCTGTAGATGTGGGCTGGGGGAGACAGTGCTTCCATTTGGGCCCCAGAGCCAAGCGCTAAATCCATGTGCGGGGAGAGAGAAACCAGAGCGGGGTCCGTGCAACAGCCGGGAGCTGGGAATTTCAGAACTCCAGACTATCGATCCTATCCCCAACTTCTGAAAATGAGAAACTGAGGGTCAGAGAAGGAATGGAACACTAGGTGCTAGGCAAGCCAGAACTCAAAGGCACGTCTCTTGCTTCTTAGCTTAGAGCAATTTCGGCCAAACTCCTGGATCCCAGACCTCCCCCCACACCATATAGCCTGGGACAGAGAAAGAGAACAACCTCACCAGGTCTCGATTACCGCCTTCTGCCGCACTCCAAACGCACCTGAGCCAGGCTGGAGTTAAAAGGGCATTGGGGTCCCAGAAAGCCGGGTCTGGAGCCTAAGCGCCTTGCAGTCTACACAGGCCATCTCCCTGGCAGCCAGCCTGCTGGAGGCTGCCCAGCCCGGAGCCCCAGCTGGTCCCCTAGGGCCGTGCTCCCAGTGCGGGCGCCTGCTTCACAGGAGACTTGGAATCCTTGCAGGGCGGGGAGGAGCACTTCCTGCTGCCCAGGTGTCTGGGGGCACTCTGCTCTTTAACCACCCATGGAGGGGTTCCCTGGTAGTCTTGGGGACCCTCAAGGAGTCTCATGGGACTGGGACTTATCACCCAGTGTGGACAATGCATTCCCCACCACACTAACCAGGCCAGGTATTTGGGGGGTGAATACGGCCCTGAGTGATCTGTGTAACCTCATGAAAACAACGGACACACACGTGGGTGGATGCTGGAGCTGTGAGTGTGAGTAATTGTGTGTACCTGTGTGAGTGCTCATCATTCACATGGGTGCTATGACAATGTGCATACTATTGTTCAACTTTATTTCTTGTGAATGTGACTATATAGGTAAGATAGAATATATGTCAAATTGAGCATTTGGAATTTGTGTGGCTGTGTGTAATGGGCAAACATGTGACAACGTCCATTTCTGAGCACTTATGCGTATATAGCAGTCATCGTGGCTGTGTACTTGTGTGTGTTTGTGGGACCAAAGGTTTAATTGTGACACTGAGAATACATGAAATGTATGATGGGGTTTTTGGAAGTTTGTGCTGTGAATACAATTGTGGGGAATTGTAAGAAAATGCAAACTGGTTGTAACTGTGCATAACTGTGACAGTAAGACTATGTGTACAACCCTGCAGCCATGTGATATTTATGTAGAACTTATGTGCCTCTACAGTATGATGGGATCTTTGTGCATGCCTGTGTGTAGGGTTGGGAGTGGCTCATAGCTGTAACACATCTAAAGAGAGATGTGTGCCCTCTGGGTGACAGAGAGATCCTAGGAATGCATGGTTATTGAAATGCTGTGTGTCGCGAGGGTGTAAATGTGTTACCCTGAGAATACACATACTTTTTGGTGTCTGAATGAATATGTGGACTTTCGTGTAGGCCAGTAATTTTTTGTGAGCCCGTGTGGATATATATATGTGCCTGTGTCATCGTGGGCCCGAGTGTGCCACTATGAGAGACTGTGGGTGAAGATCGCCTCCGGATGAGGACAAAGGTTGGGTGCGTGTTGAGGCTTGAAGCCCTTCACCACAGAGTAATTACTTTCCCTACCCGCACACCCTCACTCAAGAGCGCCTACCGGCCGGAGAGGCGCGGGACCCTGCGGAGCTGCGGCTGAACCGGGCGCCGGGCGCTCCCTCCCAGGGAGCCTCCGGCTCCGCGCTCGGCCCAACCCCAGCGCTGCTGGCGCCAGGCGCCCGGGAGAACGGCGGGTTTCCAGCCCGCCTCAGGCAGGAAACGAGCACCTCCCTCCCCCCGCGCACCTCTAGGGCCCACAGCCCTGCAGAGCTCCCACTGGGGAACCGGCTCAGGACTAAGCGTTTGTCCCTTTCTCTCCTGTAGTGTCCCCCTCCCCTATCCATTTACTCCCTGGTACGGGAGAGGAATACCATGTACCCACCCGCCACTGGACCCCAAGGAAAATCGTTATCTTCTTGAGGCCTCACTTTTTCCTATCTGTAGAAGGAAAGAACTTGTACAGATGGGTAACTCAATTTCTTCCCCTGTGACATTAATATTCCGAAAAACAGAGCCACCATTTATCCAGGTTTACTGTTACTCTGCTAAGAGCTTCACCCCTGTCATTTGGCTTAATCTTAAACCAGCCCTCTGTGGGGAGTACATTGCCCCCCAATTTACAGAGAAGGAAACTGAGGATCTGAAGGTTTACAGGCAGAGGAGTGACTGTTACCTCCTTCCTCCCTCTGCCTTTGGACTACTAGTGTGCCAGACACACAGTGGGTGCCAATAAATAATTGTCCAATGACTGCATAAAGGAATGAATCTGCCCTCTCAGAAGAGCAGCCCCATATTTATCTTCCCCTTTCGCCCTCGCCTCCACATTGGTTTTGAGAGAAGGGCACCCTCCCTCTATCCCACCTCGGGAAGGGGGTTGGCTGGGAAAGGTGGTGAGAATGGAGCGACCCGGGTATGAGACAGAAACTGGGAAGTTACCACGACCAGAGGTAAGACAGAGAACCCCAGCCGGAAGTGCCCTCGCCCTGGGAATTCCAGGTCCCCACGCGAGCCCAGGGAAAGCCCCATGTCGAGAGAATCAGACAGGCCGGGGATGGCCCTAGCCCGGAGGGGAATAGTGGAGGTCTGGGCAGCCAGGACGACGTCTCTGCGCGGGTGGGTGTGAGATGCCCGGCGTTGCGTTTCTCCCCTTGCGCGCTCCTCGCGGTTAGTCTGGAGGTCGTGGTCCCCTCTGTGTGTGTTCACTGCCAAACGCTGACTTCTCGCTGTGTGAGCTTTGGCCCTGGTGTCTCTAGAGAATCGAACATTCTCCAGCGGTGATGACCTGGGTGGAGTGGTCCAACAGAGCCGCGCTCCGGCACCTCGGTCCGAGTCCCGCGGAGAGGAGGCGGCCTCTGCGTCAGACCGGCCGGCCTTTGGACTGGATCAGGCGCCCGGGAGCCGAGAAGAGCGGATCTCAGGCCTTGGAGCCCAGAACAAACTGGTAAATGCCTGTGGGCTTGGAGCCCGGCTGCCTCCACTCGCCCGTCCCCCACCCCCAAGGTTTCTTCTCGGGTCAGTCGCCGCCTGCCCGGTAGTATACACGACTTGGCCAGAGTTGGCGGATGCACGACCGGTGCACGAACTGCTCCTAGTCTCACCAGATGGGGCGGATGACTAAGGGCTGGGGTGCTTAGGGAACAACTTCAGGGACCTTTCCTGCCTCCAGCGGAGCCCTCTCATCTTCTGGCTCTGGGGACAAACGGAGCAGATGGAGCTCGGGACTGGGAACCACTGGAATTCCTATTTTGAATTCTAGAAACAAGAACCTTTCTTTCTTTGGGCCTCAGTTTTCCTATCTGTAAAATCAAGGGGTGGGCTCTAGATGAAGACCTTCTTTTCGCTGGATGATTCTAGGTTCGTTTCCTTGGGTCCACGGGTAGGGGGTGGCAGCCACCGTCCAGGGCGTTGACAGGCCTGTGCCTCAAGTACGTAGCCCCCTTCTCCCCCCAAGCCGGGAACTGGGGGGGGGAGGGGCGGAGGCGGGGCCGCCTCCCTGTCCCCGCAGGCGGCCTAGAGTCGAGTGGCGCTAGCTGAACTTAAAGCCAGGGACGGCCACCCCCCTTTCCTCCTCCCCGCCCCCCTGCCATTGGCTCCAGGCAGAGGTTGACATCAAAGCTGCGGCCTTATATAAGCCAGACTCTGAAGGCGAGGCCGCAGAAGGGTTAAACACGTCTCGGCATCGGCGTCGTCGCCCGCGACAGAAACAGGCAAGAAGGCGGCGGGCAGCGCGTCTCATCTTCAGCCTTGCCTCGGACTCTCCCAAAGCCGGCGCCCACCAGAGCGCCGCCCCAGAGCCCACGGGTGGCCCCGGCAGTCTCTGGGGCGCATGGGGCGGCGCTAAGCGGGCTGGCGGCGCAGGCCAGGGGCCGCTCCAATATGAACCTCGTGGGTAGCTACGCACACCATCACCACCATCACCACCATCACCACCCGCACCCCGCGCACCCCATGCTCCACGAGCCCTTCCTCTTCGGCCCAGCCTCGCGCTGTCACCAGGAGCGGCCCTACTTCCAGAGCTGGCTGCTGAGCCCCGCTGACGCCGCCCCAGATTTCCCCGCCGGCGGGCCACCGCCCACAGCCGCGGCAGCCACCGCTGCCTACGGTCCAGACGCCAGGCCCGGCCAGAGCCCCGGGCGGCTCGAGGCGCTCGGCGGCCGCCTGGGCCGGCGGAAAGGCTCAGGACCCAAGAAGGAGAGGAGACGCACAGAAAGCATTAACAGTGCGTTCGCCGAGCTGCGCGAGTGCATCCCCAACGTGCCGGCCGACACCAAGCTCTCCAAGATCAAGACTCTGCGCCTGGCCACCAGCTATATCGCCTACCTGATGGACGTGCTGGCCAAGGACGCACAGGCCGGCGACCCCGAGGCCTTCAAGGCAGAACTCAAGAAGGCGGATGGCGGCCGCGAGAGCAAGCGGAAAAGGGAGCTGGTAAGTGCGGGGGCCTGTAAGATCTAACCAAGGGCGCGGGCGCGGAGAGCACCCGCAGGCGGTGTAGGCAGGGGACGGAGTCCGCGTTGCCGTGTGAGCGATTTTGAGAGACTTCGGGGAGTTCTGAGGCGGTCGAAATGAGGGATTGTGTGTGTGGAGGGAGGCAGATCCATATTTGAATTCGTTTGTAATGTGGGATAGTGTTTGCAAGACTGTGAATGAAGACAATTTCAAACTTTTCGGAAGGGCTCATAGGGTCCCTTTTAAGAATCCACTGGAAGCCTCAGACCCCAAGAAAATGCACACATATATTTCGCTTCCGATTTCGAGGGGTCCTGATCCATCCCTGGGCTCTCTGGAAGCCAGGTTAAGACTGCCGAAGGAGGTCGTTACTTTAAATTGCCTGAGTGAATTTATGCATATGGTCTCGGTTACTGTTTTCAAAGGGCCTTTGCTGGAGAGGCTAGTCTATTTCCATCATCGTACAGATAGGGAAACTGAGGCCCAGACTGGCACCTTACGTGAAGGCCACCTACCCGAGGAGTCAGAAGTGGGGCTGGGGTAAAACAAGTCAGGTCTTCTACTCCCAGGTCGGAGTGGCGTTCCACCGCTCCCCTCCCCGCGGGCTGGTTCCGAGGGCCACCTTGACGGTTTTGTGTGTAAACGCTGACAAGCAAGAGCCAGGAGTCTCATCTACTTCTTTTGGCTTTGGAGACCGCAATCCCTCTTCGACCTTTCTCGATCCTCTCCCGTTAGGGCAACACTTCCAAGAGCTCGGTTCCGCTGGTCCAGGGCTCCGGGATCTCTGAGCGCGGCGATTTCCACGCTGGCGAATTGGTTCCTCTAGGTTGGAGCGCTCGGGCCCGCCGCGCGCATTGGAGCTGACTCGGGTGCGCGCCGGGTTTTATCTGACCCGCGGGGGCTGTGGTAAACTAGGGACAGCTCACCTGGGGGAGACTGGGAAAGACAGATAGACATCGAGTCTCTAAACCACCGCCCGGGGCTGGAGGAGAGACAGGCCCGGGCGACGCCTAGATGGAAGAAGTTATTGGGCGTATCCCCACCCCTTGCACGTCGCCGCCTCCGTCAAGTAGCACCGCTTCGTTCCTGCTAAGACAGAGGGGAAGGGGGATGCTAGGCCAGGCCTACTCCCCCCTCCTTCGCCTAGCCATCTGAGGCTCCCAGCTCCGGCTCTGAGGGGACCCAACCCAGTATCCAAGCCCAGACGCTAAACCAAGTTGGAAAGCCGGTGGAAAGTGAGAGGGGAGCAGGTATGCAAGTGGGAAAACTGTTGATTCCTACCCCTTCCATTCCAACCCTGCAGGCTCCCTTCGGCGCCATAAAGCCAAACCTACGCGCATCAGTTTCACCAGACGCAGAAAAATCTCATTACCAAACCTCCAGAAGCTGCCCAGCCCATTCCGGCCCTCGGGAACTCGGCGCATAAAGGCAAATTTATGAGCCTGTTTGCCTATTTCGCAAACAAAAATCCGTCATTTACTTAAAGGCTCCCAGTTCCTGCTCCCAACACCTTTTACACCCCCCCCCCCACTCTATGCCCGGGCGATCGGAGCAGAGAAATTTAAACCTGTCTCTCGCCTCTTTTTTTGTGTGTCCTCTGGCAGCAGCAGCACGAAGGCTTTCCTCCTGCCCTGGGCCCAGGCGAGAAGAGGATTAAAGGGCGCACAGGCTGGCCGCAGCAAGTCTGGGCGCTGGAGTTAAACCAGTGAGCCAAGGCCCGCGCCGAGGACCCCGCCACGGCTGTCCGACCCCGGAGCCCCTTGAGGAGAGGAAGGCGCGGCGAGTGCCAGGCTCTGGGTGCCAGGCTTATAGGGGCGCATCCCGCCGAGCCTCTGCTGTGCGCTGGTAGCTCGCTGGCTGCAACAACACACTTGGATCGCACGTGCAATGTCATTTGAAATTGTTTTTAATACATTAAGAGAAAGAGAAATATATATATATCCACCCCCCCTCCGCAACCAAGAGAGCGGCTCTTGGCAGCACGATGCGGCGGGAGGGACTGCAGGACCCAAGCGCGCTAAGACGCACCCTTCCAACCCTTCTGGGGCAAATTTAGAACCCCCAACGCCTTCCCCACTACACCATCTGGCTCTCCTTCTTGTCCCTTCTCCACTTCGAGTCAAAACCCTCAGGCGCCGTCTTCCCTAATTAAAATGCAATAAGAGGAATCAATAGTTTTCTGCCAGGGAAAGAGAACCAAACCAGGAAGACAGAGCGCTGCCTTTGTTGTTCTCCCTCAAACAGTGGTGTTTTAATTTTATTTTATTTTTTGTCGCTGCACTTCCTACTTATTTCCAAGGGAAACGCTCTTTGTCTCTTTCTCTCCTTCTCCTTCCTTCCTTTGTAAATAAAAACTTTTCCCTACGTTGAAAAGTTTTTATGTATTTAAACTACCTACCGTGCCTGCTGTGCTCAGGTGTTTGTTTATCTTCCCATCCCCACCCTTTTTCTACCTCAAGTCTATATGACCACTCACCACCCCCTCCCTTTGCCAAAGCAGTATCTATGCTCTTGACTAATAAAACGTTTTCTGAAATTGGAGGAAGCCTGTGTGATGTCTTGGCGGTATCCCCACCCAGCTTCACGGTTGCTGTGGTTTCCGCTAGGTGGAGAGCCTCCTGTTCCTACTTCCCTTCTGATAAAGGCCAAACCAAACTGCAAATCGAGTCGAGGGGAGGGGGCAGATAAAGGATTTATTCCTGGAAGGAAGTAACAAAGTTCTTAGAATATAACGGCGGGACAGGATAACTTGAGTGAACCCAAAGAAAGGAAAACTGGAAACGAATTGGACTCAGAGAGGACCGGCTAGGATTTATGTGGGTCAGCATTTGGGCTTGTCTGTGGGTTAGTATGCACACTGGTGTCTGCAGGCAGTGGTTTGGAGTTATTGGGAAGGTGTCCTGTCGCACAAACGAGCGGCATCAGCAGTGTAGCTGGGAAGAGAGGGATGCACTCGGGTGTATATTCATGTATGTGAAATTCTGAACACACAGGTGTACGTGTAATGGTGCAGGAACTCACACGGAACTCCTTGGCTGTGCGGGGGGGGCAACGAGCGTATGCTTAGCACAGCTCCCACCACGCAGTAAGGACTCTACAAGTCGTAGCAGCTATTATTTTATCTGTGAGTAAAATAAGCTCGTGAGTGCTTATGGTTAAATGGAGACATTTAGGTTTCTCTCCAGCAACAAAGCACTCAACAAATATTTGTGAGAGCGTATGGATTTGTGCAAAGGGATGGGGTATGCACATGCTAATTCGGGCACTCGTGCAGGAGAGCAGGTCTCTGTGCTCCCACATGCGCACGTGTGGCTGGGTGTGGGGGTGAATATACGCGGGTGCCTTTGCCAAGGTGCGGACGCGTTCTGGGCTAAACCGGGGCGGGCAAACGCAGGCGTTTATGTGTCCCTGACTAATAATGTACAGACAACTGGTTTGGTTTGAGCGCAACTGTGCGCTAGGCACTATGCTAGGCGCTTTTATGTCTGCTAACAGCTCCCACGATTGCCCGAGGGAACGCACGGTCTGCGGCGCTTGCGCCGGTCTCCGGCGCTCACTGCCAGGAAGGCGCGAGGACGCGCGGGGGTCTCTTGGCGCTTTCTGGCTCCACATCCGGAGCTGGAGGCCCTCGGCTTGGGGCCAAGAAGGAGACCCCGGGCAGCTCCGGGGCCAGGCGTGCCCCAGGCGCCTCGTCCTGGCATCGGGTGAATATGGAGCCCCATTAGTCTTGGCTGTAAACACCGTGGCAGGGGCTGAGCAGCCACGCGGGCCTTTCCGGACGCGAAGGAGTTAATAAAAGGTGTTTTATGGGCGCGAGGAAACGGTGGGGGGAGGTGTGAGCTTCTCTCTACTCTTACCTCTTACTTTTTTCTTTTTTCCCTCTCGCCACCCGCCGCCAGATCAAACAGGCCGGCGATTTAACTAGGGCAACACCTCGCGGTAATGAGCCGTCCCGGCACACCCCTCCCCCGGCCGCAGGACCTGGCCCGAGGCCCCAGGGCCCCACGGGGAGGAGCAGAAAAGAGTGTTTTCTTTTTTCTTTTTCTTTCCAAGAGCTAGGAAGCCCCTTAGAAATCCTGGCACGCACGGGGAAACTGAGACTCATGGAGCAAGCCGATCGAGGTTCCCCAGCACAGAGGGGACCTTATCTGGATTCGAACCCAGGACTCCAGTTTAGTTTACGGAACGTTCACGGAGCGCAGCGCCCGCGACTATTTTTAGCTTGGTGAAGTATCCTAGGCACGGGAAGAATGCGCACCGGGTCCTGCTTTCCTGTAGCCCTGGCCAGTGAAGGGAGAGAGGGTACCGAGGGGTACCGCCTGCGGCAGCCAGAGCCAAGTTTGCCACAACCAGGGCCTCCTCATCCTCCTCAGAAAACCCCATCCAACCGGGCCAAACCCTCTTTGAGAAGTCGGAGCTGGAGCCTCATATTCAGTCCCAGGCCTGTCGGGTCCCAATCTTCGACCTAGCACCTAGGAGC